>NC_081411.1:557121021-557459771 GCF_030272615.1 Cryptomeria japonica | reverse complement strand
GGTCATAGTAATACTGCACAACCCACAAAAATAAGCTCTTTAATTACTTAATGTTATCTTTAGGTTACTAAGTTCTCAATACTTAAGAACCAAAAAAAACTATTAAAAAATCAATGATATAGGAAATGACTATTTTGTTTTTAGAATGTGCCAATATATAAGTTACCCTCATACATCATAACTTATTTATTGGTGAATTTTAGAGGCTGGATAGCTATTTTCCAGGATCGAGTGACAAAATCATATTATGAATGAGACACATAAAATGAAAAAAATAAAAAAATGGGGATGCAATAAGGATTGTTGAACACTTGTATTTTTGTTAGAGACACCATTAATACCAGTCACCTAAGTTTTAATCTTAGTATCCATCCTTTAGTTAACCAAGCTGGAGATTCAATCACTTTGGCATCTCTCTTTAACCTGCATGTTTAATGAATAGTACTCAAATTATAGGCCACATCATCAAAGATGGATTTTCTCTTACCCTCCATTTTCATTAGTGTCAATTTCTCTTTATGCATCTTCATATCCAGGCTTTGATGCCTCCAATCAACATTATGTAAGAGAGGTATTGTTAAATAAGCAATATATGACTTGCAATTAAATTATCATATATATCTTTAATAAATCTATATAAAATATGTTGAGAGATATCTTGATCTAGAGATAAAAAGATAAACATTCAATTACAATGACATACGTATTATAGACTCACTTTTTATATTCATTCTCTTGACTCTGTGGAATGACTTCCATGTATTGGATGCAAGAATTTAAAAATCCGTGAGTAACAATTATGAAACAATTAGTGAAATTGCAAACAAAAATACCATTTATCATTAATTTTGCCCCACTCAAATAGAAACCTAAGCATATTAGCAATAAATGTTATGAAAATTCAATTAACCTGTAAGGAGCTCACAAGTTGATCCTTAAATTTATCATTGTCTATGCAACAACTAGGATGCATTTTAATCATGTTTATTAATTAATTGAATATTAGATTACAAGGAGTTTTTAAATTTTTAATTAATTAATAAACTTGATCAAAAGTGCATCCCTGGTGTTGAATACTAAGAAAACATTCACTAAACAAAAAACAACCACTTGATTTATTAACAAATTATAAAATGATTATTATGAAGGATAATTAATCAAGTGATTGTAATTATATAAAAGAAAAAAAATCAATTGATTAACCTTGTTAAATACTCATAATTAACATTATGATTGTTCTACTGAAGTTCAATATTATACTAGATAGATTGTCATATATTTAAAAATAATCTACAAGAATTCATACCAATTAACATTTTTATAAATCAAAGATCTTACCATAGGCTATCTTCCAAACACAAATCCTAATCCTAATAAATTATTCATTTAGTCGAATTATTCTAAATTGTGTCATTATCAAATATAAGTTTATATCTACCACTTAAATCACAAGATTCAATATTTCATATTTTATGTTCAGAGTATGAATAAAATCTAATCTAGTTCAAAGTATGAATAAAATCTAGTCCATATACCTTAAATCTAAGCTAGAAAATCAAATATGTAATAAAACGTTTACCTCCATTAGTGAGATTGACATAGCATTTTTATTTAAGTTCCAACAAATTCATTTTTCTCTTAGAGTAACCTATATTTACACTTTCTATCTATAACCTATAGCTTGGTTTTGGCTTGAACAAATTTTAGAAATCAATTTGTTAAAGATGAGTCAATAAAGGTCAAAAATGCTTTTATTTCGATCTAGATTGTAAGATCATAATATCTATATTTTATTAGAACATAGAATTTTAATACATATTTATGATTAAGTCCTTAGCATCACTTATATAAATTCTGATAGTGAATTCAAGAATCCACAACACATCTTGGTCAGCTATAATAAATTTTGCACTAGAGGGTCATAGAGTAAATCTTTAGTTTGAATTTAGAAGTGGTTTAAACTCATTTGAGTTTATCAAGGGTTTCAAAATTTCACTACAAATAAACTATGTTACCAAGATAACTCCTAAATCAATACTCCCAAGGTACTTCTAATATTTTAAAAGCAAGACCAACCACCAACACATTATAAAAAAATGACATGAACCACACAGATTCTAAAATTTAAAGATCATTAAGCATTGTATCAATAAATATAATAACATATAAAAATTCAACTTGGACTAATCACAATTCCATGCCCACAAGTTGGGAATGACTTTGTATAAATTTGACTAAATGTTAATTTCAATTAATCTATATATATTTTAATAATAAATAATCCAAATACAAATTATGATCAAACATTCTACATAAATTTCTCTTTTAAATTTATAACACATTAATAGACAAACTACAATCAATTGAGTAATAATTTCAGAGTTGAAGAATTGCCTAAAATGGTCTATTAGGTATAAACACTAAAAGTCTTGACTCAATCGTTAAATTTCCATATTGCGTATCTTACTTATTATTGAATATAATTAAGTCATTTGTTCATTCATTTGGATTTATTGGGAATTGAGAGATTGAAAGGAAGATTTACCATCCATCATTCTAAGTTTTCATTCTTGACATTCTATAAATTATCAAAAGGAATTATATAAACATTTTAAATTATTTTGATTAGTTTCTAACAAGACTCGTCAAAATTAAATTAAATTTCTTCATCAAATGATATCATTTACCAAATCAATAGAAATGTTTGTGTTGGCATATGATGAACCGGTGTGATGACAATGTATGTTGTCATTAATGTCAATAAGTGCAGGTGGACCGATATGAAGATTGGAAGAAGTTGTTATTGATGTTCAAATAGGAGAACCGGTATGAAGGGATGAAGTGGACCAGTGTCAGGGTTTCACTAAGTATGAGTACCGGTTGGTAGTCTCAGCTCTAGGGTTTCCGGTTTGGCAATCTAGCTTGTGGGATGTAACCGGTGACACTCTGTGACGAGTTAGCTAAGAGATAAGGATGAGATTGAGATGCCATGTTAGCTTTGTGCATGTGAAGGATTTCATTGAGGATCTTGCATGTGAAGATCGATTGCATTAAATGTATACCTTGGGAATGAACATTCTTCTTAGCGGTGTGTGAAGAGAGCATGATGGGTTATTGATTTTCATATGCGGTGAAGAATGGACGATGCAGAATGACTTGTGATATGTTTGAGATTGTTTTATTCTATGCAAATTATTTGAATGGTCAGGATTGGACCACTTGTAATTGTAAACCTAAAATGTTTAGGGTTTAGGGTTTATGCTACCGACCTAATTGTTGTCTATAAGGTCGATGATGTTTGTTATTGTTTGTGTTGGCAAATGTTGTGTTTGTATCCGAGTGATGAGATACTTGCCAGTGCAGTGAGTGGAAAACTGCAGTGTGATTACAGAGTAGAGGAGTTGAAAAAGATCTGTCTTAGCATGTAGTGTTGTTATTAGATCAGAGCTTTACCTGTTGTCTTCTAGCCATTTCAACAGTAGGAAAATCCCTTTACCGGGTAGCTTTAATAGGCTTATTGCAAATCCTCTAGCCAGGTGACTCAAGATCATTGAGTTCTTCAAATCCTCTAGCGAGGTAACCTTTAATAGGGTTTCAACCTTTAACAGGGTATATAGCCATCCCTTAACTGGGTGATCTTTAACAGGACAAGTATTTAGTGTTTTAGGGTATAAACACTAAAAGTCTTGACTCAATCATTAAATTTTCATATTGCGTATCTTACTTATTATTGAATATAATTAAGTCATTTGTTCATTCATTTGGATTTATTGGGAATTGAAAGATTGAAAGAAAGATTTACTATCCATCATTCTAAGTTTTCATTTTTGACATTCTATAAATTATCAAAAGGAATTGTATAAACATTTTAAATTCTTTTGATTAGTTTCTAACAAGACTCATCAAAATTAAATTAAATTTCTTCATCAAATGATATCATTTACCAAATCAATAGAAATATTTGTGTTGGCATATGATGAACCGGTATGATGATAATGTATGTTTTCATTGATGTCAATAAGTGCAAGTGAACCGGTATGAAGATTGGAAGAAGTTGTTATTGATGTTCGAATAGGAGAACTAATATGAAGGGATGAAGTGGACCGGTGTCAGGGTTTCACTAAGTGTGACTACCAGTTGGTAGTCTCAGCTCTAGGGTTTCTGGTTAGGAAATCTAGCTTGTGCGATGCAATTGGTGACATTCTATGATGAGTTATCTAAGTGATAAGGATGAGATCAAGATGCCACATCAATTTTGTGCATGTGAAGGATTTCCTTGAGGATCTTGCATGTGAAGATCGATTGAATTAAATGTCTACCTCAGGAATGAACATTCTTCTTAGCGGTATGTGAAGAGATCGTGATGGGTTACTGATTTCTATATGCGGTGAAGAATGGACAATGCAAAATGACTTGTGATCTGTTTGAGATTGTTTTATTGTATGCAAAGTGTTTGAATGGTCAGGATTGGACTACTTGTAATTGTAAATGTAAAATGTTTAGGGTTTAAGGTTAATGCTACCGACCTAATTGTTGTCTATAAGGTCGATGATGTTTGTTATTGTTTGTGTTGGCAAATGTTGTGTTTGTATTTGAGTGATGAGATACTTGCTAGACCAGTGAGTGGAAAACTGCAGAGTGTGATTGTAGAGTAGAGGAGCTGAAAAGGATTTGGCTTAGCATGTAGTCCTGTTATCAGATCAGAGCTTTACCTGTTGTCTTCTAACCATTTCAACAGTAGGAAAATCCCTTTACCAGGTAGCTTTAACAAGCTTATTGTGAATCCTCTAACCAGGTGACTCAAGATCATTGAGTTCTTCAAATCCTCTAGTGCGGTAACCTTTAACAAGGTTTCAACCTTTAACAGGGTAAATAGCCATCCCTTAACCGAGTGATCTTTAACAGGACGTGTATTTAGTGTTTTAGGGTATAAACACTAAAAGTCTTGACTCAATTGTTAAATTTCCATATTGTGTATCTTACTTATTATTGAATATAATTAAGTCATTTGTTCATTCATTTGGATTTATTGGGAATTGAGAGATTGAAAGGAAGATTTACTATGCATCATTCTAAGTTTTCATTTTTGACATTCTATAAATTATCAAAAGAAATTATATAAAAATTTAAAATTATTTTGATTAGTTTCTAACAAGACTCGTCAAAATTAAATTAAATTTCTTCATCAAATGATATCATTTACCAAATCAATAGAAATAGTTGTGTTGGCATATGATGAACCGGTATGATGATAATGCATGTTGTCATTGATGTCAATAAGTGCAGGTGAACCGGTATGAAGATTGGAAGAAGTTGTTATTGATATTCAAGTAGGAGAACCGATATGAAGGGATGAAGTGGACCAGTGTCAAGGTTTCACTAAGTGTGACTACCGGTTGGTAGTCTCAGCTCTAGGGTTTTTGGTTTGGCAATCTAGCTTGTGCGATGCAACCAGTAACATTATGTGATGAGTTAGCTAAGAGATAATTATGAGATCGAGATGCCATGTCAGTTTTGTGCATGTGAAGGATTTCCTTGAGGATCTTGCATGTGAAGATCGATTGTATTAAATGTCTACCTCGGGAATGAACATTCTTCTTAGTGGTATGTGAAGAGAGCATGATGGGTTACTGATTTCCATATGCGGTGAAGAATGGATGATGCAGAATGACTTGTGATCTATTTGAGATTGTTTTATTCTATGCAAAGTGTTTGAATGGTCATGATTGGACCACTTGTAATTGTAAACCTAAAATGTTTAGGGTTTAGGGTTTATTCTACCGACCTAATTGTTGTCTATAAGGTTGATGATGTTTGTTATTGTTTGTTTTGGCAAATGTTATGTTTGTATCCGAGTGATGAGATACTTGCTAGACCAGTGAGTGGAAAACTGTAGAGTGTGATTGCAAAGTAGAGGAGCTAAAAAGGATCTGCCTTAGCATGGAGTGCTATTATCAGATAAGAGCTTTACATGTTGTCTTCTAACCATTTCAAGAGTAGGAAAATCCCTTTACCGAGTAGCTTTAACAGACTTATTGCAAATCCTCTAACTAGGTGACTCAAGATCATTGAGTTCTTCAAATCCTCTAGCGAGGTAACCTTTAACAGGGTTTCAACCTTTAACAGGGTATATAGCCATCCCTTAACCGAGTGATCTTTAACAGGATCGGTTCCTAACAGAACCTTCTTGTAAAGTCTTTAACCGGACTTGGCTCCTAACAGAGCGAGCTTCAAAAGAGTTCAAAAACAAGCTTGTGGGTATTCATCCCCACCATGGTTTTTCCCATTTGGGTTTCCACATGAAAAATCCGTGTGTCATGAGTTGTGCATTTTTCATGTGATGATTGAGCAGTCTTTGTTTAGGTGAATATGCATGCAAAACTAATGGTTATGGTATTACTGATACGACACATGCATGAGTATATTGGTGAAGTAGTTATCAAGTGTTGAATGTTATTTGAAGTATTCAGTTTTACTGGTTTAGCTGTTTGAAGTCTTACTGTGTTTAACCGATATCACTATGGTTAAGTTCAGTGATGAAGACAACTAGTTAACATTGTTTTAACTTGATAAGTTGTTGAGAAGTTTTTGTATGTACTAATTCACCCCCGCTCTTAGTACCGATTAGGGTATTTGTTGTTCATCATTATTCATCAATTGATATCAGAGCAACTCCAGGTCCTTGGTGATATAAGCTTAACCGCTTGAGGTAAAAGATCCTGCTTTAATGATGAAGAGGGAAGGTCCTAAGTTCAATAGAGATAACTTCAAAATATGGAAGGACAGATGAAGATTTATATCAAGAGTTTGGGTGCTCAACATTGGAGCTATGTTGAGAATGTCTATATTATCTCCACTGGCACTCTAATCGATGATCAGAATAGAGAGATTCAAGAAAATGGGCAAGTCATGGAAGCCCTTATTAGTAGCCTGTCCAATATTGAGTTCATTGATGTAAAAGATAAGGACAATCCTAAGGATGTATGGGACACTCTGGAAACCATTTATGATGGTGATGACCATGTCAAGCAAGCTAAGGAAGAGAGCCTTAGAGGAAAATTTGAAGACATGAGGATGGTTGAAGGAGAGACCATTCAACAATATGGCATAAGGATCAAGACTATGGTTGGAGATATCAAGATCATTGGTGGAACAATTGATGATGCCACCATTGTCAGTAAAGTTTTGAGATCATTGTTACTAGTCTATGCAATCAGAGTTGCTGCTATTCATGAGCTAAGGTCTATTGACAAAACCAAGGTATCCTTAAACTGTATCATTGCAAAGTTGACTCCATATGAGTTGAATAGCTATGATGGTAGTGTTCAGAAGACTGAGTCAACCTTTAGAGCATCTGCTGCACCAACTAGAAAAGGAAAAGAAGTAAGTACCAGTTATGAATCCAGGAAATGCAAAGATATGGATGATGAAGAAATTCTGATGTAGTTTGAAGCTCTTCTTGCCAAGAGACTTCCAAAAGGCACCGAAAAATACAGAGGTAAGCTTCCTTTAAAATGTTTTTCCTACAATAAGTTAGGACATATAGTTGTTAACTGTCCTAACAATGACAATAAGGATAAACCAGAGAGGTTTAGAAAGTATAAAGGAGGAGGTAGGAGAAATTGTCTTGTTGCAATGGATGAAGGTGTTATTGATGAAGAATCTGAGGATGCAAAGAATGAGGACATAGTGTTTGTAGCTATAAAGGAAGAAGTGTCTAACAAGAAAACCCTTGTCTCTCACATTGACAACTCTAATGAGTGGATTATTGATAGCGGGTGTTCTCACCACATGACTGGTGACTGAAGAAAGTTTGTCTCTAGAAGAATATGATGGAGGTGTTGTCTAGTTTGGCAACGATACACCATGCTTGGTGAAAGATAAAGGGTCTATCTCACTGAATGGAAAGAGAAGTGCAGACGATGTCTACTGGGTAGAAGGTCTTAAGAATAACCTTTTGAGCGTTGTTTAGATAAATGACAAAGGACTCATTCTGGAGTTCAAAGGTGGAGTCTGCAGTATAATTGGAAAGAGTGGTGAACTTATTGCCACCACTATTTCCATGGTTAAGTTCAGTGATGAAGACAACCGGTTATCATTGTTTTAATTTGATAAGTTGTTGAGAAGTTTTTGTATGTAATGATTCACCCCCCCTCTTAGTACCGATTAGGGTATTTTTTGTTCATCATTATTCATTAATTTGCACCAACCAGATATGTGTCCAATTGAAAACAAGGTTTTTTGAACATCCTTAACAATTTTAGATACTTCTTGACCTCTTTTATACTATACTACTTTAAATCTTTTAATCCTTATCTTTTTTTATCTGCACTCCCTGTTAACCTTATCAAATCTATAATAGTTTTTGACTCCATTGGATAAAAGAGACATCTATCCTTTCTATTGAAACATTGAATATCCTTTAAACAAAACAAGGTGACACTATGTTCAATGATAAATACTATATAACAATTGAATATTGAAAATTAACTTAATAAACATTTTAATACAACATTTAATAATTTTTTAAAATTTATATTGAGCACCAAAACACAAATAATCATACTTCTTGACCAAATGTAATGTATTGTAACTTTAAAAACGAAGCTTGACCCAATGAGGTTACTATCAAAATTCAAAACTTTTGAAGCATTATAAAGCTAGGGTTGCATTGGGGGGCTTCAAGATCTACTTTTAAGGATGAGGAGGTCCAATGTAGCAAAAGTCAAATTGTTACAAGATTAATTGGAATATTTTCCTAAATAATAGCAAACCCTATTTTTTAGGACTTCAAATTTGTCTGGGTGGAAAAGACTAGGGGCTAAAAATTGTCCCACTAGCTTAAGCTTTTTTTTTGCCACTTCTCAATCATTTGAATTTTTTCAAATTTGCCATTTTTTTTTGTTATTTCATGTTTATTTATTCTTTTAATTGAATTTTCATCCACAAGCTTCCATACATTTTAGAAATTAATCTTTTACGCTTAAATTACACTACAAAATTCATGGGACAACCCGCTCTAAAATAATCCTAAAAAATATCAGCAACACCCACTGAATCTTTTAGGAATCTCCCCTCCATGGGACCACAACCTAAGTCTTGTGGGTACTTTGAAATAGGTATGATGCACCATCAAACAAAACAAATATACATGTGTTCTGATTAACATGCATGCAAAATGTGGAAGCACTTGAAAATGGATCATTTTACAGTACACAATATCAAACAATCTATTTTTGGATTTACAAATGACTTATAGTAATATGAGACTACCCCATACTCCATGCAAAATAATGTAGACACCTAAATTTGGCTAATTAATTTAATCAAATTTAAATCCTATTCTTCCAATTAATTAATTATCCTATCCCCTTAAGTAATTAATCTAATTAATTAATTATCCTTTTTGCCACCCCATTTGATTAATTACCTTTAATTAATTAAATGTCCCTTTTCCCAAAACCCCCATGGATTAATTCATTTAATTAATTAATTAGACTCAAATCCTATTTGAGCACATGGCTCCTACATTTTAACCACTTTCTTCCAAGCGTCCCCCCAATCCTATCCTAACCATCCCTATCCTTCCAACCCTATCGTATCCTAGTCATCCTATCCTAACCAACCTTATCCTATCCCTTCTAACCTCCCACACATGTGTGCACATTCTAACCAATTTTCCCCATTTTGAGGAAAATATCCTATTTTGGGTGGCCTTGCCCAAAGACACGTGTCTCTCCCTCCATTTTTGGGTGGCTTTGCCCAAAATGGACATGTGTCCTCTTGGACACATGTCACTCCTTTTATTTCTAGTTGAGCCACTTTTCTTTTTTGGAGGACAAATGTCTCTTCTTCACCTCCCCTCTCCTTCCTCTCATCTCATATTTAATCCCCCTCATTTTAGACTAAATTATCCACCTTTTCATATCCATATCGTCACTCTGTCAAAATTATCTCTCACCATATCCATTATCATTTGCATTATCCTAACCAACCTTATCCTATCCCTTCTAACCTCCCACACATGTGTGCACATTCTAACCAATTTTCCCCATTTCGAGGAAAATATCCTATTTTGGGTGGCCTTGCCCAAAATAGACATGTGTCCTTTGGGACACATGTCTCTCCCTCCATTTTTTGGTTGCTTTGCCCAAAATAGACATGTGTCATCTTGGGCACATGTCACTCCTTTTCTTTCTAGTTGAGCCACTTGTCCTTTTTGGAGGATAAGTGTCTCTTCTTCACCTCCCCTCTCCTTTCTCTCATCTCCTATTTAATCCCCCTCATTTTAGACCAAATCATCCACCTTTTCATATCCATATCGTCACTCTGCCAAAATTATCTCTCACCATATCCATTATCATTTTCATCAAATCCATTATCAATTGCATTATCATCTTCATAAAATCATAGAGCATAATCGAGCATTCGAATCAATGTCATAAGCACATATCCAATCGCAGAATAATCAAATCGAAGCAAGGATTTGGGATTTGCATAGATTTTCTTTGTTTTTTTAATTTGATTTTACCATTTTGATCTTGAGGTGTATGATGTATTGTGTTTGCTTGGTTATTTAGCTTGTTCTTTTAACCTTAGTTTAGCACATATTTTTCATCGCACAAAGACTATGCATAAAAAATATGAGAAATTAGACCAGATATGGATTGTAATGACTATAGGATGTGGATAATAATAAATTTGTTTGAAGGACTTTTAAGTAAAAACTTTCAATTAGATGCCAGTTGCAGACTTAAAGTCAAATTGTATAACCATATAGATCGATTAAAAATGTTTCATTTTGTAGTACACAATTTTAGACAATCTTTTTTTAGGTTTATAAATTACTTATAGTAATATGAGATTACTCCAAACTCCATGCAAAAGGATATGCATAGAAAATATGGAAAATTAGACTAAATATGGACTGCAATGGTTATAGGATATGCATAAAAATAGATTTTTCCAAAGGACTTCTAAGTAAAAACTTTCACCTAGGTGCAAGTTGCATGCTTAAAGCTAGATTCTACAACCATATAGATATGTTGAAAATAGATTCATTCATAGTACATGATATCAGATGAGTTGTTTTTGAGTTCACAAATGACTTAAAATAATATGAGACTACTCCATACACAATATAAAAGGATATGCATAGAAAGCATGCAAAATTAGACTAGATATGGGCTGCAATGACTATAGGATATGCATACAAATAAATTTGTTTCATTTTTAAGTAAAAATTTCACTCAAATGTAAGTTGTATGTAGGCTTAAAGCTAGACTTTACAACCTTTGCTAACATCCTTTCTACTTGGGTAAGGTTAATAACCCAACACAACAAGTGCATATTTCTCTTAAACATTTTAGTTAGAAATGTTCTAGAAGACATGCATGCAAGAAGTGGAAGCATATACAAGACATATGCATAATTTTAAAAACAATTCTTGCTATGCAAAAAGTGATAGCACAAACATAGTGTGTCTAATTGTTTGACACAATGACTCAAGGAGACATTGTGCATGCAAAACAATAGCCCAAGGGGTCGTTATTTCAAGGAATGCATGCAAAATGTAAAGCAACTAACTATCTGACACACATGAGAAAGCTGCAACTTGAGCAATGATGAACAATGGATATCAAACTAAAATTCTAGATAAGAACTTGCTATGAATTGATATACATTATAATGTACAAATATGCTTGCTTATATAGGCAAGGGATGAGGGAGTGGTTACAACTGTCTTGTGAAAAAATAAATACATAAAACTAGTATAATGAAACCTAAGATAACTAACATGAACAATATTAAATGATTGTTTTATGTAACAACTAGGCTATACTAAGTAAACTTAACATGTGTGAATAGGTGCTAACCCATTACTACTTAGGAAATATCCTTATCACACCAATAGTTACGGGTTTGGGCATTCACTACAACTTGGAATCTGTGCAATGGATTTTTTTGTTTTGTTTATGGCCATCATGGCCTCAATTGGATTAAATGAAACCTATTTTGTAATGTTTTGATAATCATGGATCTAGGCATTAACGTTTGCAAGTTGTAGTGTCCCTTCTAGATTCATATTTTGATTTATGCTTTGATAGACTTGTTTAGACACAAGGTTGATATTTTGATGATATTTGATCGACATGCATGATCTTATTTAGACTATAGATTCTTATTGGTGATGATGGATATTTGATATGACTCATGATGTTGGATGACCTACATGATTGATGATACATTTTGGATTACTTGATGGATGGATTTACATTGGATGGATTATATGCACTTGATATTCCTATGTGGATTATATGATTTGTGATGTTATGATAGTTCTAACCCCTATTTCATGATCACTGTTTCATGTGATGCATTGATGTTGTTATTCTATGACTATCTTCGTGAAAGGGACAATGCCTTATCACTTATTGTGAGCATGATATAGTGTTGTGATTCTCTTTTCAGCTGCTTGTTTATCATGATGCATAAATGTTGTATATGTATCGTATAGTATCTTGGTGGTGGTTGCAAGATTATAGGTATCATACATCGAATCCACCTAGTCTCACAGGTCTAAGCGTGTCCTATTCCAATGGCAAGTTGTCGGAGATGGCATCCGTTTCCTTCTCATTTTTTAGGCTTAGTTGTTCACCTTGTCAGTTGTGTTGTGGCATAAGTTGGTGGTTAGAGTTGTGTGTTAGTGTTTGGCCCTTTGTTGGGTTTCTTGTGGTGATGTGTTGTGTGGTTATTATTTAATTAATAATCAGGATTATATGATTTATTAATAATTATGTTAATTTATTATATAGCATGGCTATTTATTTAATTGTTTATTTATTTGGTTTACCTAGTGATTAATTGATTAATTGATTAATTGATATTTAATTTATTGTTGAGAATTTATAATTTTTTGTTTGAGATTAATTTTTTGATTTATTTTAATTAATTGATTGATTAATTATTTATTATTTAAATGGCTATTTATTTATTTATTGACTCTCATTTATATTTAATTATGAATTTCTATTTATTTGGCTTTCTCCCATTTAATTTATTTATTTGATTATTATTGAGTATGGTTTATTAATTGCTTATTTGTATTTACACAACTATTATCTTGTTACTATTGATAATTGAATATAATATATAGTTCCCTACCCCTTATTTCTATTGGTTAATTATGAATGGGTAAGTAAATAATATTATTAAATAATAATTACCTCGGTACTATGAAAGGTAGGTAAGAAATATAGTTTTATCGAATTTTCTGATTGGCCAGTGATTTTTTATATTTTGAAGTTTAATTTTCTATTTATTGGAGTTTGTCGTGCGTTACCGAGATTGGCATTCTGCAATTTTGAATTTAAGCTTTTGGATTTTTATTGAATTTGGTTCTTGGATTGTTGGAAGATTTGATTGAAGAATTGGATTTTGGTGTTGTTGAATTGATTGCTCTTCGTTAGTTATTCTTGCCAGGATTGCAATTTCTAGGTTGGAGCTTGACTTCCCTCTGCAATTTTTATTTTGAAAAGATTGTCTACCCTACACATGCTGAAAGATTGTTTGGGGGTTGAATCTGATATATGAATTTTTAAGTTTAGTTTTGGAAATATTTTAGAATGATTGAAATTATATTTGATTAAATTGTAAAATCAAGAAATCGGGGAGTTGCTGTGTATGTCTTCTCTACACATTTCATTTCTGAGTTTGTATTTCCTTTCCTTGGTGAATTAATATCCATTTAAATGCTATTGGTATTTTCCTCTATAAGGTTCCAATGTCTCCTTTAGATTATATGATTTTTTTGTATATTGGGTGAATATGAGTTGCCGAGAGTTGCTTCCAGGAACTCTTAAGGATTGTTTATTTTTCACTGTCCTCTTATAAGACCATTGGAGCGGTAAGCCAAACTCCCTTGATTTCTCATAGGTTGAGATGGCTCCACATGTCTATCAAGGTGTGGCTTGGCACCTTCTTTGTGAGGATAGCATGTGATGACAATCTTCCCTACATGTGTCCATTATCCTTATGCCTTGATTTATTGTTCATACCTCCAGGAGTTTATTGATTTATGATTTAGCCATGTCATGTGATTTGATCTTTGTTTCTTGATGATATCTTGTGGTTTTCATGTTGCGTCCCTTGGCTGTTAGGTGTCAGCCTAGGTCTTGAGTGTGAATTGGAACCTCATGTCATCTCCATTGGTGCCTTCTTCCATTGTGATGTTCTCATTTGTGCTAACATGCGTGGCTATGGATTCCATGATTCATCATTATGCAAATGATCGTTCAACTGATTCTATGTATTGAAATTGCAATGTGTATTCATGATGGCAATGTAAATGCAAAGAAGACTATGTACTTGTATCATGTAATCTTATGTAATAGGATATGATATTGATGTAAGGATTATGATCTTAAAATGGAATAAGATGATATATTATAATATAGTTCATATTGTGGGAATGTTCACTATGTATAGGAATAAGAATCTTATGATGGATGAGAGAATAGGATGTTTAGACTTAATGCATTCTTGTTATAGCATATGATTCTTAATTTGGTGTAATGGCATCCTATTTGGAAGTGAAATTGTACTTACTATTATAATCTTGTATACATGTATGTATAGTAATTTGATGCATTGAGTAGAGAATAATCTTAAGGAAATAATATATTTCCATTTGTAGGAGGAAGATGTAGATAGCTTCATGATGTAATATTAAGGCGATTAGAAGTATTTGATTTGATACTTAACTGAACTTAGATATTTGAAGGGGTTATGGAGTTAAGCATTGGAGATTTATAATCTCATGATAAGAAGTAATGAATAGAACTTATTTGTATCGAATGTTAATATTTTCATGATGTAGATATGCTATTGAGATGTTGCTAGTAAGTAGTGATGTTAAAGTACCCTAGGGAAAGAATGAATGGATACATGTTTATGGTTAAGGTATTATTTCTGCTTGCACTTGATGTTGTTAGCTATGGTGATGATCATGATGTTATATGCATTCATGTGGTGTTAATCTATGTTTGAAGTTATGATGGTTTACTATGTTGCATTTGTAGGTGATTTTAATTTTTTTTTATCTCTATTGTTAGTTAGTTTAGTTATTTTATCTAGGGTATTTTGGCAGGCGTTACACAAACAATGTAATAGGTGGTTTTTTTGTATGTGGTCATCCTAGAACCAATATGGTCAGATGATGGTTATTTTGCAAAATTTTGTTAAATTTCAATATACTACCACAATTATGGTTGTGCATTACGTAGCTAAAAAAAACCCTATAACTCTAATATCTATGATACTTAAAGACTAAAACAAAAATAATTAAATGAATATAATAAATGTGAAATCTTAGTAAAAAATATAGGACTCAAATAAATTGGAATTGTTTGGAATTGTCGTGTTATTACAATAATAATTAAAATACATTAATTAAATTTACATTGTATAATAAACTCCAAATTCAATAATTGAATCAATTTATATTTTAGAAAATAAAAAAATATTAATCAAATAATAAACATTAATGCCCCTTATCTATTAGAATTGAGTAATCTTTAAAAAAATTAAAATAAGAAAAAGTTTAAAGGAAAAAAAACACTTTCAAAGAAAAAAAATGTTATTTAAAATTATTTATTTTGTTAATTTTAAAAATTATAGAATAATTTGAAACATTTTAATTTTATTAGAATAATAATTAAAATATATATTAAAAAATTATATTATGGGTTATCATTCTTTTAATCTTTTAAGTTTTTAATAATTTTACTTCAAATGAAACTAGTTTTTAAAATTTTAGTAATTTAAACAACTATGAGATAAATAAATAATATATAAATAGAAAAATCAATTAATATGATAAATTAAAAATTATTTATAATAATAAATATTTTTATATATTAAAATTATTATGTCTAGAGGGTAACACTACAATAACACCCAAAAAAGAAAAAGAAAAATTAAAAAAATAGCTTGTTATATATTGAATAATAAATCAAGAAAATAAAAAAACCAAAAAAGAGATTCACACAAAAACACTAAAACACTAGCATATTTGCTTGATTTTTTAAACTTTAAAGATAAATCAATTTTATTTTATTTTAAATTTAAATTTACTTATGTATCAAATATATAATAATAAAAATATCTTAAATATAATATATTTAAATAGAATTAAATAATACATTTTAATTTTTAGTTTTTAATAAGATTTCTTCTTTATTTTATATATAATCTTTAATTAGATAAAGCTATATAAATGATATGTGAATAAAGATGTTTCAAATATTTATCAATACTCACAAAATTACTATTTTTATCCCTGTTTGAAATTGTACAACCCATTTTATCAAATTAATGATCCAAAAAGAGGATGGAATTCTTTTTGATCACTGCATCAATTCTTATTAGTTTTCTAGCCATAAATCACTGCTTTTGGATTGTCTTTATAATTTCATGCTATTCAATATTGTATAATTCACATGATATATGGAATCGTAGCATTACTCTTTTTTTTTTTTGACATCTACTTAGAAATAAAAAATTAAAAAAAAAAATTTACGCGAGCTGATCATAGAAACATACAAAATAAAAATAAAAATCTGAGGGTTTCATGTCCCTTCAAAACCTATTTGATCTTTACATATAAAATAAAAATTACTTTTAATTTTGTGAGAGTATCTTACAAAAAATTAAAAACAAATAGAATCAATAAAAAATGTTTAAGTAAGTTGAAGTTTAGGTGAGAGAGGATCCATCTGAGAGAAAAATCTACAATTGCTTTTATGTAAGAGAGGATAGAGATTCCATCACACAATGAAATCTACTAATAGATAAAGATTTATTATGCCGAGAGGCATCTACAATGACATTAAAATGTCCGTAAACAAAAATCTATTTTAGAAATAATTTGACATGCAAATGATGGGTAAATGCATGAAATATGCCATGTTTAAGCTTTTTAGGAGGTGTTATTTTATTACTCCAAATAAAATAGAACCTTCGCCACTTTAATGGATTTGTACTCTTGGTGTTTAGTATTGTAAAAGAACATTTATTTTACACATGATTCTCTTCTATTATAAGATATCTCTTGACATATTTTACATATATTTTTTAATATAAGTATACTAGTTTAAAAATAGAAATAAATTGAGTGAAACTATTTATTTGCATCTATGCAGGGGCCCAACCACTATAAATGCCTATGAAGAGTGCATCATTCGTAGAGAAGGTAGAGAAAGAGCTAGATTCTGAATCTCAATTCTAATCCAAAATAGCCGATGAGTGAATCAAACCATGATCTAGAAAGGCCATCCCCTCACTTCAATTGTGCATTTTCAACACACAATTTTCTCAATTATTCATTGACATTATCTTAAAATTTGTTGAGATAAATACTCACATATAGATATTCTAAAATATTCTTGAAACTTCTAGAAAAGAAATAAAATGAGAGAAACAATCATCAAATATGGTAAAAGATAAAAAAAAACATCTAATCACTATAGAATAAACAAGAGCTACAAAGCAGCGAAGTTCCTGCCCAATAATGTAGGGATTGAGTTTGTAGAAAGTATTAGCATGTTAAACTTTGTGAAATTAAATTACTAAAATGTTTGCTTAGAAAACATAATTTTGGCATAGGAGTGAATGCTTGCCATGGTACTACAAATGAATTTAGTATGAAAAATGAGAGCTAAAGAAAGAGAAAACATGGTCCACAAAATAATATTGACACAAGACATATCCTTTGTCAGACTGCCAAGCGAACTTGATACAATCCATAAAATTTGACATTTAAGTAATTATAATAACGTGTTACATTTTTGCAATAGTTATCCCACATAAATCATGCCATGTGTGATGTAGAAAATATTATTAAAAGCTTCCTTGCTAGGTCCCTTTAGTTAGAGGTTTTAATTTGATAAGTTTCCCAATAAAATATATAAAACTTGATAAGTTGAGGTGCCTTCAATATTTTCTCCTAGAATCCCATTAAGGCCTTAAAAAGGAAGAATAAATTCAGGCACAAGCGATTTAGGGTTGCTCCAACACTTATAGAGTCAAGAAAAGGTAAACCTATGCATCTAACTAATATGTTACAGGAGGAGGATGTTATAGAAAATGATATTAAAGTTGACATGGAGGTGGAAGATGACCCTCACCTTTCTGAAGGAGAGTTACCCCCTCCTACAAAGCCTTTACCAACAAAGCATTGCTTCAATCTTTCGGCAGAGATCCCTTATCCGCTCTTGCTATCACCTTCATTGATTCCACAAGGTCTGGATATGAATATGGATCAAAACACCCAAAAACTCTTTAAGGAATACATGAATGAAGATGAAGATTTAGATTTAGTTCTAGATACCCCCCTAGCAGTAATGTATTCGCAGATCAAGGAAAAAAGGAAACTAGGTCTATATCAAAATCATGAGGGAAAGGAGAAACCTGATTTTGGATCCTCCCCTCCAAAGAAGGGCCACAAATCTTTGATTGAAGCTAGATCTCAAGATGGGGTAGCAGAGAACCAATCCAAAATTACAGACCTTTGGAAAGTAGGGAAGGGAAACCCCATTCTTGAACAACAATGAAAATCATATTTTGGAATGTTAGGGTTCTCAATGCCCCTAACAATTAGAGGGTGATCAAGAGAAGGATTCTTTTGGTCAGTGCAGATGTCACCCTCCTTCAAGAAACCAAATTAGATTTTCAGCAATCTATTTCCTTTGGTATTGGAATTATCTCTTTGTTTCATTCATCTCTTAAAATTACAGTTGCCTCAGAAGGGGCCTCTAGGGGTCTAATGATAATCTGGAAGCCTTTTCAAGTTCATGTGGAGGGTGTTGCTTCTAACAAAAATTGGCTGCTAGTCAAAATCACTCACCTTCAATCAAACTCTTCATTTTTCATCATAAATACTTATGGACCAACATCTCCTCATAAAAGGTGACTTCTCTAGCTATCCCTAGATGGATTCATATCGCAATTGGCTAATAAACAACTCATTATAGGATGGGACTTCAATGCTATCAGGTACGCTTCAGACAAAAGAGGAGGCATCATCCGGTTAGGTAGATCTCAATAAGATTTCAATGATTGGATAGACAGGAATGGATTATTAGAAATTGACTCAGGGGATTCCTTCACATGGACAATTAGGAGAAAAGGCTTTAGCAATATTTCAGAAAAAATTGATAGATTCTTTTGGCAAGGCAATATAAGATCCTTTCCTTTTATCTTCGACTATTCAGTTCTAGCCTGCTCAGGTTCAAACCACTTCCCCATTATGCTATCACTCCAAGGTACCCTTGATGCCCCTAGAGCTCCCTTTAGATTTGAGAATATGTGGATGAAAGACCCAAATTTTCTAACTATGGTAGAAGACTGGTCGAAGGAGGAACCATTTGAAGGATCAAAACTCTATTTCTTCATTTCAAAGTTAAAACTAGTAAAACAGAAGTTGTACTACAATGGAATGCTCAACATTTTATACACATTTTTTCATCCAAAAAATCCTTAGAAGAGCAGCTAGCAGTTTTAAATGATAAGATCATCTCTAAGGGAATTAGATCAAGAATCTTTTGAACAAGAAAAGAACCTGCTCATGGAATATCAGGACATCCTTTCCAAAGAATAAATCTTCTAGAAGCAGAAGTCCAAAGAGAATTGGCTCAGAATGGGAGACAAAAATACAAAGTTCTTCCATAATGTGACAAAGATTCACAGGAGTAAGAACTGGATTTATAAATTGGAGTTGAATCAGAATCAAACTATAGAGGATCCTAAAGAAATTAAGAGAGAAATCATAGCATATTACTCTAATATTTTAAGCAATGTTGAAGGCTCTCACCTGATAGAGCATGAAAAGTTCTTGGCTTTGATCCCAAAGATCATAACAAACGATCAAAATCAGAAATTAAATGATAAATTCTCTCTGGAAGAAGTATTTCAAGATCTCAACTAGCTTCCCTCTGGAAAGGCTCCTAGTTCGGATGGTTTTCCTTCTGACTTTTTCAAGAAATGCTGACATATATTGGGTCAAGAACTTACTGAAGCCTTAGAATGTGCAAGAATATCAGGTAAATTGCTTAGAGAAATCAACATGTTTATTTCTCTCATTCCAAAAAAGGAGAAAGCATCTAACCTAGGGGATTTCAAACCTATCTCTCTGTGCACTACAATTTATAAAATCCTTTCAAAAGTCATGACAATTAGAATGAAGCCTCTTATGGACTACATTATATTAGATGAGCAGACTGGATTTGTTCCTAGCCGTTCAATTCTTGATGGGGTCATTATGGCTCAAGAAGCTATCCACACTCTTCAAAGCACGAATAGACCAGGTATGATAATTAAGTTAGATATTTCAAAAGCTTGTGATAATGTAGATTGGAGATTCCTTTGTAAAATTATGCAAGCTTTTGGTTTTGCCAAACAATAGATCAACTGGGTCTATGAATGCCCCTAACAAACAAAGGGTGATCAAGAGAAGGATTCTTTTGGTCAGTGCAGATGTCACCCTCCTTCAAGAAACCAAATTAGATTGTCAGCAATCTATTTCCTTTGGTATTGGAATTATCTCTTTGTTTCATTCATCTCTTAAAATTACAGTTGCCTCAGAAGGGGCCTCTGGGGGTCTAATGATAATCTGGAAGCCTTTTCAAGTTCATGTGGAGGGTGTTGCTTCTAACAAAAATTGGTTGCTAGTCAAAATCACTCACCTTCAATCAAACTCTTCATTTTTCATCATAAATACTTATGGACCAACATCTCCTCATAAAAGGTGACTTCTCTAGCTATCCCTAGATGGATTCATATCGCAATTGGCTAATAAACAACTCATTATAGGAGGCGACTTCAATGCTATCAGGTATGCTTCAGACAAAAGAGGAGGCATCATCTGGTTAGGCAGATCTCAACAAGATTTCAATGATTGGATAGACAGGAATGGATTATTAGAAATTGACTCAAGGGATTCCTTCACATGGACAATTAGGAGAAAAGGCTTTAGCAATATTTCAGAAAAAATTGATAGATTCTTTTGGCAGGGTGATCTCAGATCCTTTCCTTTTATCTTCGACTGTTCAGTTCTAGCCTACTCAGGTTCAAACCACTTCCCCATTATGCTATTTCTCCAAGGTACCCTTGATGCCCCTAGACCTCCCTTTAAATTTGAGAATATGTGGATGAAAGACCCAAATTTTCTAACTATGGTAGAAGACTGGTGGAAGGAGGAACCATTTGAAGGATCAAAACTCTATTTCTTCATTTCAAAGTTAAAACTAGTAAAACAGAAGCTGTACTACAATGGAATGCTCAACATTTTATAAACATTTTTTCATCCAAAAATTCCTTAGAAGAGCAGCTAGCAGTTTTAAATGATAAGATCATCTTCGAGGGAATTGGATCAAGAATCTTTTGAACAAGAAAAGAACTTGCTCATGGAATATGAGGATATCCTTTCCAAAGAAGAAATCTTCTAGAAGCAGAAGTCAAAAGAGAATTGGCTCAGAATGGGAGACAAAAATACAAAGTTCTTCCATAATGTGACAAAGATTCACAGGAGTAAGAATTGGATTTATAAATTGGAGTCGAATCAGAATCAAACTATAGAGGATCCTAAAGAAATTAAGAGAGAAATCATAGCATATTACTCTAATATTTTAAGCAATGTTGAAGGCTCTCACCTGACAGAGCAAGAAAAGTTCTTGTCTTTGATCCCAAAGATCATAACAGATGAACAAAATCAGAAATTAAATGATAAATTCTCTCTGGAAGAAGTATTTCAAGCTCTCAACCAGCTTCCCTCTAGAAAGGTTCCTAGTCCAGATGGTTTTCCTTCTGAATTTTTCAAGAAATGCTGACATATATTGGGTCAAGAACTTACTGAAGCCTTAGAATGTGCAAGAATATCAAGTAAATTGCTCAGAGAAATCAACATGTTTATTTCTCTCATTCCAAAAAAGGAGAAAGCATCTAACCTAGGGGATTTCAAACCTATCTCTCTGTGCACTACAATTTATAAAATCCTTTCAAAAGTCATGACAATCAAAATGAAGCCTCTTATGGACTATATTATATTAGATGAGCAGACTGGATTTGTTCCTGGCTGTTCAATTCTTGATGGGGTCATTATGGCTCAAGAAGCTATCCACACTCTTCAAAGCACGAATAGACCAGGTATGATAATTAAGTTAGATATTTCAAAAGCTTGTGATAATGTAGATTGGAGATTCCTTTGTAAAATTATGCAAGCTTTTGGTTTTGCCAAACAATGGATCAACTGGGTCTATGAATGCATTTCTACACCCAAATTTTCTATCTTGATAAATGGAAAGCCAACATGTTTCTTCTCTTCTTCAAGGGGCATCCGGCAAGGAGATCCCATATCTCCATTTCTCTACATTATAATGGGGGAAGATTTAGGGAGGGAAATTAAATCAAAACAATCTAACAACGTTCTAGAGGGAGTCAAAGTAACCAAAAATTTTGTTGTCACACACCAGCAATTTGCTGATGATAGTCTTCTTTTGGGTGCAACAAAAGTCAAGGAAGCAACCCAATTAAAATTGCTTCTAGAATCCTTTGGAAAGGCCTTAGGACAAATAATTAATAAAGAAAAATCAAAAGTTTTTTTTTTTCACTCCTAGTCTCATATAGGCTAAGATCTTAATAATTCTCAACGGTAGAGCAGAAACACTTCCATGTATACATCTGGGCATTCCAATTGATAGAGGACTAAGGAGCAATAAACTTTGGGATCCTCTAAAGCTAAACATGGATCAGATTACAAACTCCTAGAAGGGGAAGTGGCTTTCATGGGCAGGTAAACTAGTTATGCTCCAAGAAGTGATTTTGACCATTCCTATTTACCTATTATCCATTTTGTCTTTAACAACTAGTGTAAACTCCTACATCATCAAGAAGATGAGAAATTTTTTCTGGCAACAAATAGAAGAAAAGTATAAAATTACCTTAATTGAACGGGATAAAATTATTAAACCTAAATCAATGGGGGGGGTTTAGGAATCAAAGATCTTAAATTTCAAAACAAATCCCTTGGGACCAAACTAGCTTGGAAGTTTTAAAAAAATCCTAACACAACATGGGTTAGGATGTTGGCAACAAAATATCTTTCAGATCAGGACCCCCAAAATCTTCTTAGAGCAAACAATCATTTGAAGGGATCTATAACTTGGAACTTCATTATCTTTTGTAGAAATCTAATTTTAGATTCCTTGTCTTGGGATATTCATGATGTAACCTCTAGCCTTTTTTGGGATGATTCATGGGGAGGATATCCTAACATTGTAAACTCTCTCAATATCCCAACAATAGAGCACTAGCTTAAGCAACATTCGAGATCCCGAGTCGGTGACTATATAGCATTAGAAAGGACCTCTAATATGCAAGGATGGGGTTGGAAGTCTATAGATGGATTGCCTATTCCAGTGGCTAAAGTAGAACAACTTTTAGATCGTATAAAAGTAAGAAACATCAACCCTAGAAGAGGGAGAGATACTCTAATTTGGGCCTCCTCCAAAAAAAGTTAGTATAATACGAAAGATGGCTATAGAGTTTTAGTCAACTCCTCAAATCAAGATGAACATGACATTCGAGTTAGGATTTTTTGGAGCAGTAAGATTATTCCAAAAGCGGGGATTTCTGCATGGCTAGCTTTCCAAAAAAGAATTCCAATGACAAAAAAGTTTACTAAAATGGGCTAGGAAGGGCCTTCTAGATGCATCATGTGTAAGGCCCATGCAGAGACAGTTGATCACCTTCTTTTGAATTGCTCCTTTGCCTCAAAATGCTGGGGATGGATTTGTGCAAAATTGGGGTGGATATCAACTCTGCCTAATGACATAATTTCCCTATTCCAATGTTGACCTCTTCCTTTGAAGGAAAGTACTTTGAGCCAGATTATGGAAGTTTCCCCGTCTTGCCTTGTCTAGGAAATTTGGAAAGAAAGGAATCAAAGGCTCTTTGATAATAAAGCTAGAAGGTTTGAATCACTCCTAAACTCAATTGAAATGTCCATTGTTGAGACAGTAAACTACAAATTATCTTTCTCAACAAGATTCGTCTAAAATTTTCTCTTCTTGGGATGAAAGTATAAGGAAAAATTGGCAGGGAATTAAGATTCTTTCCTCCTTTGGGCAAAAATCTAAGTCTAGAAAGGAAGCTATTTGGACCCCTCCTAAGCACAAATGGTTAAAATTGAATTTTTATGGAGCTTCCAAAGGTAACCTAGGCCCTTCAGGCATATGATATGTGATTAGAGACCACTTAGGGTCAATCATTGGGAAAATGGCTAAGCAAATGCCATCGGATACCAATAATATAGCAGAATTTAAAGCTTTTCTTTTAGGATTATTGAATTGCATCAATCATGGATTAAGAAACATCATAGTGGAGGGAGATTCAGAGATAGCAATCAATGCAATCAAAATGCAAAAAATCCCAAACTGATAGCTATAGACAATTCTAGATAGCATATCAGAAAACCTGGCGAAGCTAGAGCAATATGAGGCTAAGCATATTTTCAGAGAAGCAAACATAGAGGCAGATGCCCTCTCAAAAGCTGCAACAAAAGGCATTTCTATTCACTGGTGGAAACAGGGAGGTAACCAACAAGGCTAACTTTTACGGGTTTTAATTATGAAACAATGATACCTTCTGGTTTGATGCGTGCATGGTAGGGTCTCAAAGCAATCAAAAGGGTTCAGTAGAGCCTTTTCTTTCCATAATTTCAAACTTAATCCATGGCGCTAAAGTTTGGGGAATGACTATTTTTTGAATTCAAACTTTTAACCATCCTCAAGAGATGAATGGACACGCCAGCGGTGACGTCATTTAACTTGCTCTTGTTAAAATAGCATTATCTTATTAGCCTCCTGAAAAGACAACCGAGGGTAGCCATCATTCCTAGTATGAGGCATGCGTTGTCCACATGATAGACATTATATCAGCTACATGGAGATTTGGCACGATTAGGGACAAATATCCTTCGCCACCTTTGTAGGTGAATTTAATGCAAGGCATTTCCCATCAATGCGCGTTAAAGAAAGTGCCGCCTAGCCTTTGCTATGCTTTCTATGCAAGCTATTAACTTTTCTTTATCTGCAAGTGCTCTCAATAAAGATTAATCTGCTTCATACCGTCGACAACCACCAAGGCGTCAAAGAATCCGGTAGCCATGTTTGGTGAGGAGCCATTTGGGTTCATAATGAGCATTTATCCAAGGCCAATTTCATGCTTTGGTGCAGATGCTCCCATCTCCCTTTTGGCTTGCACCCGACAAGTTTCATTCAAAAAAATTACAAATTTAAGATTGAAGCGGCTACTGCTTTATCCAGAACCAATAGTCATCTTGGCGGTAAAGTTCATCCTGGGCAATGGGTATATAAGCAGAGAGGAATACCCCCTTGACAATACAAGCATTTCATCTAGATTTGTTTCCTCCCTTCTAGACTTGAAGTTAGCTAAGCAAGCTATTTGGATCCTCACCAAGAGGCTTTTCCCAAATGAAATCCTACTGGAATTGCAAGAGATCCTTAACAAGGCACCTCATGATTCAGGAGCTCCCCGACCGAGTGAAAGAATACTATTCAATGTTCTCGGGGAACATATCAAATACTATCCCTTTCTGCTCGACCTTAAAGGTAGGGACCTAGACAAAAACAAATCATTCACAAGTATGGGGCTCAGATTTCTCAAATGACACTTCCTTGGACAGAATCCAGAAGATTTGGGTAGGGAGGAATAACTTCTTAAATTTTCTAGATTGAATGGAGTCTTTCCCCCAAAAGCAGAAGAAGAGGAACCTCATGCTGAACAAGGTAGGAGAGGTGGTGGCAGAGGTTTGGGTCGTGGTTTCAGTCAGGGTTGAGGATGGCCTCTGAGCAGAGGCCATGGAAGAGGCAGAGCCCCAATTCCCCATGTTGATCCAAAATAAGTTTTTTAAACAGATAGGTTCTTTATGCTGGTGGTTTTCTTTGAAGAAGTTGCTAAGCCTTTAGTTGGCTACTGGTTTTTAAGTTTTTTCTTTAAAAAATAGTTTAGATAATCTCTGTTAAAGCTAAACTCGTAAATATTATGTTAAGATTTTGATTGTCATTTCTATAAACTCTGAATATTTTTTGAATTGATGAAGAAATTGTATAGGGTTTAATGTTTTTCAAGATAAACTTATTTTCATCCTCAGCCCAGAATATGTGGGCATTGAAGCTAGATTCCCTCATCGTATATTCAGGGATTGGTTTCAAATATCTATCTTAGGCTCTTGGGTTTTTTGGAATTGTGGATCTTTATGCTATAATCATTTCCAAAAATAAATATATAAATATGATTGCCTTCACTAATAAAAACAAACAAACAAGATTCATGTGATTATTAACATCATTAATTTCTACCAAAAGATCATATCCAAGTGCATATGAATGACATAAATCTTATATTTTATAATTGACCCAAAATAGCTTTGAATCCAAGACAATTAAAAATTTAGTCATGACCTTTCCCACTTTCAAAAAAGTGTGCATGAGAAATGCCTTGAGATAAATACAATAAGCACATCGAGCATATATAAATAACATACCATTGCTAATGACCACCATTTCATTTTATACATAAATGGAGATAAATACAATAAGCACATCGAGCATACATCAATAACATACCATTGCTAATGACCAACATTTCATTTTATACATAAATGGAGATCATGTCTAAGTAATGATGGTATCCATAATAAAAGAGATTGTGTAGCTACAAAGAAGACTCTATTCTATAGGTGTTGCCAGAAATCCACACATTGGTCCTACTTTGTTTGAGCTAGTAGCGAAAGCTGGAGACCAATTTCTTCATTCAAACTTTATATCCTCTGTTTCATTAGAGGAATTCAATCTTTCTAGATGCCTTTTGGAAACTTGCTCTAATGTCAAGAAACCAATCTCTTTTTTCTATAATTATTTGATTGAAGAAGCCAGTAAGCATAAGCAATAAAAATGTGTTCCAAATGAAGGCAAGTGAGAAATTCCATCTTTTACCCTGCAAAAGTTTCCTTAGCACATTTGAGAAAGGCTAGGAAAATAGAAAAAATTTAAAAGAGCACTAGCATACTACAAATGCGAATCTAGGAAAAATAATATTGTTTCATATATGAGTATACACTACTAATTTCCATCACAATAAGAGTTATTCATGTTACTTAGGTTTCGACATTCATGGTATCCAGAGCTAATCTGGAGGCAACTTCTAGAAAATGTGCCATCCCATGCATGTCCTCTTGGGTCTTTTGAAGAGGTAGTACTGCAATTTGGGAATGAGTAGTTATTTCACAAGATTTGTAATTTGCAAACCGAACTGGCTAGGAGAATACGTAGTCACAATAATTGCACCATATTCTAAATTCATGTTTCTTATATTCAAATCTATGTGAATTTGGACATAAAGAAACCTTAGCCTAAGAAGGTCAAGCCTTCAGCTGGAAAATATGTTTGGTCTACACTGTAAGCATACTCATTGTTATCCATTTATCCCAAATTCTAGAAAGGGAACCATCAAGCCCATAGAGGACAAAGGCTCTGTGCATATTGGTTTCCAAGTGTATGAAATCAAGTGAATGGAGTTAGTAAATATCTCTAGCCTTGGTTTCCAAGTGTATGAAGTCAAGTGAATGGAGTTAGTAAATATCTCTAGCCAAACAGTCTCAACTGGCACTTTCCCAAACTTTTAAGAAAAAAATGAACCTAAGTCCAAATTTTATGATTGAGGCCTAGAAACCCTACTTGAGAACATCTATATTCCAAGGGATCTACAAAGGAAATTATTATAAATTCACTAGGACTGTGACATGTGATACCTTCAAATCAGGTCAACTGGCACTTTCTCAAACTTATAAGAAAAAAAGGAACCTCAAGGAGTCCAACTTTTTTGATTGAGGCCTAGAAACCCCACTTGAGAACATCTATATTCCAAGGGATCTACAAAGGAAAAGATTGTATATCCACTAGGACTGTGACATGTGAGAGCTTCAAATCAGGTTCAAGGAGCTTTCATTGATGCAACAATGCTGATAGACTAGTTGGAGGATAAGCCTTTGATGAAAAGACAAGGTGATGGATCAATATCGATCTTGGGAGATTCAATACATGGAGATAAGGCAAATGCCAAGTTTGAACATAAAATATCAAGATAAGAAAAGGAAAATGATCAGAAAATGGACCTATGAGCAAGAAAAAATAAAAACTTGTTTTCTCAGCTAGAAAGAGGGAATCGGAAGCAAAGAAGATTCAATTTGAAGGCTACATGTTTATCTATAGTGGCAAAGAAACCTCTGAAGTCTTTAAAATTGTAGTACCTTGACAAACACCTACGATGGGGGTTCGATTAAAGGACTCCACTGCAAAACTAGTTAAGGTAACTGATTGATGACAACCTTGAAAATATTTTTAGTACTCCTAAGAATGATAATTTATCATGGAATTTTCAGGCTTGGATACTTAGCATAAGAAAAGACTGCTTTGCATAAAATTGAGTGTTGCAAACCAAGTTTAATCTTTGTTGAACAAAAAAAATTGGAAGGAAATTAAATGCAGGATGCTATAAATAAATTATAAAATCAGCGTAGTGCTAGGTTGAAGATCAAAAAGCCACTTGGGATCTACAAAAGCTTTGGAACCATAAAGAAATTAATTTGACCTGTGAACAAACTAAGCTGGGAACTAACAAATACAAGATACTATAAAAAAGAATAATATTAGAGTACCAGGTTGTCAGATTAGGTGGTCATTTGTGCTTTGGAATTCTTTGGAAAATAGAAAAATTCATTTGACCTTGCTTCTACTAAGAATAACAAGATCAAGCTCAAAGTTGTTACCTTCAGTTTACACGTTCATTTTATTTGTCCCAATGTATATGCACAAACAACCTTGTCAAGACTCAAAAGTAGAGAGAACTAGAAAGATCATTGAAGACTTTTATGGTGAATTCACAGAAAGAAGAGTTACTCTATCTCCACCCAAGAAAAGGATGTTCCAACATATTGCCTCCAAATTCCTAAGTTGGATAAGGGTTGTAAATTTTTTTGGAAATAAAAATGGCTGCAAGTGTTGTTGCATTCCCTCATTCTTTCGATCTTTGCCTGCTTACTCAAATATTGGAGGAAAATTCAGTATCAACCACGACCTCCAATTGTGCGATTGCTTGATATGACCATATTGTGAAGGAGGGGAAAAGTATTAGCACTAGTAAAGTAATAGTGATTGGAGCCACTGATTGTATTGGTTGCTTTGTTGCTCTTCTAGTTGTGGTTGTAGGTCATCCTACTTATGCTCTTAGAAGACCCATGTCTGTGTTTGATGTTGCCAAAGAAAAGTGCCTTCATGAATTGAAAGATTGTTGTGTTTAAATTATCCATGTATGTCATAACATTCTATTCTAGAGAAATGATTTTTGTAGGATAGGATAGACTCATATGTAAGAGACAATAGTGAATTCTGTATAGTTGTTTAGAATGTTATTTTTATAGAGGCTATATATTGTTTTTATATAAGAATATGCTATAATTTATCCTTTGAATGTGAATTATATCTTAATAACCATTGAGAAGATTTCAATTGTACATAAGAAACTACTTAAAGGATGGATGAATGAATCCTTATATGGATATAAATCGACTATGTAAGTGAACTTTCATTATTAAAAAACTCATTCTCTATGAAATAATATACTTCTCCATCTTTGTGCTAAATATCTTTTACAGAAAAAAGAAAGAAAGAAGAGAAATTAACATTAATAAAGACTCTTATATAAATATTCTAAAGATATCAAAATATACTATTAGATTATTTATACAAAATCCAGAATTATCTGATTTTGAAAATAGAATATTTCAAAGCCAAATACACACAAACACACACACATATAAAACATCGCTTTATATCAAAAATTTCATGGACACATCTAATAATGGGTTTTATGCTAAAATTTAAATGCTTCTTACTATTGCAACATATCCCTTGACATGGCCAAAAACTCTCATAGAGTGTTGGACTTTTCTTTAAGAAAGAATTCTCTTGGATGAGTTCATGAGGGCTTCTTCTAGCTGCAATTGCTTCAATCTTTCCCCATGCAGTTAAATTGTAGTATTTAAATAACAAACATATATATGTTTGCGATAGTCAGATATAGGGCGCTAGCCTATTCAAACAATAAGGAAAATAAATCAAAAGAAAATTAAAAAAATCTGCTCTAGTTTGGTGCCAACCTGTACAAGGAAAATAGACAAGGAGATGAAAATAAAATAAGCGTAGTTGTGTGAGGATAAACGAATGCGGATAAAATAGTATGAAGCAAGCCTCACTCACTGGAAAATCTACAACTAAATAGACAAAGATTGGAATGATTATAATGCAGAGCATCCTTCAGTGGAATCTCCTCTAATGTGCCGCCTGCACAAACTAAAAATAAATAGGGAAGTAGCCAAGCCATTTCCTCCCTGAGCACAGGTCGAGAATAAATAAATATAAGCATATTAACCTAAATCAAGTATTGAATGCAGATTAAGATAATATTAGGTATATAATACTTCAAAAGAAAAGGAACGGTTTATACATTGAACACACAGGAGTGTACTGATCACAAGAGTAAAACAATATACTTAATTTAAAAAATAACATAATAAAGAAAGTCGTGTGAGATCTTTAGTGGCAGCCCAAGAAACCTAAATGTTTTATGTGCCCTTCTACATCAAATGCCTATGCAGAATGAAAGCTTATAAGAGCATTAAGACAATTAAAATAGCAATAATAATAATATGAGTTTTTTTTTTTGGCTACTATGGCAGAATCGTTTAGACATTTGAGTTGTTTGGTGAAATCAAGTAGTATTTTTTGTCTATGCAGTTTGAACATTTCAACTTGGAATTAAAAAAATTCTTTGTTAATATTCTCTCAATAATCAGTGATAATAGTATGCAAACGTTATTGGACTCTCTTATTATTAAATTTTACAATTCAGTCTCTGAGAAAATCAATGAAACTACTAGGCAATATAATATGACAAATTTTGCAGTTGGTCTCTGTTTTGCAAAAATGGCCTGCTAGCATTTGGCAATGTTCTATGTGTTGTGAAATGGAGATAACCTGTAAATCACATACATTGAAGAGAGTACACAACCTGTAAATCAGATGCACTAAAGAAAATAAGCAACAGTGAAAACCATATCAAATTAGTCAATAAGCTAAAATGCTACAACATTGCGAGAGACATGATCAAAATAGACTACTGCTTGTTTTCTGAATTAAAATGCTTTAACTTTGAATACTAAAAATATTGTCTCCATGACGTTGTTTTAAAAATATCATGTGAAAAGAAATTCACATGAGAGAACCCAATGACACAAATAAAAATGAATTCAAGCCTTTAGAATCATGAATGTTTAAAGTGGGAAATGAAAGGAATTTTTCCCCAAAAATACTCAAACTGCACTTGATGAACAAATGAAGACAAATGTAGAACCAAATATCAGTTGCATAAGATCATGTTGAACTAACAAAATAAAGTCAGAATCAATGACCCAATACATCAATAAATTTCCTATTATTTTGCAAATTGCTTTATCTATCAGTGTGGCATACACTACAACTAGCGCCCTCATCAATGACCACATGTCACCTGCATGGAAAACATAAAACCCTAATTGCCAACTATTTATTTCAACCATACTTATCTGAAAACTCCTACACAGATGATGATAGCTACGAATGCCTATGTACTGTCCAATCAAAACCCATGAATATTAAATTTTAACAATGAATCATTAACATTCAATAAAATAAAATTATCATCATAAATGGTCAAAATGTTAACAAGTTTGGTATAGTAAACATTGCATATAAAATTTAGGCAAGCAAATTTAGAATTTTGATTGGTTGAACTAATAAATTTTAATTGTTAGTTAAATGAGTCTCTTTGGAGACATCCGATAAAATTGTTTTTGATATTAAAAGCAACCAAAACAAGGGGGCTGACCCAGGGGAACAAAGAAACTGTGGCAAGCCTACTATCAGCAGAACAACAACAAAATTACAACCCTCTTACTTTCCTCTATCAAAAACTATGATCATTATACATAAGTTCAACAGATATATAAAAGTCTTAATAAAATTTTTAAACATTTGCCACGCAGGGAAACATGTAGATAAGTTCAAATATAAACAACAATTAAAACTATCAACCTGGAGGCAAATAGGACCAAACCAAAAATCAGACTTTCGAGACATAGAAACATACTATTTCTTTTTTCCATGGCTCCTCTTGGGGAGGAGCTTCCTAGCCCATTCCTTGGTGAGGAATTTGAACAGGGCCCTGTAGTCCTTGTCTTCCTTGCTTTTGCCTTTGGTAGAACTTTCCTGCAGCAGACACAGAGTGGTCGCCGAGCAACGCATCACATTAAAAGAAAACCTAGAGACGTCCTACAACTTGTTTTCCATTGCCTCCATTCTGCTGGTGATTTCCTGCACATTGTCAAACAAAACCTCCACTTTCTTACCAAACTCTACCAAGTTGTTGTCTTCTTCCTCCTTTATGCTGCTCACTTCCTCCACCACCATCATCTTCTCGAACATGAGAGTCGGGGAGGGAGAAATAGTATGGGATTTGGGGCCGACCTCCAGACTCAGAGAATTTTTTGGGCTTTTAGAGGCATGGGTGGATCTAACAGAGTGGGGGGTCAAGGTAGACTGAAACAGAGCCACATTCTTAGATGGGATGGAGTTCCCAGTTTCATGGGAAGAGGAGGGGTCTCTTAGTGATTTTTCTGGGGGTTTGGAGGCCAGTCTCATAGAACGACGGGGGGTGTTGGACTCATCAGTAATTTTCATATCAAAATCAATCTCCTAGATTCTAACTTTCTTAGGGGTTCTCACATCCTCAGGAGGGCGCTTTTTATTTTTCTTACTGCAAGAGCCAATTTCAGGTATCCGAGGAGGGCTTGTATCGGGTTTAATGGTAGCTATAGTTGGGGGACAGTTATTAGCCACATTCTGGATGAAGATAGTTTAGGGAGGGCAAAGGGCCAGGTGGAAGTTGTAGAGATGAAGGATGAGGCCCTGGTGCAAAATGGGGAAGTCTTTTCCTTTTTTCTTGGCCTTAGCAATATCCTTAACATTTGAATCCAACGAATGAAGTAGGAAAAATAGAATGGAAATGTAATCCTTGTTTCTAAGGTGTTTAAGGAATGAGAGGTGGTAATAGTAAAAGATTCCATACCTTCCCTCCATAGTGAAGTATTTCATAATTATATAGCAGACCTCGTCCCACAGTGGTGGAAGCTCCTCCCAGTTGAAGCCACTTGCCCTCTTCACCAGGTTTTCACCTTCACGAAAGAACTAGTTCAGGCTAGTGGTATCTGAAATGTGGCTTTGTTTCTTCCATTTCCTCCCCTCCATAGATAGGCTTGTCACTTGAGCAATTACTTCTTCATTTATTTCGAAGGAGATACCCCCCATGGTAACCCTCCTATCCTCCTAGGAAGCCACAAACTGCTTAGACAAGCTCTCATTGTTCCCTTTCATGCTTTCCATAAATTTGTCAATCCCGCCTTCCAAATAGACAAACCACACCACTGACTTCACTTTAAAATCGTTAGTTTTGTTGGGTTCCAGTCTTAGCCTGTCACCCCCCATAGTCATTTCCTCCATCTTAACAGAGTAGAGGAGAAACCGGGTAGTAGAAACACAAAGCCAAACTGGAGCAAGAGAAGAGTTGTGATAAGCATTTAGCCAATCCTAAGATAAAATGATGCAATAAACAATGTAATTATTGCAAATTGTGTCTAACTAGATATCGCATCCATAAAATCTATTATACTTGTGTGGACCCTCAGTCCAACCAATGTGATTAGACCTATCCCGGCTGTCACCTTTATCCCCGCCAATAAACTCTGTCTAGATGATAATTAGGAAATTACCATTCCCGATGTTAATACTATCATCATTAATAAACCCCTTTTGAAGTTGATGACAAGGCCATCCATGGCTACGTGGCAGATCGAGCCCATGATGGGTGGGTTTCCCTTCTAAATTTAAAATTTGAAAATTGGCTCTCTTCATTTGGTAATAGTTATACGGGTTCATCATTGGACTTGGTTTTTTTTTCGGTCTCCAAGAACACCTTGGTGGGTATTGGCAGCAAATCGGGGTTCCTCCAACATTGTAAGCCGTTCTGCAACTTTCCCACTGCCGCCCTAGAGTCCGCAACAACATTCCCTTCTCTAAAGATATGGCAGATGGTGAAGCCATCAAGGTTAGCCAGAAGCATCTTAGCATCCCTCAAAATGGGATCCACTTTCCACCCTATAATAGATCTACCACTCACCATTTCCACAATGATCTGCTAGTCGTCTTCAATTTCTAGATGTTTAATCCCAATGGTTGTGGCAAAACCCAAATCCCATAGGAGTGCCATTCCCTCAGCCTGAGTGACGATATGGTTCTTTAGGTTGCTTGTGTAAGCTGCAACAATATTCCCCAAGTGGTCATGGATGAGTCTACCTCTAGCTTGGCAGGCCTCTTGGGCAGACCCATAAAAGTTCAGTTTGTACCAATGGGGTTTTGGGGCTAGCCATTTGGTCTTTTTCCTTTTGATTTTAGCACTGTTGTTGAAGACTTCAAACTCTGGGGGGAGCTTCCAAAGTTCAGCAATTTTTTACTCCATCAAATTAGGAGGGTTGAGGTTGAGGGGGGTTTTCGATTTAGTCACAGATATATTATCTAAAATTATTTTGAAGAATTGTAGAAGACACTATCCAGGGGGCTTCAACATCTCTGAAAAATTATGTTGTTTCTTTCTTTCTAGACCCCCCAGCAGATGTGCGGCGGATCTGCCTCCATAATTGGAGGATCAGGGGGTGATGGAAAGGGGGAGTCCATGCAGTAACAAACTGATTAATGCTATTTTGAAAAACCCATTGCAGGCCACATTTTTCCAAGGTTTTGGTCCACAAGTATCCAACGAAGGGGCAGTGGATGAAGAGGTGGTCAATTGTTTCCTCTTCAGCCTTACAAAGAATGCATCTATTAGAAAGTTGGAAACACTTCCTTTTAAGATTGTCCCGATTTAATATTTTTCCATGTATTAGGGACCACCAAAAGAAGTTGAATTTGGGGATCAGTTGAGAGCTCCATATCTTCCTCCAACACTCAACATCACCAGTGGGTCTCAGGAGCTGTCTATAAGTAGACTTAACCAAGAAAGCCCCCAACTGGGGGTCCCCTTCCAAATGAATATATCTTTCTAAGGAGCAAGAGGAATTATACATTCTAGCATAGGCTCCTGTAGCTTGAGAGCAATGGGTAATAGGTTGGGCCGATTAGAGAAGATCTGGGCAATGTTCTTCCATCTTCCTCTTCCCGGGTCCATATAAGTAACAATGTAATCCCCCAGGTGCTCCTTTAGGTGATGAATAATTTGACAAAAATGAGTGTCTACCAGAGGTTTGTCTTCCACCCAAGAGTCTTCCTAGAACCTAATCTTTCTACCATTTCCAATCTTCCATTTCATTCCTTCTTTGGTGACTGGTCTGCTTTTCAGGATGTTATTCCATAGTTTAGACCCTTGAGGAAGGTCTCCCGTATTCAAGTTACAATAGAATTGCTCCCTATCTAGATACTTGGCCCTAATAATGTTGCACCAGTCCGCCTCACCTTTATCTAGGGTCCATCCCACTTTTGCAATTAAAGCCTTATTCAAGGCATTTATCTTTCTGATACCAAGTCCTCCCATGGATTTGGGTAAGCAAACAATGTCCCAATTTACTAGAGCGAGGCATCTTTTTTCCTCCATACCCGTTCATAGGAAGGTTCTTTGGATTTTCTCAAGTTTTTCCCCCATAGCACTAGATATTTTAAACAAGGAAAGGATGTATAACGGGATGCCCTGGAGGGAAGCAACAAGGAGTTGAAGATTGCCTGCACTGCTAAGAAATTTCCTTTTCCAACCAGCAAGTTTCTTTTGTATCTGCTCAAGGATAGTATTCCAGAAAGCAGGGGGTCTTACACCCCAATATAGAGAGGATTTTAAGCTGAAGGTCATTAGAGGTGTTGAAGAAGAAGAGATTACTCTTATCATAATTGATACATTACCCTGAAGCCTTGGCATAATCTGCCAGTAAATTCTTCCATAGTTTGGCCTCAATAATATATGACATACCAAACAGGAAGGTGTCATCAACAAATTGTTGGATATCTGAGGGGGGGATCGTAGAAGCAACTTTGAATCCTTGCAGTCTACCATTGATCATTATATCAACCACATTTCTACTCAACACTTCAACAATCATGATGAAAAGATAGGGTGACAGAGGGTCTTCTTGTCGAATACCTTTTTCAGCCTTAAAACAGCTCCTAGGGGTCCCATTGATCAAGAACGAGAATTGGACCATAGTAACACATTCCCAGATCATATCAACAACCTTTTGATTGAAGCCTAGTTTTGAGAGAGTTTTAAATAAAAAGCACTAGTTGACTTTATCATAAGCTTCTGAAATGTCGAGCTTGAAAGCCATACCTGGGGTTCTACTCTTGTCTATGGAGTGGATTATTTCATGAGTGGCAATGGCCGCATCTAGAATTTGGCGACCACGGACAAAACCTTTCTGGGAAGGACTGATAAAATTTTCCAGAAGAGGGTTGAGTCTATTCACAAGGACCTTGGAAAATATTTTGTAGATAGTGTTATAGAGGCTTATAGGTCGAAAGTCCTTCATGCAATTGGGGTTCGATGACTTAGGGACAAGAAAAATGTATGTGTTATTCAGTTTTTTTAGCAATTTACTAGTCTTGAAGAAGTCTTTCACTTCTTTAGTAACATCATAATTGACGATGTCCCAATAATCTTGGAAAAACGTCAGGGGGAAGCCATCTGGGCCTGGGGTCTTGAAAGCACCCATCGTAAAGACTGCCAACCGAAATTCCTCCGAGGAGATAGGAGCAAGGAGTTTATAGTTATCCTCCTCCCTAATGGCATTAGGGAGCTTACTCAAAAGACTATCTTGGAGAGACACATTGTTCCTTCCAGACTCTGTATACATTTCGATGAAGAAGTCAGTGGTAGTTTGGCCAATTTGGGATTCTCTAGTGATCTCCTGATCTATGTCATCCTTTAGACTTTTGATATAGTTTCTCCTTTTATGGATGCTCTCCAAGCGGTGGAAGAAGGTCGAGTTTTTGTCCCCCTCTATCAACCACTAAATTCTAGATCTTTGTTTCTAGTAGATTTCCTACTTAGAGATGATTTCCTTCCATTTCTTACGACATTCATCTTCCTCAACCAACATAGAGTGAGGGGGGTCACCTGCTGCCATATTACTCTGAAGTTGTTCAAGTCTAGAGCATAACTCCTTTTTCTTCTTGAAGATGTCACCAAAAGCTGCCTTATTCCAACCTTTGACTTCTTTGTGGATAAGTTTTAGTTTATTAGCAATTCTGAACATAGCAGTCCTTTGAACTGGGGTAGCCCACCAACCCTTGACCAGGTCTCTGAAATCCGGGTGGGAGGCCCACATAACCTCATAGCAGAAAGGGGGGACCCAGGTAGGGTCTATCCTTCCAATGGAGCAGGAGGGGGTTATGATTAGAAGTTATCCTTAGGAGAGTCTTAAGGTAGGAGTTGTGGCCAATATCCCAATTGGTAGAAACGAGGAATCTATCTAGTCTGAATTGAATTAGGTGATTGTCTTTCCTATTATTTGACCAAGTGTAAGGGACACCCCGAAGATCAAGATCAAAGAGGCTAGTGACATTAATGTGGTTGGTGAGATCTCCCATGCTATCTGTAAAATCAACTAGACCACCATATTTTTCAGAGGGGTAGAGAGGGGTATTAAAGTCTCTAGCCAACATGTACTGAGACTTTTGGTCCACCAAGATGAGTTCAGAAATTTCCTCCTACACCAGACGCCTTCCCACTTTGGAGTTGGGGGCATATATATTGAACAAGTGCCAATAGTGCTCATCATGTTGAAAAGCAACCGCTAATAAGTTCTCGTTGCTAACATAAATCTTTCCTTGGATTTTGAGGGGGTCCCATAGGGTAGCAATTCCCCCAGAAGCCCCCAAAGCATCCACATACAAAAAGGCAGCCCCAACCAAAGTTTACCAATAATGGTTGCAAAAGTTTGGTAAGACATTTTAACCTCCTAAAGAAGACAAATATCAAGTTTCATTTCCACGATATACTGTTTAATAGTTAATTACTTCTGGGGACTGTTGAGACCCCTTATGTTCCAAGAGAGGAACTTCATTTCTTATTGTCAACTGTCTGCCCCTTGCAATGTCTCTTGCCATCACTTTATGTCTCAGCGCCCTCTCCGAAGGTCTTTTGACTTTATTTTCAGTCGCCTCACATCTGCTTTCTTAGCCTTTGGTTTTTTCTTCTGAGTCATCCATTCCTTATTATCCACTAGAGGAGATCTGGGTGCTAATAACTTCATAGGAGTTAGTATGGGGGATTTTTCTGCTTGAACAGATGTCTCCACCTTGCTAGGGGAACAAGAGTGGGTTGTGATTAACAACTTTTTCACATCTGATGGGGTCATAGATCCATCGAGGTTGAATGATTGAGGGGTTGTGGGGATAGAAATTGCCAAAGGCTTGTGGGAGAGGTAGTTATTACCCATAGCAACGAAGGGGGATGGAGAGGGATCAAAGGATAGCTGAAGGCTTGTCACCAGAGGGATTTCACCCTCTTCTAGGGGTACAACTAGACTAACTATCTTCACAGAATCAATCAGGGTTTTTAAGATCTCAAGGATCTTGTCAGTGTGGAGGTAGTCATTAGGTATTTCATTCGCATTAGGCAGTCCCAAGGGGGCTGATGAAGAGGGAGCACTTGGGCTAATGGGTTCATCTATAATAGCCTTTTCTTTCAGCTTGGGTTTTGCCGACTCCTGGGTCTTACACTTAGCATAAGTGTGCCCTTGTTTAGCACACTTCTGACAAAAAAGGGTAGCATTTTCATAGATAATGGTCTGGGACCATTTTCCCCACTTTGAGTTTAGAGAAACAAAATTAGGGAGAGCTTTGTTAATCACAACATTGACACAAAAATGCACATAAACCAACCTAGATTTTTCCAGAGTGATCGAGTCTGTTGTAACATAGTTGCTGAATGAGTTTCCAATCCAGCGGAAGATCTGTTCATCCCACAATTCTAGCGGTAGGCTAGGTAGTCTAACCCAAACAAAAGCCATGCAGTTGAGTTCAGCTATGGGGTCAAAACCAGGCTTCCATTTATCTAGAGTTAGGAAATGCTTCCCATATGTTCGGGAGCCTGAGAGGACACAGATCAGGTCTTCCTACGTAGTGAACTTAAAAAGGAAGAGACCACCCGGCATTGCCAAGATGTCGACACTACCTTTTAGTTTCCATCTTGATTTGGCCCATCTCCTAATCATGTCAATAGATGGCCCAAAGGAGAAGAAGCATCCAACTATCGCCAGGTGAAGAGATGAGACAATTTTATCCATGAGACTGTCCTAGAGCTTGATCTTCGTTCCTTTGTTAGTTTGGGTAAAGTTAGCCAAAGCCATATTAGTGGACCCAAAAAGGGCATTTTTCCAGTTGGATTTGGAATCTTTCTTACCAAGCTCCACATTCATCTATTCGGCAACAAATTCAGGCCCAGGGAGGGGTATATTCTTCATTCCATCATTTAGTCTAGAGTCCGTCAGTACCACAGATAAAGAGGAGGAAGGAATATCAAACTTGGTGGTTTTTTCTGCATGACCCACAGACAGTGGGGTCCTAGTAGCAGAACCAACAACATGTGAACTGACCGTGGTATCGGGTTGGGGGTCCGGTTGCAGGGAGGAAGGGACCTCCCGAGAGGGGGCGGTCATGCAAACGGTTCAGATTCAAACGCAGGGAAAGGTGGGAAAGTTGTAGAGTGCTAAAGACTCTCGATAAAATTGTTGGTTAACTACTGCCATGAGAATTCTTCCTCTCACCTTGAAACCCCTGCACTCCTACACAAACTGAAAAATCAGAAAATAATTTTGGCCTTGAAAACTTTGCTATCCAGCAAAGCTTAGAGCAGTGTGTTGGGAGAAGTGTGTTCTCTAGCATTGATATTGCAAAATACATCTCTAGGTAATCTAAAAATCCAATTAGATGATGGAATCCCTTATTTGATATCCTGCAATCCTGTCTTGACAGTCTGCAACCATAAATTTAGCCAATAGAAATATGCTTAAAAAAATTCAAATTAATATAATCTTAAAAAACAAGCAACTTCATTCCAGGAAGAAGCAAATATATATCAAACATGAAGGAAAGATGAAATTCTAATGGCTCATGACACTTCAGTTTAATCACTGCTTAAGAATCAAGCCTTGGCAATAGTTCCATCGAGACAGGAACTAATGCAGGAAACAAAGAATATAGTGATGTAACATTTTAAAATAATTGAAAATAAGATAAAATAAATTAATGGTATGAGTAAGATTTTATTGTCAGATATGGCCATCCGTCATGATGCAATAGACATGCATCAAATAAAATGGGGAAGCACAAACAAGACATGCAAACACTTTGATTGAATGCCTCCCAAAAATAAAGTCTCAAGAGTTGTGATGATTGTAGATTATTATCCAAAATGATTTAATTAAAAAGGCTATAGAAAGTTTCATGCAAATGGACTACAACTAATTTTGTTAGACCAGGATAATGATAAAGAAATGCCTGTGAAGAATTCAGTAAGACCAAGATATTAGAAAAAGAAGCCTAAAAATAAAACAATTCCCACAAATGCTTTCCTTAACCATAAACTGTTGTAAGAAAATTCTAGCAAACTCATTGATTAGATAAAGGTTTAACTAAAGATATGTGCTTGTATAGAGTTAATTTCTTACATCTTTTAAAAAAAAAATTGCAAACTTATTATTGACAATTAAATTTTTGAATTTTCATTGGTTTGATTGGTTTAATTGATGAATTGTGCAGTTGTTTATATATTTGTGAATCAAGAATCACCCCAACATCAATTTTTTATTTTTTATTTTTTATTTTAAATCTTTTTGTTGTTATTTAGTCCAGTCTTTAGTTCACAACCCTACCTTTTTCTACATAGTTAGCAAGATTCAAAAGTACCAAGAATAGTTAGGTATGAAAGTTATGCTTGATATAGTTTGGTGTTCATAGGAAAATGTTTTGTATTAAGAACACTATTGAGGTAATAGGCATGTTTATTAATTTAACCTTTGAATTTTTTTTATGCTGAATCAACTTTTCATCAAAGATTCTACCATTGTTGTAGAAATTATTATAATTTTCTTTGATGGGAGATCTAGACCAATTTTGGGCATCACACAAAACCAATGATAGTAATGACTATTTAAGCTTTAAGTTAGGATTAGAACTTTGGATTAGACATGTTCCAATAATGAAATTGAACCCATTGTTGCCATCCAATCAGAAAATGGACTTTGTTTGAGAGAAAATGACATCATTTTTTCCTGATTTTTTAATTGTTTATCTCAAACATTATTTCTCTTTGCAATAGTATTGGACAAACTCAAAGATGCTTCAAAAAGGAATTGTGGGTACTATATTATTATCACTTACTACTAATTTTATATAATTTGTAAATTTGACTGGTGCAAAGAAATGAATATTATTGTGTTAATTGCATAGATTGTTAGAGTTTCAAAAGAAAATTAATCTGCCAATTATATCTACAATCTATTTTTGTGCTTCAACAATGTGATACAATTTCATAAAAAACTACTTTTACATGCAAATATGAAGAATCAATTCCACATTCAAAATGCTTCAATTGCAATATCATATTCACAAATATGTAAAAAATACATGTAAACAAGTTCTTACATTTTTTTCATCTTATAAGTAATAAAAAATAAATCCTTGGCATACCCATTGCACACTAAGGTGCGATTACTAGTTAAATATCTATTTATTGCTTTTACTAATTATTTTTAAATATCTATTTGTTGCTTTTACTAATTATTTTTAGATATCTATTTGTTTCCTTTACATTCAATTCTCAATTCTATGATGTTTCTATAATTTAATTTCTATTAAAATAAAATTCCTTAAAAAATCTATAAAAGATTTTTTTTTCTTTCTATTATATATAATCTTTTATAAATAAATTAGATAAGTTATATTAAAAAAAGTAATAAAAGAAAATAGAGATGTTTTTATATTTTAAATAGATTAAAAAATGTTATTATATATGAAACACATTTTTATATATAATTTACTATATATTATATCATAATTAAACAAGTGGTGGCGAGTACTTGTCTTTATAACATTGTAATAAAAAGATTTGTTGCAATTCTTAATTAAATTATAATTTTGAATTATTGTAATTTTTTTTTGAAAAAGAGGGGTAAAAATTTATTGAAACAAAAATAACAATACAAAGAAAAGGAGCATCAAGCTTAGAAGAAAGATCCTAGAAGGACCCTAGCTAAATCATCATGTTTTTCTTAACAATCATCTCAAGAGTTTGAGCATAATTAGGGGGAAGTTTAACCCAATCACCCACATTCCAACCATCCATTCTTAGAGAAGCCCACTTAGCTAAACAATCAACAACCCTATTCCACTCTTAGGGAACATAACAAAAAGGCACTAACTCCAAAGAATCTTTCAAATACAGGATTTGCCTACCTACCACTGCCAAATGCCACTCAACATCATCCAACCTCTGACGATTTAGCATATCAATCACAACTTGAGAGTCAGACTTACAAATAATCTGCTGCCATCCAAGAGCACATTCTCTATCAAGAGCCAAAAGAACAACCACAACCTCCATAAGGTTATTAGTATGTAGGCCCTTATACACTAAAAAGAAAAAAATAACATTTCCAAAGCTATCCCTGCCAACTCCTCAAACTCTAGCATACCCAAGATTCCCTCGAGAAGACCCATCTGTGTTAACCTTTAGGATCCCCAACAGAGGAGGAGACCACTTACCAACACATTGAGACTTCCTTTTTGCTTGCCTACCCTTAAACTATATCCTCTTATGAAGACCATCTCTAGAACGATTACCAAAAATCATCAATTTTTAAACAACTTACACATCTCCAAGGTCAATGTCTATAGAGAGATCACACTTAGCCAATAGAGTTTCATGTATAATGTTAATAACTCTTAGAAAAAATTGCTTATCCCACTTCCTCTTATCATGAAAGATCCTGTAGTTTCTTTCTAACCACACTTGCCAAATAGTAAAATAGGGACCAATCTCCCAAGCCACCTAGAGGAAAGAAGTCATAGCAGGAGGACGACCAAGACTATTCCAATAATAAACCAAAGAATTAGCTTGCACACAAGCATGCTTCCAGGCTCCCTACCACCAATGCCATATTTCCTTAGTGAAAGAACACTGAAAAAAAAGATGAGAATTGGTCTCCTCATTTTTACCATAGAGAGCACAAATAGAAGGCTCTTGGAAGCCTCACTTCTGAAGGTTCTCCCAAATGAGACATTTGTTTTGAACCACTAACCATAAGAAGAAATTACACTTGGGCCATGAAAACCTGCTTCCACCAAGGCACATGAACCTCCCCGAAGATCATTCTATCTAACTCTTGGTAGCTTGAAACCATAGTAAACTTTCCCTTTGGATTAGAGCCCCAAGATAGAATATATGCTCCTTTTAAAGAATTACACGTTCTACCATTTAAAATCTTGGCAAGGTCCTCCTTATCCTTCACAAAACCTCCAAGAGGCCACTCATGTGATTCTTTCCATTTGATCACCTCCCCTTGCCCCAATCTCAAATATTTTAAAATCCTCCACTTGACTCCAATCGACATCAAGAAAGATTGTACTAAGAGCTCGAAGATGAGGAAATTGGGAAAGAATAGGGGTGAACCCATCCTATGAATCCCACTAGAACAAGGTCTCAACACTCTTGTTAAAAATCCAAAAAAAGTCCTTGATTAACCAATTGTGCCCCTCTCTTCATAGTATTCCAGATCATAGAACCACTACTAGACAAATTGCACCAGGGGACATCCTTTCCATCCACTCCCCCTAAATATTTGACATTGAGAATTTTGGCCTAGGCCTGATCCTGATTGATACACCACCTCCAAAAATGTTTGGCCACAAGAACACGACCGTTCCTATCCGCCTGACGCAAACCCGGTCCACCATCCTGTTTTGATTTGCAAATAGAGTCCCATTTAACTAGACTCCACGTAGAAGAAAATAAGTTACCTGTCCATAAGAATTGTCTAGAGAGGGCACCAAAATCCTTAATAAAGCTGGTAGAAGCCACTTGGACAAAGCATCTATAAATAGGAAGTTCCTAAATTATAGGCTTCAAGAGCATCACTCTACCTGCAATTGAGAGCCATCTATTAGTCCAATGACTGATCTTATGATGAAGCTTATCAAAGATTTCCTACCAAAGTCCCCTAGGCAACCGACACACTGAGAGAGGAATTCAAAGGTAGACAAAAGGAGAGTCCCAATTGGGAACCTTAAAATACCAACAATCCTGACTTGAATGAGAGTAGGGGTATTTAAAAAGAAACTACAAGATTTCCTTTCATTGATCTTTTGTCTTGAGGCTCTCATATAAATATCCAGAGCCCTTATAAAGTTGGCAATCTTCATTTATTTTGGTAACACCCATAAGAGAAGTGTCATCAATTAATTGAAGATGAGAAGAAGGAGGAAGTCCATGACCCCAATTCCAACCTTGGATCAAACCATAACTAACTCTAGACTATCTTTATAGTCCTTCAACCATTAAAATGAAGAGAGGGGGTCCCCCTGCCAAAGGCCTCTTGAAGCACCAAAAAGTTTAATGCACTCACCATTAATAAGAACTACAAATGAGGAGGTAATACAACTCAAAAACCAACTGATCCACTCAATACTAAACCCAAAAGTAGTAATAACTTTATGCAGGAAACTCCATTTGACCCTATCATAAGCTTTAGCCATATCCAACTTTATGAACATAGCCTTCTCCTTAAAGCTGCCATAGCATGCACAACTTCTGCTACAACAATGATCCCATCCAAGATTTTCCTTCCAACCACAAAACCACCTTTCTTAGTAGAGATTAATCTTTCTAGCTACAGTTAAAGCTTTTTTGCAATCATCTTTGTGATTATTTTATAGAGCACATTGCACAACACTATGGGTCTAAAAGAATCTAAGGAATTGGCTCCCTCCTTTTTTGGGATGAGAGAAAGAAATGTAGCATTCATAGCCTTGAGAATCTATTTGTTTCTAAAATATTCCAACATGACTTCCAATAGATCCATCTTAATGATTTCCTAGAATTCCTCATAGAATTCAACAGGGAATCCATCAGGCCCTGGGGATTTACCCTTCTTCATTCTAAACACCACTACTTCAACCTCAGAGATTAATATGGGCTTACAAAGGTCTTTAGTCATTTCATTAGTAACTATAGAAGGAATACAATCAAGCACCAACCCTTCCTCCACACTAGTAGGAGCGAAATCCTCTGCAAACAAGTTCTCAAAAAAGCTAGTGGCTTCTTGAGTAATATCTCTCTGAGAGGAAAGAACTCCATCTAAGAAAAATAGAGAAGTAATATAACTACCTTGTCTTTTTTCCTTTACTGTATAGTGAAAAAAATTTGTATTTCTATCCCCTTCCTATAGCCAATCAACCCAAGCCTTTTGTTTCTAGTAAATCTCTTCCCTAAGCTCCCAATCCTCTAATTCCTTTACTGCAGTAGTTTCCTCTCTTAATAAGGGAGCAACATCAACCCGCACCTAAACACTTTTTTTCGCCAAAAATATATTACCAAAATGTGACCTGTTCCACCTTTTTAACTTATATTTTATGAATTTAAATTTATTGACAAATGAATACACAGTAGTACCATAAGAAGGCCTTCCCTCATTCCACCAATCAAGCATAAGATCATGAAGTAGAGCTTCTTAAATTCACATAAACTAAAACTTAAAAGAGGGATTCTTAACCACACAAAACTTGATAGCTGATAAATTGATTGGCCAATGATCAGAGCCTTTCCAATCTAGAATTTCTGAGCTTGTAGTCCAACTATCCTCCATCTAGAAGTAAGAGACAAGGAATCTATCTAGCCTCTTAGCTATAGCCTTTGATGCACATCTTCTATTACTCCAAGTAAACATCCCATTAGTAGGTTTGACATCAACTACCTTTAAGAATTAAATATTATTCCTCAGAAGCTCTACAGAAGTTTCCATTATAGCATTTCCTCCTCTTTTATCTTCTAAACTAGAGATAGCATTGAAGACACCTATCAAAATCCAAGGAAATAAAGGTCCAAGATAATGAAAAAACTTAATATGAGACCTTGAAGCGATGATTTACCCATAATATCAATTGGGGCATAGATATTAGTTAAAAGGAGAATCTCCACGGTCACATAACAAGTGGCCACAAAAGAGATAGAGGACCTTTTGGAAATCCACCACAGTGGGACCAACCTATGCGGATCCTACAAAATAGCCAAACCTCTAGAGTTACCTTGAGCCCTAATGCAGTGACAATTACATCTAGGCCAAATTATAGATGCCTTATTATATATGCCCTCAATAGATAACTTGGTTTCCTAATTGAGGATCACATTAAGAGAGAAAGAACCGATCAATTCATGAATATCCTTTTGTCTAGGGGTGCTATTCAATCCCCTTAAATTTGAAGAGAGGTTAGTCATTTTTGAGAGGAGAGAAAGTGAGAATCAATAGTCTTTACAAACCCAAATTCCACCAACGTCTCTCCAACTAGCTTAACCTTCTATTGATCCTTCTTCCTACCCACCATAGAGATCTTCTTAGAGGCCTCTTTTTTTAAAATGTTTTTATGAATACCCAACACGGGTGATGTATCTGTTGGCCATTTGGTGGAAATGATTATGTGTTGCATTTATGTTTTGTCATTGATGCCAACACTAGCTGTTTGGATGCTTTACCAACACCCTTGTGGTCCTGGTAGGATGAGTGGCTTCTGGTTAACTTGAATCTGACATGATCCGGTAGGCTCTGATATAGTATGGATATGGAATTGTCTTTTTCATGATACTCATGCTCATATTTGGTCAGTTGGTTTTGGTCTGGAGATCGGATGCTATCCTGCTTGCTTAGAAGATTAGTTTCTGGTTCCGACGAAGGTTTCACCGACAGAGATTTTGGTGGAGATCTTTGATTGTATAAGTGGTGTTGGTGCAACTTATAATGGAGTTTCAGGATGTTGTTGGTGATCATGTTTGAGACTTGGCAGATGGAGATCATTGTTGTGGCGTGTGGACCTATACTAGGTCCCAGTTGATCTAGGTTATGGACTGAATTTAATGTAATGTGTGGATAGGACCTATTGATGTATTTACGGGATGTCTTATGTGCTGATATTATTTGTTTGGTCTAAGGCCGACATGGTTTGTAATTATGTAATCGGTTTATTGTCTGGTGGTCGAGGCTAACCTGATTGTTTATGGTCGAGGGTTTGTATATATAGATGTAATATCTCATTGTAGATCATCATGGTTATTGTTAGAGGTCATGATCAAGGAACTTAATGTGTGAATAATATAATATCATTCAGGTAGAAGAGTTGGTCGATCATTGGAGATCAAATTGGGTTTATGTAAGAGGATTTAGTCCTCCGGTATTGAGCTTCATCGAAAATGTACTTAGGCATAGGAGATGCTATGTTTTGCAGTTCAACACTTCTCCAGATTGTAGTATGGATTTCTATGTAGTCAGTGAGGCTCCTTTTGTGATGAGCAGTGTGCTCTAGGCTGTTGGACTTCCTGCAAGTGCAAGCCCCTCAATTGTAATTCACATACTTACTGCAAAAGTATTATCTGACTGGGGGTAGGCTTCCCACCATGGTTTTTCCCTTTACCGTGTTTTCCACATACAAATGTTGGTGTTATGTGGATGGCTTTTATTATTTGATTATTGTTTATGCTTAATTGGTTTATCTGCTATTTTGGTATTAATATTTTGGGTTCCGGTATTAAAGTTTAAATTGATAATGGTTCTGGTAATCTGTGACAACTGATTCACCCCCCCTCTTAGTTGTTTTGCAGTTATTTGAATTGTCTAACAATTGGTATCAGAGCTTTGGTCCTCTCTATAGAAAGAGGAAACGCTTGAGGAAGATCCTATGGTGACTAATAATTCAAGTTCATCCAGTCCTATGACATTTGAACCTTCTTTTCATGCATCTACATCTACAGCTGGTAAGCAAGACTGGAAAGCTTTGTATGCAAAGGAATTGGAAGATATGAAAAGAGAAGATGATGAGTTTGAGCAACATGAAGCACTATTTTCTAGAAGAGTACCTAAAGGACTGGTAGCAAGTAAGTATGAAGGAAAATCACCTTTTAAATATTTTGCATGTAATAAGATTGGTCATTTTGCATCTAGATGTTCTGAAAGGAATTCAAGATTTGGAGAAAGAGTTAGAAGATCATTTAAGCCTAACCCTAGATATCAGAACAAGCATAAATACAAGAAAAAGAAATACAAATCATGCTACATAGTGAATGAGGAAGGCATTACTGATTCTGATGATAAATCAGCAAAAGACTCTGCTAGTGGATCCAACAATAGGAAGGAATGAGTATTCCTAGCTATCAAGATGACCTGACACTAGAAGAGAATGTACTTGAAGAGAAGGCACTTGCTGCTAAAATTGAAGATAAGGATGAATGGGTAATTGACAGTGGTTGTTCACATCATATGACTGGAGATAAAGGGAATTTTCTATCTTTGCAAGAATTTGAAGGTGGTCTAGTTAGATTTGGAGATGACAAAACATGTATGATCAAAGGTAAAGGAACTATATCATTGGATGGTAAGAACAATACTGACAATGTTTATTATGTTGAAGGTTTAACGCATAATATTTTGAGTGTAGGACAATTGGTAGATAAGGGATTTCAATTACAATTCAAGGATGGAAAATGCAAAATCATTAACAGATTTGGTTTGGAGATTGCAATCGGTACATAGAGAAAAGGTAATATGTTTTATTTGAACTCTGGTGAAAAGACATATTTGATTACACAGATTGATGAGAGTTGGCTATGACATAAAAGGTTGTGTCATGTGAATTTTGATTGCATTGTGAAGATTAGTTCAACTAAGGCAGTTAAGGATATACCTAAGATTATGAAGCCCTATAATCCAGTATGTAAAGAATATCAAATGGGTAAACAAGTCAAAACCTCTTTTAGGAGTATACAAGATAAATCAAATGATGTTCTTGATCTTATTCATGCTGATTTGTGTGGCCTTGCTAGAGTTAAAAGTTTTCAAGGTGATAGATATTTCATGCTAATCATTGATGATTATTCTAGAATGATGTGGGTTACTTTTTGAAGGAAAAATATGAAGCATTTGAAAAGTTTAAAATCTTTAAGGCTAAAGTGGAAACTGAGAAATGATTGAAGATTAAGTGTTTGAGATCAGATCATGGTGGAGAATTCACAACCGGTGAGTTTAATAACTTTTGTAACAAGTATGGTATAAGAAGATAATTTTTTGCTCCTAGGACACCTCAACAGAATGGAGTTGTGGAAAGGAAGAACAAAACTATCTTGGATGCTGCTAGAACAATGATGATGGAAGCTAGTCTACCTCATATCTACTAGAGAGAAGCAGTGAGTACAACAGTTTATACATTCAATAGAGTACATATCAAAGGACAAACCGGTAAGACACCTTATAAATTATGGTTTGGCAATACACCTACAGTTAAGTATTTTAGAATTTTTGGTAGTAAATGTTATATCAGGAGAGATGATATTATTGGGAAATTTGATCCTAGATGTGATGAAGGCATATTTATTGGTTATTCTAATGAATATAAAGCACATAGATGTTATAACAAGAGATTACAGAGAATTGTGGAGTGCTAATGTCAAATCAGAGTTTATGAGGAACTGACAGTGGAAAATTTTATATCTGAACCGGTAGCACCTTTACCAGAACAGAGAGTTGAACTAGTTACTTTGATAGTATCAGAGAATTCTACAGTAACTAAAGAACAGGGAATTGGAACTAAAAGTCAGAAGACTCCTAGGTATGTGAGATTGAATCATGCAGAAGACTAGATCATTGGGGATAAGAGCAATGGAGTGATGACAAGAAGAAGTCTGACAACTAATGAGGTATGTTTAATTTCGCAAGTAGAACTGGTATCAGTAATTAAGGCATGTAAAGATGAACATTGGTTGAAATCTATGGAAGAAGAATTAGATCGGATTGAGAAAAATAACACATGGACCTTGGTTCCCGGACCTAAAAATAAAAATGTTATTGGAACTAAATGGGTTTTTAGGAATAAATTGAATGAGGATGGTCAAATTATAAGGAATGAGGCTATATTGGTTTGTAAAGGATATTCTCAAAAGGAAGGAACTGATTATGGAGAAACTTTTGCACCTGTAGCTAGAATTGAAGCTGTAAGATTATTTCTTGCCTATGCTTCTTATAAAAACTACAAGGTTTATTAGATGGATGTTAAATGTGCATTTTTGAATGGGGATCTTGATGAGGAAGTTTATATTGAGAAACCTAATGGTTTTTCACTATCAGATGATAAAGATATGGTCTGCAGGTTAAGGAAAGCTTTATATGGATTGAAACAAGCACCTAGAGCTTGGTATGCAAGGTTGGATAAATATCTTTTGAATCTTGGTTTTACTAAGGGCAGTGCTGACAGTAATATATATCATAAGATCATTGATGATGATATACTTATTATTAAAGTATTTGTTGATGACATTACTTTTGGAGGTGAAGATAAGTTATGCATAGAATTTTCTAAGAATATGGAGAAAGAATTTGAGATGTCTATGATTCATGAGATGAAATTTTTCTTAGGTTTGCAGATTACTCAAATTGACAAAGGTATTTTCATCTGTCAAACTAAATATGCTAAGGAATTGTTGAAGAAATTTGGTATGGGAGATTCTAAAATGGTAAGTACTCCTATGGTTACAAGTGAGAAATTGACAAGAAAAGATTTTTTTGCACTGGTAAATACTACAAGATACAAATATATCATTGGAGGTTTGCTTTATTTGACTCAGACTAGGCCTGACATTATAAATATTGTTTGTATTGTATCAAGATTTCAAAGTGATCCTAGAGAAAATCATGAGATGGCAGTGAAAAGGATTTTTAGATTTTTGCAAGGCACATCAGAATATGGCTTGTGGTACCCTAAGGATGATAACTTTACTTTATGTGAATATACAAATGCTGATTGGGATGGAGATGTTGATGACCAGAAAAGTACTTCTAGCGGAGCTTTCTTTCTTGGAAAGAAGTTGGTTTCATGGATCAACTAGAAACAATCATGTACTTCTTTATCTACTGCTAAAGATGAGTATGTTGCTGCTGCTACTAACTATACACAAGTTTTATGGATGAAGCAAATGTTGAAGGATATAAAGGTGGATTGTGATGCACCGGTAGTTACTCACTATGATAACTCTGTTGCTATTGATATATACAAGAATCTGGTATTTCATTCTAAAACAAAACACATCTCTATCAAGTATAACTTTTTGAAGAAAAAGGTGGAAGCAAATGAAGTTAGACTGATTTATGTGAACACTAAAGAGAAGATTGCAGATATGTTCACTAAACCTTTGTCCAAGGAATCGTTTGAGTACCTGAGAGACAGATTGGGAGTTTCTGCCCCTCTAGTAGAGACTTGATTGATGTAGTTTGCCATCAGTTCGACATGCATTATCAAAGATACTATTCATTCTGACACTGATGGATGTAGTACCCCTCCTTGATCAGCCTCTTTTGTATGTTTTGAGTTACTTCAGTGACTGTTCTGTGGAACATTCTTGTATTTTGATTCGGATATTATGCGATGTTATTTCATGCTTTATCTAGATTTATGGTGTATGATTTTATGCAGTATTTCAGTGCTTATGATTAATGTTATTTTATGGATCATTATCATGGACTGACACTTTTCCCTTCTATTGTGATGCGTCATTTATATGTTGTGTGTTTGTAAGTGTATTGGGATGCGAGGGGATGATTTTCCTTCACTCACTCCAGTGAGACAGGGAACGTCACGATTATCTTCCATCGGTGTGTTTACCATGTCTGTATATATATATTGGTCTATATGCACATGTGGTTCTTTGGTGCAGGACATTGCAAGTACTAGTACCGAGAAGGTACAGGGTATTGACTCCACCTAGTTTCATAGGTCTGAGCATGCCTTATATATCCAATGGGAGTGGAGGAGATAGTTGTTGTACCCTAGCTTGACCGCAGTTATGCTCATGTGAGTGTTGTCAGTCAGTTGTGTTTCCCTGTCTGGTTGTTATGCGTGTCATGGTGCCTTGGTTTGGTCATTTGAGAGTCATCATTTGATCTGTCTTGGTTTTGCATGTTTCCATTATTTAAATGGTTATTTAATTTAAATGGATGATGCAATCTTATGTTGGTGTAATCATTTAATTAATATGCTTTGTGATTATTGTTTATTTAAATTAATGATTGCTAGATTAAATGGTTAGAATGGCTTAATTTATTGTGTATAGTTGCATTGATATTTTTGTGAAATAAATAAATTGCCTAGCCATTTAAAAAAAAAGGTAAATGCTTATGTTGGAAGAAAGTAATTTGGAAAAAGAAATTAATAAAAGCTTTCCCTTTTGCTTTCCTTTTTGACTTTTACTTTTTATTTTAATTGTTGGAAAGAATTATTATTTTATTTTGGAAAAGAAATAAATCTGATTGCCTTTTAGTTTTAAAATATTTAAATTTGATTGGATGAAAAACTTTAACCTAGAAGCTGGGGTTAAAAGATATTTTTGGGCATCCATTAAAAAAAAGAGAGACATATTCACAGCAGGAGAAGAAGAGAATTTTTGGAGAGAAAAATTCTGGAAAAACTTCCTAGAGAAGCTGGAAATTCGTCCTGGTTGCAAGACTGAATTTGCTTCATTCCTTTTTGCTTGCTAATTGCTTCAAGGTTGGAGGTTCCCTTCTTATTTTGAATTTGTTTTGTAATTTTCAGTTTGCTTCCTATGCATGGAAATTTATTCAATCTTTCTGTAGATGTTTGTGGAATGATGGAAATGGAAGAATTAGTGTTTATTACTATTGGTTTTGTGGAATCTATATCATGTGGTTGCTTTTAGGAAGGAAATGGTTCATTTCCCTATCGGCTGTGTGTTTTGTTCTTGGAAATCAATTTCTTGGTTTACCTCTTCTTTTTGGAAAAGAATGATTTAGATTGGTTTTGTTGAGTGCATCCTAGTATCTTTTTGCCAAGATTTGATTAGCTAATGCTTCCAGTATGTTTATTTCACCAATTACCTTGTTGGTAAATATGCCTAGAAATTTTGGATTTTGCTCTGTATGTGTGTGCCCGTGAAATAATTCTGGAGATGAGTCGTTCCTTGTGTCAAACGATTTGGTGGTTTTATGGTTTCTGAATTCTTGTAGGTAGTGTTTTTTTGTCTCTGATTGTGGACCCTACCACTCCCGTGATGGGCTCACCCCATCACGTGAGTCGGTAGTGTCTACTACTGCACATAGCAGAGCTACTAGTCAGTAGCACCGCTACACAGTAGCAGCACTACCGGTTGATAGGACTGCTACCAGTTGGTAGCAGCTGCTACCAGCGGTGGCGGCACTACCGTTTGGCAACACCGCTACTGGTTGGGAGCAATGCTATCAGTTGGTAGCGGCTGCTACCGGCAGTGGTGACACTACCGGTTGGCAGCACCGCTTCTGGTTGGGAGCAATGCTACCGGTTGGTAGCGACACCCCCGACCAGTTGGGCTATTGTCAGCAGCAACAACACAACCGGTAACTAGTGTCTGTTGCCCGACAGCAGCACACCTGCAGGTTTGTTTGGCCCCGCTTTGTTTGGAGCCCTTACCGCTCTCCAAAACCGATTTATGTTAAGAATGTAAATTTTATAAATGGAATGTTTAAAGTCGTTTTGTGTGATGTAATGTGATTTTAATGTGATTTTTATTATGTGGTTAGTAATTTTACCAATGGAAATCAAGGCATGAATTAGAGATTCAAATTGGTAGATTTGGATATATTCTGAAAATGATTTAAATGCATGTTTGGAATTCATGTTATAACCGGTTGAATGTTTAAATGTGGATTTCATTCCCGATGGAATATTGATTTGGAAATTGAATGATGTGACTGTTGTAAGAGTGTTATATTTAATTTCAATCAATGATGTTGCAAGTGCTTATGATGCTGATATTCTCAAAGATTGTCTGAGTGCGGATTTGATGTATTTAGCTATCCTTGCAAGTGTGTATTGTGATATTTTGGTTTGTGGTTCAGTCATCCTGTGGTGGTGTAATTGGTACCTTTGACCAAGTGATATATGTTGGCTCCGTTGTCTTAACCATGTAGTGTCTTTGCCTTATGGTTAGTCAAGAGTCAGTATGTCCTTGTTTGACCACTTGTTTTTCTAATAGTGGTGTTATGGCTATCTGCTTCGCCATAGGGTCCTCGGGGAGTGACCATGCTTGTGTAGTGTCCTTTGAGAGAGTGGCTTTCATTTGGGGGTTGCACCCAAAGTGGTAGGTATTACGATCCAGTGAAAGTCAGATAATAACTAGTAATCTAATGAAATGATTAGGTGGGTAGTATCATAACATTAATAAAGATAATTGTACCTCATGCATAGGTGAGTGCTATTACAGGGCTCATAATTATTTGAGAAGGCTTGGAATGGCAAACCAACAACCTTGTCTTCACAAAAGGCTGGTAGGGTCTGCATGAGATTTAGTTGGAGCCAGAGGTTTGAGAGAGGTTACCAGGATAGAGAGCCGAGACCTATGAGGGGCTACCAGGGTAACCATTTAAAGCTATGCGATGACACTCTCTCATTTGGTTCACTTGTGTATTGTGATGTCAGTTCACTTGTGTTTGTGAAGGTGAGTCACCTGGATTCTTGTGGAGTCTTATTGTGCTGTCATGGAGTCATATTGTTTTGTCGACCATGTCATGTTTATGCTTGTTTGAGGGTCCTCAGCTATCCCCTGGCATGGTGGGGTGATTCTATTTGGGAATTACATGGTCGGGTGGTAGTGCCACTTCCCATCGGATGTTTGAATTTGTGCCTTCATGCAAGGATTGGCTTCGCAGGTGTTCTTGTGGTTCATGACTCATGCCTCATCTCATGTTTTGGAGATTATTGGTATTTGTAGACCTATGTGGTCATTGTATCATTGTAATATTGATCTTATATAACCTTGTAACTAGATGAGATCTATCCTTTATGTTTATTGAGAAGCTATGTATTGGAAGAGCAATGTAATCCTATGTTTAGATGTTTTTTTTTATCAGTTCCTTGATGACGATAGTAAATGATTATAGTAGTGGAGATTATGTTGTATCCTTTGAATCTTTATTTGCTTATGGCTTCTTGTGATCTTTGAGTTAATGATGCATATGTGTATTTAAGATGTAGTGAAGATTATTCTTGAAGTAAATTCTTTGTTGGTAACCCTTAAGGAATTCTGGTGTAAGTCTTCCACTTGTGTTATCATGCATGTTGTGTAAATGCACTTATGATGTATATACTTAAAAAAAAAAAAATTGTTTCACCCTTGTTGTGGGTTTTTCCTTCGGGGTTCCTGGCAGGGCATTACATGGGATGCTATTGCTCAGGGGGAGTAGTCAGCTTTGTGATTCAGTGGTTTATGTTTTTGCTTTAATATTTCTATCAGATTTGAGGCATTGATGTCAAAGGGGGAGTGATATTGATGTGAAAAAGAAAAAGTGAAAGAAAGGGGGAGTGGTATTGATGTGAAAAAGAAGAAGAAATTCAGAGTTTCACAGATTTATAGAGATATTATTTACAGGGGGAGATACTAATATTCAGAGTTGTATGCAAGAAATTGTTGGTTGTCTTCCAGTGGGGGAGACTTATTTTGTATTTCTTGGTACTTAGATGTTTTTCACATCTAGTGTTGCCATCAATGCCAAAGGGAGAGATTGTTGGACATTTGGTGGAATTGATTATGTGTTGCATTGATGTTTTGTCATTGATGCCAACACTAGCTATTTGGATGGTTTACCGACACCCTTATGGTCCTAGTAGGATGAGTGGTTTTTGGTTAAATTGGATCTAGAAAGATCCGGTAGGCTCCAGTATAGTATGGTGATGAAATTGGCTTGTTCATGATACTCATGCTCATATTTTGTCAGTTGGTTTTGGTTTGGAGATCGGATTTTATCTTGCTTGCTTAGAAGATTGGTTTTTGTTTCCGGTGAGGGTTTCACGACAGAGATTTTGGTGGATATATTTGATTGTATAAGTGGTTTTGGTGAAGCTTCTGATGGAGTTTCAGGATGTTGTTGGTGATCATGTTCGAGACTTTGCGGATGGAGATCATTGTTGTGGCATGTGGACCTATACTGGGTCCTGGTTGATCTAGGTTATGGACCGACTTTAATGTAACATGCTGATAAGACCTATTGATGTATTTTTGAGATGTCTTATGTGTTGATATTATTTGTTTGGTCTAAGGCCAACATGGTTTATAATTATGTAATCGTTTTATTGTCTGGTGACCGACCTGATTGTTTATGGTCGAGGGTTTGTATATATAGATGTAGGATATCATTGTAGATCATCATGGTTATTGTTAGAGGTCATGATCAAGCAATGTAATGTGTGAATAATGTAATATCATTCAGGCATAAGAGTTGCTCGATCATTGGATATCAAATTTGGTTTATGTAAGAGGATTTAGTCCTCCGGTATTGAGCTTAACCGGAAATGTACTTAGGCATAGGAGATGCTATCTTTTGTAGTTCAACACTTCTCCGGATTGTAGTCTAGATTTCTATGTAGTCAGTGAGGCTCCTTTTGTGATGAGCAGTGTTCTCTAGGATGTTGGCCTTCCTGCAAGTGTAGGCCCCTCAATTATAATTCACATACTTACTACATAAGTATTATCTGACTGTGGGTAGGCTTCCCACCATGGTTTTTCCCTTTACCGGGTTTTCCATGTACAAATATTGGTGTTATGTGGATGACTTTTATTTTGTGATTATTGTTTATGCTTAATTGGTTTATCTGCTATTTCGGTATTAATATTTTGGGTTCCAGTATTAAAGTTTAAATTGATAATAGTTCCAGTAATTTGTGACAACTAATTCACCCCCCCCTCTCAGTTGTCTATCGGTTATTTGAACTGTCTAACAGTATCTTTTCTTTTGCTACCCCCTTGTAAATTTTTCTCCAAAGGCAACCTAGAGAAAGCTAAACCTGTCCTCTCTTGTATTTCAGTACCTCCACTAGGCTTCAAATCCCTTGAATCTCCCACAGGTACATCCGTATCCATTTATGCCCCTGAACCAACCTTTTGAGAGCCAATTTGATTATCAATGACCTGATCCTTATCAAGAACCCATAAAACCAAGAGCTCCTGACCACTCAACATGTTTGCAATAGTCCCATCAAATTGATCTAGGTCATCTAGAGCCTCAAACTTGTTGAATACTTCACCAATTTGTCTAACATGAAGGGTCCTATTTTCTCCTCTTCCTTTTTTACGAGTTTTAACCAGAATAAAACCCTCCTTATCTTCCACCATAGGAGCCTTCCCTTTATCTTTCTTAGGAGGGGAACTGACTGACCCCCTCCTAGAAATCCCCATGGGTTTAGATTTTGGGTACATTCATTGCAAATGTCCATACTCATGACAAGTCTCACCCAGACCAAAACCCATGATGGAAGCTCCCTTGTAGGGTTGAAACAAACATGCCATGGCTTAATGAAGAGACCAACCTAATTATAGAAATAGCCCACCCCTTCAAAAACCCTATTTTTGTTAGCCATACATGAAAACACCACAAAAAATAGCCATTAGTAGCTAACATCACCTCCATTTCCCCCTCTAGATTCCATGTTTGTCGAGCCTAAAATCCCAAGAAAGGCAAGGACACCTGAATCCCCATGAACATTTAGATCATAGCATGATTAGATAAAATTATAAACAATATATTCCTTAACCGAATCATGAGGGATCACAATAACCGACCTGCTATCACTCTTGGCCAGGCAACCATTAACCTTCATTGGTCTAAAAACTCTAGCTTGAGATTGTTGGCATTTGCATGAAGATTGCATTAATGATATGTTATGTTGTCATTGATGTCAATTAAACGGTAATGATATTGTTGTAATATTGTTTTGTAACCGGTAGAAAGAATTTGTGGAGTGAACCGAAATTGCTATATATTGGAGAGTTGAACCGATAATTGGTAAACCCTACCTGTTGTTTTTGATAAACCCTAACCGATTAAGTTTGGTGAATTGGTTATATTGGTTTATGATCTGATGATGAGAGGAAATGATTATGACACGTATGATTATTGTATGAAGACAATTTCAAGTGATTTTAGCAAACTGTTGTAATGGTTTTTGTCTAGGGAATGAGCAAATGTATTGCATATAATGCAAAGCACGTGATGAGTTACTAAGTTCGATGAAGCAGTGATCAAGGAGCGATCAAGGTTTTCTTGATTGATGTGTAGAGATTGCTATGTAATCTAATGGTCATAATTGAACCGACTTGTTTTTAATCTCTATGAGAATTAGGTTTTTGTTGTGTTACCAACCTAATTGATTTGTTTATAAAGTCGATGAAGTTGTTTAGTTTAATGAGTTGGCAAAGAGTTGGAAAAGATCAGTTGAGTATGTGTTTGCTGAACCAGATGATGTATCTGTAGTTTGAGTAAAGGCAGATAGGAGCATGCAATGGATCTGATCAAGCAAGTGTGGTGCTATTCAAACAAATCAACAAACTCTTGATGTTTTCTAACAATTACAACATAATTGAAATCCCCTAACTGGGTAAGCGCTAACAAGCTTGGTACTATTCAAATCCTCTAACAAGGTGATCCATTAGATTTGATTTTCAAATCCTCTATCGAGGTTACTCCTTACAAGGTATTGCTTCTAACAAGGCATTGTAGTCAATCCCTTAACCGGGTGGTTCCTAACAGGATTAGTTCTTAACAGGACTTTTGTAAAGATTTAACAAGCTAGGCTCCTAATAGGGTGAAATTTAGAAGAGTTCAGATAGTTATCTTGTGAGTCTCATCTCACCATGGTTTTTCCCATTTGGGTTTCCACGTCAAAAATATTTGTGTCAAGTGGTGAATGTTTTTGTGGTTATTTTCTTATGGTTGATTTACTTAACTACTTAACTACTTTGTTAAGTTATGATAACCAAAAGCATTGAGAAATGAAGTCTGTTGACATAAAAAAAACATTTGGATGTTTATGAGTTTGGAGTTGTTTACTGTTAATTTGTTGTAACAGTCAACCGATTTATCTTATGATTTTTTATCTTGATAGTGGTATTACATTGATAGTTCTAAGTTTACTTTGAGAGATTGATTTTTGAGATTGGTGAAGTTTGTATCAATTTTTCTAACTACTGATTCACCCCCCCTCTCAGTAGTTGACCGGATACTTATTCTTTCATCATACCATCAATTGGTATCAGAGCATATCAGGTCCTCTACTTGGTCTAAGCCTAACAACTTGAGGTAAAGATCTTGCAGATCATGATAAAGAAGGAAGGTCCGAAGTTTAATAGAGAGAACTAAAGGATATGGAGTGACAAAATGAAAATTTATATCAAGAGTCTAGGAAGCCAGTATTGGGAACATGTCAATACTAAATATGTTGCACCTACTAGGATGTTGACTGATGATCAAAAGAAAGAGCAACAAGAAAATCATCAAGCATTAGAGGCCATTATTAGTTTTTTATTTGATGTAGAGTATGCAGATGTTCATGGTCTAGAGACTGCATATGAGGTATGGAAAAAACTTGAAGAGATTTATAATGGTGATAAACATGTTAAGATTGATAAAGAAGAGAGTCTAAGAGGAAAGTTTGATGACATGCGGATGGCTGAAGGTGAGAATATCCAGTAGTATGGTAAAAGGATAAAGGAGATAGTCAGTGAAATTAAGAGTGCAGGAGGTAAAGTGGAAGATGAAACAGTGATCAGTAAGGTACTGAGAACCCTGCTACCGTTCTACGCTATTTGAGTTGCAACTATTCCAGAGCTAAAGTCCATTGACAAAACTAATGTAACTCTTGACTCCATCATTGGCAAACTTACGTATTTTGAATTAAATGGTTATGATGGTAGTGTACAAAAATCTGAGTCTACATTTAGAGCTTTTGTTTCTAACCCATCTGTGAGAAAAAGTAGAGATGCCAATCATAGTTATGAATCTAGATCTAGCAGAAAAGATGATGATGAAAGTAGTTTAGTTGAGCTTGAAGCATTGTTAGCTAAGTGGTTGCCTAGAGGTATAGGTAAATATAGAGGTAAATTACCTTTGAAATGTTTTGCATGCAACAAGATTGGACACATAGATGCTAACTGTCCTAATGGTGATAATGAGCACAAACGAGAGAAATTCAAGAAGTATAAGGGTAAAGGCAAAATAGATTGTCTTATTGTTGTTGATGAATATGATGGTGATGCTAATGAAGACATTGTGTTTGTATCCATTAAAGAAGAGATATCAGACCAGTACGCATTAGTATCCAGGATGGATAACTCTGATGATTGGATCATTGATAGTGGTTGTTCACATCACATGACCAGTGATCAGAGCAAATTTATTTCTTTGAAGGAATTTGATAGTGGAGTTTTAAGATTTGGTAATGACTCACCCTGCATGGTTAAAGGTAGGGAACTATTTCTCTTAATGGAAAGAGTAGTGCAAATGATGTCTACTGGGTTGAAGGTTTAAAGCACAATATTTTGAGTGTGGCACAACTCAATGACAAAGGATACCCATTGGAGTTTAAGAATGGTATGTGCAAAATATATGGTAGCAAAGGTGAACTGATTGCAACTGGGAAGCGAAATAAAGGTAACTTGTTTCACCTTAATCCTAGAGTCACCGACTATTTAATTACAAAGATAGATGATAGTTGGCTTTGGCATAAGAGATTTTATCATATAAACTTTGATAACATTGTTAAAATGAGTAAGTCCAAGTTAGTGAGAGGTTTGCCTCAGTTGGACAAACCAGTTAATGCTCTATGTAAAGAATGTTAGTTGGGAAAGATGACATCATCAACTTTCAAGAGAAAATCTTTTTTAGCAGAACATTTGTTAGATTCGGTTCATACAGATCTTTGTGGACCAATAAGGACAAAAATTATTCAAGGTGATAGATATTTTATGATGTTCATTGATGATAGCTCAAGGATGATGTGGGTCACATTCTTGAAGGATAAGACTAAATTTTTTGGAAAGTTCAAGGCATTCAGGGCCTTAGCTAAGAAGAAGAGCGGTAAGAAGATAAAGTGTCTGAGGACAGATCAAGGCAGTGAATTTACTTCAGAGGAATTCACTAGATATTGTGAAGAAAATGGTATCAAACGATAGCTTTCTACACCGAGGACACCACAATAGAATGGTATCGCAAATAGAAACAACTGGTCAGTTGTTGAAGTTGCTAGGATGATGTTGATACAAGGAGGTGTAGCGAAAACTTTCTGGAGAGAAGCTGTTAGCACAACTGTCTACACTATGACCTAGATTTTGGTAAAAAGAGGTAAGGACAAGACTCTTTATGAGTATTGTTATGGAAGATCACCTGATGTTAGTTATTTCAAGATATTTGGAAGCAAATGTTTTATTAAAAGAGGTGATTATATTAGCAAATTTGAAGCTAAAAGTGATGAAGGTATATTTCTTGGCTATTCCACCAAGAGTAAGGCCTACACGTGTTTTAACAACTGGACACAAAGAATTATTGAGAGTGCTGATGTTTGAGTGAATGAATATCCTGAAGTCTCAAAGGAAACCAGTTTGGAGAAAAAGGATGAAGATCCTTGCATTTTATTTTTGGAACCAGAAACTGTGAAATCTGAAATCGACAAAGCAAATACTGATGTACCAGTTCAACCGAAATAGATAACTTCAGAAGAAGATGATGATAATGAAGAAGCTGAAACTGAAGATAATGATCATGTTATTCCAAGATATTTGAGACTAAATCACAATCCTGAACATATTATTGGGCATAAGGATGTTGGAGTACTAACCAGAAGAAGAATCAGAGAGAATTCTTGCATGATCTCCACTATTGAAGCAATAACTGCTAAGGAAGCATTTGGTGATGATCATTGGGTTAAAGCTATGGAGGAGGAATTAGATCAAATTTTGAAGAACAACACATGAACCCTAGTACCCTGACTAGTAAATAAAAATGTGATAGGTACTAAGTGGGTATTCAGGAACAAGTTGAATGCAGATGGTGTTGTAGTTCGCAACAAAGCTAGGTTGGTTTGCAAAGGTTATGCACAAGAGGAAGGAAAAGATTATGGGAGATTTTTGCACCAATGGCAAGACATGAAGGTGTCATAACTTTACTTGCATTTGCAACACACAAGAAATTCAAGGTATACGAGATGGATGTTAAGTCAACATTTTTGAATGGGATACTGGAAGAAGAAGTATACATTGAGCAGCCAAATGGTTATGCTTTGACTAATGAGAAAGACATGGTATGCAAATTGCATAAGGATTTATATGGATTAAAGCAGGCACCGAGAGCATGGTATGAAAGGCTTCATACACATCTGATGAAGATAGGCTTTCTAAGAACCAGTGATGATAGTAACGTATATCTCAAATCTGAAGGAGATAAAATACTGGTCAGTGAAGTATTTGTAGATGATATCATATTTGGAGGTAATGATGACATGAGGAATAGTTTTGCAGATGAAATGAAAAATGAGTTTGAAATGTCTTTAGTGGGAGAAATAAAAAATTTCATAGGCTTGCAAATACAACAAATGAAGAATGGTATTTTCATCACATAGTCTAAGTATGTGAAAGAGGTCTTGAAGACATTTGGCATGAGTAACTATAAACTAGTTGGGACATGAATGGTTACAGGTTGTAAGTTGTCTAAGGAAGATGAATCCACATTTGTTGATGAGAAGGAATACAGGTCAATGATTGGAAAATTGCACTATGTTGCTCATAGCAGACTAGACATAGCTTATGCAGTTGGCATAGTTGCTAGATCCCAGAAGAATCCTAAGGAAACACATCTGATAACAACCAAGAGAATTTTTAGATATTTGAAAGGTATTGTTGACTATGGATTATGGTATCCATATGGAGGAAATTTTGACTTGAAGGTGTACACAGATGCAGATTGGATAGGAAATGTTGATGACTGGAAAAGCACAACTGGTGGAGCATTTTTTTTGTGGAGGAAGACTTGTTTTATGGAGTAGGAAGAAGCACAGTTGTACTTCACAATCTACTACTGAAGCTGAGTATGTTTCAACTTACATGAATTGTACTCAGGCTATCTGGATGAGGCACAATTTGGAAGGTTTTAAGATGAAGATTTTAGAACCTATAAATATTTAATGTGATAATACAAGTGCCATAAATATTTCCAAGAACCCTATTTTGCATGCATGAACCAAGCATATTTAATTGAAGTATCATTTCTTAAGGGAAAAAGTATAGAGTAAAGATGTGATCTTGGAACATGTTTCTACCAAGGAGCAGGTTGCAGATATTTTTACTAAACCTCTACCTAAGACTGCTTTTGAGTATCTTAGAAGCCAGCTAGGGGTTGTACCCCTTCATGAGGTCAGTTAAGCATGATGTAGATTACATCAGCCCTAGAGCTACTTGCAAAATTTTACAGAAGGATTGGTGTAGAAGTGGAGTTATTCCACAAGGGGAGCATCAAGTTGTAGGTTGTTGATGTTGCAATGTGAAATTTGACATTACATGTTTTACTTTCAATTTAGCATTGCTGTCAAAGGGGGAGAAGAATTATGTGATTATGGGAAGAAGAACCAGTGACAAGCTGAAGACATGGAGAGAATGGTGAATACTTGGTAATATAAACTAGGATTCCTATTCACAATCATAGCAGAAATCAATGGTATTGATATTTGTATTGCCATCAATGCCAAAGGGGGATATTGTTGGTATTTGCATGAAGATTGCATTAATGATATGTTATGTTATCATTGATGTCAATTAACCAGTAACATGATATTGTTGATATTGTTGTAATATTGTTTGTAACCGGTAGGAAGAATTTGTGGAGTGAACCGGTATTGCTATATATTGGAGAGTTGAACCGGTAACCAGTAAACTCTACTTGTTTTTGATAAACCCTAACCGATTAAGTTTGATGAATTGGTTATATTGGTTTATGATCTGATGATGAGCATAAATGATTATGACATGTATGATTATTGTATGAAGACAATTTCAAGTGATTTTGGCAAATTGTTGTAACGGTTTTTGTCTAGGGAATGAACAAATGTATTGCATATAATGCAAAGCACGTGATGAGTTACTAAGTTCAATGAAGCAGTGATTAAGGAGCGATCAAGGTTTTCTTGATTGATGTGCATAGATTGCTATGTAATCTAACGGTCATACTTGAACTGACTTGTTTGTAATATCTATGAGAATTAGTTTTTGTTGTGTTACCAACCTAATTGATTTGTTTATAAGGTTGATGAATTTGTTTAGTTTAATGAGTTGGCAAAGAGTTGGAAAAGATTAGTTGAGTGTGTGATTGCCGAACCGGATGATGTATCTGCAGTTTGAGTAAAAGTAGATAGGAGCATGAAATGGATCTGATCAAGCAAGTGTAGTGCTATTCAGACAGATCAACAAACTCCAGTTGTTTTCTAACAATTATAGCAGAATTGAAATCCCCTAACTGAGTAAGCTTTAACAAGCTTGGTACTATTCAAATCCTCTAACAAGCTAATCCATTAGCTTGGATTTTCAAATCCTCTACCAAGGTTACTCCTTAAATGGTATTGCTTCTAACAAGGCATTATAGTCAATCCATTAACCAGGTGGTTCCTAATAGGATCAGTTCTTAACAGGCCTTTTGTAAAGCTTTAACAGGCTAGGCTCCTAACAGGGCGAACTTCAGAAGAGTTCAGATAGTTATCTTGTGAGTCTCATCTCATCGTGGTTTTTCCCATTTGGGTTTCCATGTCAAAAATATTTGTGTCAAGTGGTGAATGTTTTTGTGGTTATGTTCTTATGGTTGATTTACTTAACTACTTAACTACTTTGATAAGTTATGATAACCAGAAGCATTGAGAAATGAAGTCTGTTGACATAAAAAAAACATTTGGATATTTATGAGTTTGAAGTTGTTTACTGTTAATTTGTTGTAACAGTCAACCGATTTATCTTATGAGTTTTTATCTTGACAGTGGTATTACATTGATAGTTCTAAGTTTACTTTGAGAGATTGATTTTTGCGATTGGTGAAGTTTGTATTAGTTTTTCTAACTACTGATTCACCCCCCTCTCTTAGTAGTTGAACAGATACTTCTTCTTTCATCATACCATCAAAGATGAATGGTCTCCCATGTCTAAACCCATCAGACCAAATACATGATTCTCTCACATGCATGAAGGGGAACCATTCCTTAACAATGTATCTAAAAAAAGCATGTTCAAACCACCACCAAAGCCTCTTTGGGAAGCCATGCAAAACCACCACACTGAAAAAAAACACCCGAAGGCCCCCTAACACGAGGGCAAAGCACCCAAATAATAGAAAGAGGAAAAAACACAAACCTTGAAGAGAAAAAGGAACCCCCACATGGCCACACCAACACAACCACCCATGACACACACCAACAACCAATTTAAACTCCCATAGATGCACAAAAAACACCCCAAACTGGCATGGAGCTCCCACTCCAAACAACGCCACCCCCTTGGCCACCAACACCCAACCCCCACGCACAAGAAGTAGTGGATGGAGGATGCAGAAATAATCACACGGCTAGGGTTTCCCCTAGCTCGTGCAGGCACAAACGTTTGTCATCCTGTCTAGTCTTCTGCCCAGATCAATTATTGTTATTTTAAAATTATATTAATTTAAATTTATTTTTTAATGCTAACTATAACCCCCACTTCAAATAAAATTATATTAATAATTATAATATAATACAAAGATTATAGTGAAAATATACAAAATTCTTAAGAATATAATCCTAACGTAACTAACATACCTATCTTTAGAGGAATATAGGTAAAGTACATCGAAAGATATCATATTTTTTCATTATTCTACTTTAAAAAATTATTATATAATTATATTGTAATGAATATTAAATAATTATTATATTATGATATTGTAATTATTATTAAATTATTATAAAAATATCATTATGTTATTAAGTTTTAATATATTTTTGTTATTATAATTTAATATTCCATTACAATTTTTAGAAAAGAAAAAACGTACAAAATTATTATTATTATTATTTTATTATATTTCTATTAAACTCTTGACAAAAGCAAATTTTTTTATTAAGATTACATTATTAATATATTATTATAGTGGTGGATGGAAAAAAACCTATTGATGTGGGAGGATGACATCCAACAAGGAAGTCGAACAAAAAAATGAAAAAAAGTTATTTAAAATAGACATGTATTTTTTAATTATAAAGAAAATTCTAAAAAAAACGTATAAAATCTAACATTCCTATAAATTTTCTCCTATAACACTAGTTTTTTCATCCAATCATATTGTAGATAAATATTTCTAATTTTAAAATATAAATTTTAACTTTATAAAAATCAAATTTATTTTGAAAACAAAAATTATAATCACTTTCGATGGATGCAAAAAATTGATTAAGTAGGCTTAAGTGAATGTAATAGAATTGCCTACGTCAAGTACTAATAACATAACTAGTAAATAATTAAATCTATTATAAATTTAATAATATTAATATTGACCAAATGAATTGAAAAATGTAGTAATAAAAAATTTAAACTATCTAATAAGCTAATCCTAACACTTTAATATTTTTATATTATTAAAAATTAAAATGAATTTGAATCGTAAACCTAATCAAACTCTAACCCTAACACTAAACCAAAAGAAACCCTAAATCTTAACCTAATTGAATATTAAATCAAATTGAACCTTAACCTTAAACCAAATTTAATGTTGACTATAAATCTAACCAAACCTTAAAATGAAGTGAACCCTAACACTATAAAAAATTCCAACCAAACCTACCACCAAATTGAACCCTAACCTCAAGTGACAATAAAAATAAGTTAAACCTTAACACTTTATTATTTTAAATTATTAAAAATTAACCGAATCTAAATTATAAACCAAATCAAACACTAACCCTAACATTAAACAAAGAAAAACCCTAAATCTAAATCTAATGGAATATTAAACCGAATTGAACAGTGACCCTAAATTAAAGTTAATTTTAATTATAAACCTAATCAAACCTTAAACCAAAGTGAACAGTAACTCTATAGAAAATTCAAACCAAACCTACCACCAAATTGAACCCTAACCTCACCAAATAAACTAAATAAAACCCTAACACTTTAATATTTTTAGATTATTAAAAATCAAACTAAATCTAAATCATAAACCAAATCAAACTCTAACCCTTACACTAAACCAAAAGAAACCCTAAAATATAAACTTAATTGAATATTAAGCCAAATTGAACTCTAAACCTAAACTGAATTTAACATTGACTATTAACCTAATCAAAACTTAAACTGAAGTGGACCCTAACCCTATAGAAAATTCAAACCAAACCTACCACCAAATTGAATGCTAACCCCACCAAATAAACTAAATTAAACCCTAACACCTTAATATTTTTAGATTATTAAAAATTAAACAAAATTTAAATCATAAACCAAATCAAATTCTAACCCTAACACTAAACCAAAAGAAACCCTACATATAAACCTAATTGAATATTAAACCAAATCAAACCCCAACCCTAAACCAGATTTAATATTGACTATGAAACTAATCAAAACTTAAACAAAAGTGAACCCTAACCCTATAGGAAATTCAAACCAGACCTACCACCAAATTGAACCCTAACAATAAACTAAATTAAACCTTAACACTTTAATATTTTTAGATTATTAGAAATTAAACTAAAACAAAATAAACCCCAATCCTAACCCTATACCCAATAAAACAATAAACCCAACACTAAACCAAATTGAACATTAACCCTAACCCTAACCCTAACCCTAATGCTAATGCTAATCAAATCAAATTGAATCGTAACACAACAATTAAACTTTGAACCAAGTTGAACACTAACTCTAAACCAAATTGAACCTTAACCCTAAACTAAGCCAAATTAATAAATAAACCCTACCCTTGATTGAAATTGATCCCTAACCCTAATCCTAATTGAATATTAAAACAAATTAAACCCTTACCTTATATCTACACTAATCTTAAACCCTAAGCCAAATTAAACCTTAACCCTATACCAAAGTGATACCTAACGCTATAACAAATTGAACTTAAGCCTAATACTTCAACAATAAATTTCAAAAATATGCTACCATGTTCAATGAATTTTTGGAGTCATTATCATATCATTTAATTTTGATAAAGTGGATCAATTAAATGATTTAATTAATGATTAGGTAAATTGTTTTTATGTGTGAATACTTGTTAGGCTACAAGATGGGGCAATGATAAGAGATTGGTGTCAGTGATATTTGAGTGTCTACAACTACTAATGAGAAATCATGGAAGCAATTGTGCTTTAACATGGTTATACTAAGAAATATAGTTGATGTTGGAAATTCTAAATGTTTTTGGGTGATGAATTACATTTAGGATTTCACTAGAATATTTTAGCTTCCACTATTATTAAAATTTTAAGTAACTTAAAAAAGAAAATTAGACGAAAATTTGATATTTTTATTCCTTGCAAAAAAACTTAACAATATGAAGAGGACCAAAGGAGAGGAGTGACTCCTATTCTAGCCAAGATTTTACATGCTAGTAGAATTACACCATATCCACATCTTATTGTACCTAATAAATTGTGGCTTGAGATTAGTACTCTTGAGAAAATATAGCTTTGCAATAACAACAAAGTAAGGAATTGTTGAGGCATAAGGAGAAAGGAACACATTATAACATTGGTATAGGAATTGAGGAGTATTAGGGAGGTCAATGAGCCTTTGGAGCATGAATATGAAATTAGATCCATAATTTCCACTTACATTCATTCACTTGGAGGGTGACAATATGAGGTATTGAAAGAACCAATGATTTGAGAATTAAAGAAAGTGTAAGTTCCCATGTTTTATGAGACATGAAACTAAGATGTAACAAAATAATTAGTGATAGGAATGGATAAGTATTTTTGCTTGTTGGAGTTGGATTCCAATACTAAGGATCAAATTATCATCTATTAGCTAGAGAAGGATACATTTCTATAGTGGGATCACCTACTAGAAATTAAAAATTAAAATTTGAGCCAACTAACTTGGGACAATTTTATGAAGTGATTTTATAAGGAGTACTTTTTCATTCATTGTTGAGATTAATAAAGGATGTAATTCCACTCAATGGACCATGGAGGAATGTTAGTAGTTGAATATAAGGTTAAGTTCATTGGTCCCCTTGACCATGTCCACTAAATCAAAGGACAAAGAGGATCATGTGAACAAATTTATCTTGAGTCTAAATAAGATCCTTCTCTATGTGATGAATATTACCTAACACAAAATATTGAATAAGGGGTGTTGAAGTAGCTATGGTTGTTGAAGAAAAATAGAAAAGCAAGCAAGAATAAAAATAAAAAAGTCCTACATGTGTAAAAATAAAAAGAAAGAATATAGTAAAATTATGCATGTAGAGAAGGCATCTTATAAATACAAAAGGATCTAAATTTATGGAGGAATCATGGGTTAGAAGGGAACAAGAATAATAAAGCAAGGTACAAATATCTAAGGCAAAAAGCATCAACTAATTTACCTAAGGATAGGGAAGCTAAAAGATAGGTGCAATGACAAAATGTTGGACATGTGAAAGTGACCATTACACAAAGGAGCGCACAAGGAACTTGGATAATACCACCACATTGATACAAACCTAAAATTATGTGGTCATGGATTATAATCAAGAAAATAATCAAGCTTCACTCATAGAGCTTCAATATACTCTACACAACCAATCCATTTCTATTTTGGCAAGCTTAGGAGAAACCAATAGCTAAGTTATTTCTTTTAAAGTGATAAGTAAATCTATTTTTTTTTTTTACCATAAATAAAAAATATCTAGGTAGAATTTGAGTCTTGTATGACTAAAAGAATCCAATTAAATCTACAAAAATATTGAATTGAATTGGACCTCATAAGGACAATGTAATATTATTGGTCACCAAATTATGTCTTAAGACAATCTTAGGGATGGATTGGTTTAGAAAATAACAAGATAAGTTGGATTGCTATAATAAGTAGAATGAATTCCTAGATGTCTTTATTTTGATATAATTTCTTTTATAATTCTAGTATTATATTGAGTCATGCAAGATGAAAAAGAATACTAACACCCCCCTTGAACAAATACTGCATAAAATAAAATATACACTTAACACCCCCCTTAAACATAACTTAGGTGGGCACAATGAAATTAGGTCTCAACTACTAGTCTTGATTAGGTACCAATATCATGTAATCTCATAAGGTGGAGAAAGGGAGAAAACTTAGTGGGACAAAACTCCTCCCAAAAAGAGAGAAATTAGAGGAAAAAGAGGGTTTGAATGCTCCACCATAATGTCTAAATAATATGATGCAATTCTATTAGTTCATTAACTTCAAAAAGAATATGAATATCCTTAATTATTTCCTCCAAGTTTTCAATGTATGACTCAACAAATAAATTTGCAATATTTGGCAATTAATCATCCCACAAAGCTAAAATTGAAAGAACTGAATTGAAAATTGAAAATGTAGAGCTGGAGGAGACGAAAGCTCAGAACAAGTCTCATGAATTGAGGTTCAAAGTATACAAAGGTTCAAGCGACCAAAAATCATCTTAGATATTTGATCCACTCTAGATAAATGAGAGCAAACCAATCAATGACACTACAAGATCATTTGGAGCATAATATGATAAGGCATTCAATTAAGATGTACGAACAATTGTCCCAATCACACTAATTTCTCTACTCTACAAGTATTTAATAAACACTAAATTAGGTGTGAAATAAATAGTCTTTCTTGCCCCACTGAGTTTAATATAATAGATTGATGGGTGATTAGTTGAAACAGAAAGCATACTTAAAACATTTATGAATGTTCCACCTTCAACTTCATTAGACCCTCTTCTTATAATCAATATTGAACTATCATCATCAAAAGCGATAACATATATAAATAAGGCTCTAAAGAGGAAATATCAACCTATTAAGATCCTATATGAGGCCTTTTTAATAGATTTAGGGACCCCTATGTTGCGCTTATCATGAAGATGTGTGAGGTAGTCAATCTAGTTATTCATATGTTGGCATTATAATAGTCAAGGAGAGATTGTTGGCATTTAAATAAGGATATTGAGAAGGTTGTTGATGATTATGGCTATAACGGATTAAGGATGTTTACTGTCTTACTATTATTATTTTGTCATTGATGTCAAGAAATTGATTTTCTAATTCAGTATGATGTTGCCATATCTTAAGAAGTATGATTTGATGAGTATAAAGATGTCGGTAAAAGACACAGAAAGAATGTGATGAATAAGGGGAGAAATCAGTTATTCAATGAGAAACTATTACCAAGTTAGACAATGATGAGATCATGATGTTTAGATTGTTTTGACATCATACATATGTTATTTATTGTAAGGTTAATACTATACTATGTTATCGAGCAAAGAACCTAGTCGGTAAACCCTAAGGTTATCACTATCGGTTAATGAAGGCAGAATGTCTACCGAGTAAAGTTTAGTATTTACCAAGTTGCAACCGAGTAATAATAGAATGCATTGAATGAATAAAAGCATTATTTAATGAAGGAAGCTGATGAGCTGGCTATGATTAAATGATTGGTATGTCGTGAATGAAGTTTGTTAAAGAATCTATGGAAAAGGAAAATTGGCAGGAAGATCTACAGCTTAGATTGAACCGCAATACCCTAGCACAAGTTCCAAGAAATGTATGCAAGTTCCAAGGTGGGGTAAAACATTTTCAGATAGAAGGATACATTGAACCTAGTCAAAGTTTGAAGATCTGATGGCTATGATTGATCATGGGAAATGTGATCAAGGAGATTAAGCGGTTGGCAAATTGTTTATAAATAAGGAACTATTGATAAACAATGCATGCGGGCAAGTGTATGCACAGGGATGCTACACAGTGATTACCGAGCACAGAAGCTTGAAGACCTGTTTGAATAACAGAGTATAGAGCCCAGTAGATGGACAAGATAATTCCTATATTGTATTGAGCAAATAAGAATCTGCTTTAGCATTTTAGATGTGAAGTTGCAGATAGATTTTTATTACTGTTATTTTGTGAAGTGACAGAAAATCTCTTAACCGAGTGGACTTAATAGTCCTATTTGTAAAACCCTCTAGCAAGGTGACATTCTGATTGAGTGTTTGAAATCCTTTAACAAGGTCACCTCCAACAAGGTGAAGATCCTAACAGATCTGAGGGAAATCCCTTAACTGGGTCACATCTAGCAATGTGTTTGTAATCTTTAACAGGATTTTCTTTTAACCGAGCATACTCTAGAAGAGTATATTTCTTAGTGGGTTCGAAATCCCACAATGGTTTTTCCCTATTTGGGTTTTCACGTTAAATCTAGTGTTATGAGGATTATGATGTTTATATGCTTTTGAGTTTGCATGTTTAGCATTTTTGGTTATATTACTGAAGTATATGTTTTTGATTAGGGGAAAAACAGGTTTTAAGGGGACCCGAAACCCCATACAACAGGTTTTGGAGGGACCCAAAACCCAATAGATTTTATCGAGATCTAGAACCCAACAAAGTAGGCTGCTAAAAGAAATAAACTATGAAAAATCGTAGCCAAAATCCAGTAAACATGACTAAAACCAGCAACAACCAGCATAGTCACGCCACACCCAACAAAGCTATAGCTCCAAACTATAGCACGAAATAGTAATAATTGAGGGTATACCAAGCACCCTCAGCCAGCTATCAGGGTTTTGAAAGGTATCCCTAACCTTCAATAACAACACCAGATTACAATAGATATTCATACAATTTGAATCTGGCCAGTAGGGTTTTTGAAAGGCTCCCTCAACCTTCAAACTGGGTTTTAAAATGGAACCCAAAACCAGCAACCAAGGGTTTTTCCAGGCACCCTCAACCTTAAATGATGAGCTCAGAACTCCAAACACAGGATTTTCCTCAAACCAAAGACAGCAGAAAGACAGACTATGCCCTTTAAAACTATTAGCAATCGTCCTGCCTATAGGATAAACTAGGAACCCACAACTAGAAAAAGGGGGAACAAAGACCCCAAAAACCAGAAGGAAGGAGGCCAAACCAAGAAACAACAAAAAGGAACCAGTCCAGGAGACAAGCTGGGAGTCTGGAAAAAAGAACTTCCAGCCCCACCCAAGGAGACTCCCAAGAGAGAAGAAACTGGCATCCATAGCCAGCAGCAAGAGGAGCACCAAAAGTTGAAAATCCCCAACATTCCATAGCTCCACCTCAATAGGAAAGAGCTCCACCTCTACAGGATGAAGAATGAAGCAGAAAGACAACAACCAACACTCTCCAGTAGAAAGAAAAAACTAGCCCTTTCCCCTCCACCAAATATCCACCTCCATAGGAAATATGGTCATCTCTAACAGACAAGGAGGGGAAGAGAGCAAGAGCCAAGAAACCCCTCTCAAAGGTTCACACCAAAGACAACTCTGCAAGAAGAGCACCAAAAGTTGAAAATCCCCAACATTCCATCTCTCCACCTCACAAAAGGAAAGAGCTCCACCTCTACAGGATGAAGAATGAAGCAGAAAGACAACAACCAGCACTCTCCAGCAGCAAGCAAAAACCAGCCCTTTCCCCTCCACCAAATATCCACCTCCATAGGAAATATGGTCACCTCTAATAGACAAGGAGGGGAAGAGAGAAAGAGCCAAGAAACCCCTCTCAAAGGTTCAGACCAAAGCCAACTCTCCACTTCCATAGGAGGGTAGCCTAATAGAGAAGAACCGAAAAAGGAAGCTCCTTTGAAGAACCAGAGCGCCAAAGGCCAGAACAACAACAAATCCTCAGCACAAAGGAGAGGAGAGAACACATAGATCCTCTCCATAAGAGATCCGCCAGGGTCCCAGATCCACCCAAACACCATCAGGATAACACCCCCCACCAAAGAAAGAGTAGAAAACAGGCCAATGACAGGAACCACCGCACACCCCTGATGACCAGAAACATAGGCCACAAAAAACCCTTGCCAAAATGCCTCCATTGCTGACGCAACCTCCACTCCTTCCTCAGTGCCAAACTCCTCCACCCACCATTCCAGCAAAGAAGAGCCACGAAGAGCCCCATCAGACGGCTTAGAAGGTGAAAGGAGGAGAGGGATGAGATCATCCTCATCCGCAGCATCGTCTTCCCCATCTTCTGCAACTCCTACATAGGAAACCCCTCTCGCTCCCGCTCCCGCTCCCGCTCCCGCTTCTCTACTCTCCATTTCTCCCTCTAAGGGATGATGTTGATGTTGATGTTACTGAAGTATATGTTACCAAGGTTGAATTTGATGTTTTTATGGAAGATTAAGTTTGTATGATTCACCCCCCCCCCTCTCATCTTATTAGCTTGGCATCTGTACTTAACATTAAGTATCAAAACTATCATCATATATTTATGTTCATCATGCCCAAGTTTCTTGTACTAGGAACGTTTTGTTTTTTCTTTCTTAGGTTTCCCATATTATAAAGATGTTTTAGGGCTGGTTTTGGTAGAGCTTTTGGTTTTGATGGACACATTTCAAAGACTTCAATGTGTCCATCTATATTAACTTATCCTTCCCCCCAATAAAGTCAACAATAAAGTTATCTAGAGAAGGTAGATCTTCTACATTGTCCCAAAAGCCCTTTTCATGCAGTAGAAGATAGATACAAACACAAAGTAGTCACGACCTAGATTGGAGAGTATAAAAAGAACTAATTGATCCTCTTTTCTCTCTATTCAACATTTTTTTAATTTCAATCTTGACGATTTGAACTTAGTGAAGAAATCCTCAAGGGTGTCAAAGGAACTAGGGCTTAAACTTATGAGCTTTTTATTCAACTCATGAATTTTTTTCTTGGTAAAAGGTGACAAAGTCACTGATATATTAAATAAGATTGAAATGTACATATAGAGGTGTGTAGGGGAAAAAGTGAGACTAAGTATGGAAACCATAATATCACTCTCATACACACTCATGGAATACGAAAGAGCCCAGGGAGGTAATACACGTCGACTACTTCTTATGAGAAAGAGAGATGTGGATTACCTCTTAAGTTTTCTATTCTGTTGCTATAAATGAGAGAGAGGAATGATGTAAAATTCAATCTAACCTAGAATACAAGTAAGAAAACAAACCCTAATCTAAGAATGCAGATCAAAGAATAAATGATACACTACTGGAAAGTAAAGATCAAAGGTAAACCTATGTTTGAAATTTGAGAAAAAATGTTCAGGACCAGGGTGCCGTGCCACTGTCCTGAATCTGCACTTCTGGAGCTGCAACTGATAGGATGTATTTTGAAGACTACAAAGTATTGTTCTTCTAGATCCTGCTAACAAAGGGTAGGACCATGGCGCCACACCATTGTCCTGGACAAGACCAGGGCACCACGCCCCTATACTTGGGGCTTTTGCTGAGATATACAACCCAAAACTATCCTTGTGTACTCTTTTGGTCCTAAAACTTCCAGGGGTGCTCATATCTGAACCTTTACTTGAAGCTGAAATAGGATTTGGGGTGGCTATATAAGGTTTTACCTTAGTCAAATCCCCATGTTGGTGATTTAGACCTCCATGAATAGTCGATAATGTACTGAAAATGTGTGTGCAAGATCCTAAGAATGAAAGTAAACAACCTAGAGCAACCCTAAAGAGTAAACCCTAATTGCTTATAATTGACAAAGTAAATGCTCTAAATACATAATGCAAAGTGTTTTAAAGAATGATTGTGAATCAAAATGAAGCTTATGCAAAGACATGAAAACAACATGAAACCATACCCAACCCCAAGGGAGAGGTACAAGCCAATCGTCAATCAGTGATCTCCTATTGTTCTTCTACATCTTCAAAAGCCCCCAATTGATAAAATGATGCTTGATGAATGTTGAATGTTGTTGAAGACTTCAAAGATCTACTCTTTTGCTACAAAGAAGGCTCTAATGCTCCAAACAAACCTGCTCTTAGATTCTTAGAAGAAGACCCCTTCAAATGAAGAAAGAGAGCTCTTAAGTATGAAACCCTAGATCTTAATTTCATGTTTAGGCCGGCCTAGGATTTGAATTTCCCGGTGATATTTTGGGGTTAAGCATTATTATATCATAGGATTGTGCTCCTAAAATTTCAGAAAAAAAGACGAGGACCATGTGCATTCCCACCACGGTTTGACCAACTTTTCACCAAATTTTTGGGGCCATTAGATATGATGATATTAGAGCGCATCCCAAAGTTACAGCTGATTCTGAGATGTTTTGATATGCGAAATTGAGCCTAAATGGTCGAAATAAGACACAATTAGGTTTTATGATTAAATGATTCATTGGAGGAATAAGATGAAAATGGGCACACTTAGGGTAAAGGGACCACCTTTATAATATGTAAAGTGATGAAACATGGCATTAGATCTAATTAAATTAATTAATTAAATGCTTAAAGGGGAATGAGAAATGAAAGATGCAAGACACACTAAGGCGGGTGCTAACCTAAGTGTGAAATTGTACCACCCTAGCAAGGGTGTACAATTTACGACAATACATTCAGCCCCCACTTTAGCGGTCATATGACACTACGTGCATATGCAAGCTAATGTACATAAAAGTAAACATCATTTGAAAAAGGATATATCCATAAGTTGTCGGACGAAGAACCCAATAGTATTTATAGTACACAGTTAGGAACTACACCCTACAAAACCATATGTTAGATCACAAAATCACCTAATGCTTACTAAGGAAGGTGATGAAATTCCCAGGTAGCTATATGCCCCCTGTTTCTACTTGCTTATTAGTGAGGTGAAACAAGGTATCATGTTTACCACAACGAATTATGATGAATATTTTGATGAAGCAAGTTCACAACAAGGCTTGATTGCTCATGCAAGCACGTTATGGAACTAATGTGGAAGGAGAGGGCAAATTCATGATTCCAATGCCACCAATGATACGAGAATAAGAGCTTCTTAGCTCAAGATATGGTAGAGTGAAGAAAAAGTGCAAAAATTAGGGTTTTAACTTAAAAACATAAAGTCAAAAAGTGCATAATACATAAATATGAAAGTGACACCTTCATTTGTCACTTTCTAACTTTTTGGCACTATTCACTACAGAGGAGCCTACATACTAGCCATCATGCCTCAATGCTGACTTGAGTGACCCATGAGGATGGAGATCCTGTGCTAGTCCATACTTGTCAGCTGACCACTCGACGAGGTGAGTTGACCTTCTGTTGACTGCATTTGAATTTTTCATGCTTTCATGGTTTTAAGGATTGATGGTGTCATCTCCAAGACCGGTCTGGGCCCCCTCTTTGGGCACCTAGGGGTCCTAGGGTGCCATGGTCCCCTCTGGGTGCCATGGTCCACTCAGGGCACCCTAGTCCCTGTTCGGGGTGACCAACGGTGACACAAGATCAGATAATGAATGTTTAGACTAGATAACATGATTGCAATGATTGGATGATAATGATGATGACTATTGATGATAGAATGTTTTTCATTTTGCAGAAACTACCATACATCTATGAGCATACTACTGGTGTCACCTTCCAGAGCCTTCGGGAGTAGATTCCCAAGTTGATAGCGGGAGAGAGGGATTTTCTACATGCAGTGGGCTTGTGGGATGCGATGGCCATGCTGACCATCCGATACCATTTTGCAATGCTAATGGTGTTGATGGAGAGGTGGGATGTAGACACCTCAACATTCTCATTACCTATGGGGGAGATGACGATCACCCTTGAGGATGTATACCACATTCTATGCCTTCCCATTAGGGGAGAGACCGTGACATATCAATCCGATCGGACATAGGAGGATTATAGGATGGAGAAGGTATATACTATGGGGAGAGTGATACTCGATGAGATGAGGGGCCATATCATGGTCAACTAGCTCCTACACCCTACTGGTGAGGTTCCATTAGTGAGGTGACTCATGATTGCGACCCTTCCATTAGCCATGTGCCCTAATGGGCGTAACACACATATGCATGGAGGACTCATCTACAACATCTTAGCGACTAAGAGACATAGGAGGGTATACTCTTGGGGTCGGAGCATGCTTGCACATCTCTATCATGACCTTGGGGAGTATGTGTTTAGACAGGGAGGCATCCTAATGACATGAACACTACTACAGGTGTGGATGTTTAAGCATATTACCCGCACTAGGCCTATTGGAGCCCCCATAGAGCTAGTCCCAGAGCAACCTAGGGTATTTTCTTATCCTCTCACCTGTGTGTGGTGATTTGATGATCTCTTGCATTGGAGGTTTAGCTTAGATAGATTGACAATGGGCGGAGTCATATGGAGACCCTACGTCAGGATATACATGTGGGCAGGGATACACAGGCAGATGTTCAACATGTTGAGGAACTATTTACTAGAGGGGCAGTACATCCACATAGTCATTCCCTTCTACTTCAACCAAGTTCGGTGGTAGTTTGGGTTCGAGCAGTGTGTTCCTATCGATGTGCTTGTGTACATACATCACTCATGCATGATGTTGAGGCTAGGAGCCATTCCTAGGCCTACCAGTGATGAGATCAACATCAAAGATTCAGACGGGTCGGATCAGGACATAGCGACAAACTATAGAGATGATTCAGGCGCGCACCAATGGTACATCACATGGTGGGGGAGGACATACCCTGGAGCCATCTTCCCAACAGACTTCCCTGGAGGGAACCCCAGACCATGGAGATAGTTAGGTGATGAAGATGGATCCGATACATCCGAGGAGGGCTCAGATGATCATGCTGATGACACTGGAGAGCTAGAGGCAGGCGAAGACAAAGATGATTCGAACACCAGAGAGGGAGACCAAGATGGAACTGATGAGGAGGATGAAGAGGAGGAGGATGATGATGAGGAGGAAAAGGATGAGGAGGATGAGGAGGATGAGGAGATTGAGGAGGAGGATGAGTCAGATGTAGTTCCTCATCATCCCAGGGAGGATACCATAGCCCTAGATCCACCGAGTCTCCCATTATAGGTGGAGAACAACCCTAATCCTAGTCCCGCTTGGCCCACACCTACTATATAGAGATAGTATGAGTGCGAAGAGCCTAGTGGGTCCCAATCTTAGGTGGTTGCTTTCCACAATCCCTACTGGTGAGATGGAGATCTAGGTAAGGTGTCCAGTTATTGATTAATTTATGCATCTTATTTGTTTATATTTGAGGATATAGAATGTTATAGATGAAAATTTCTCTCTTCCTTGCAACTATCGTTCAGGAGTGGAATTCTCTAATTTAGAATACAGTGACAGACCTCATTGTGACTGCACACATTCCTAGTTCTTCATAGATATCACACAGATCCTAGAGGAATGCAGGATGACACAAGGACCTTTTCTCCCCTATTCAAACAGAGATGGAGGTCCTACAAGAGAGATTGAGACAGACAAAGCATGACCTAATAGCATCACAAACATAAGTAGCCACATACCGAGGGATTATGATGGAGAGAGATCGCAGGAGCTCCTTGCAGAGTCACTTGCGGTCTATATCACGATACACCCCCATGGGGCCACCCCCACAACTAGATCAAGAGGGGGCATCTAGCCACCATTCTCCCGCTAATAGTCCTAGGGATAGGAGATGAAATTTATGTATTGATGTATATATTATGATACTCACAGATATATTATTTAAATTTTTTTCAACAATGTATGCATTCCTTTAGATTAGAAGTAACATATATTAAAAGTGATGAACATGTATGTCTAATTTAATTTCCATGTGATTGATTTCTCAATGCTTCATGATTAATATTGATACATGTGTGATTTAATTAAATAACTAAGTATTTAATTAAATGCTACTTTGATGATGTAAAATAATAATGTATTAAGCCTGAGAACTATATGACTAATGTGATTTAATTAACCCTAATTAAACACAACATGAAATAATTCTACTTAACAAAAAAAAATTGTATAACATGCTAGCACATATGAAATGTAAACCATTTACAATTTACATAAAATAATCCAAGACAAACAATAAAGTAATAAAACGTGCTTGTCAAGAATGAAGTAATGTAGACCAAATAATATAACGTCATTTAATCTCACATACTTTAATGAAGATATGCTAACATATCACTCAGTTTTGAAGAAAGAAAAGATATAGAGGGAGAATAGAAAGAAGAATAGAGAGAGAGAGAGAGAGAGAGAGAGAGAGAGAGAGAGAGAGAGAGAGAACTAGGCATAGTATCTACAAAGCTGCATGGCATTTATGGGTTCCTTGAGAGGCGTACCTTCTACATCTGCTATCCTATAAGCACGTGATCCATAGACCTTGAAAAAAATGTATGGTCCAAGCCAATTAGGGCTGGATTTTCCTTTTTCCTTAGGTAAGGAATTCATGTTGTGTTGATTCTTGTAAAGGACCAAATCACCTACTGAGAAGGAACATTGAATGACCTTATCATTGTAGCTCCATTGCAAAGTTTTATGATATTCTTGGATATGCTCGAGGGCATTTATATGCCATTCATTGAGAATCTCTAGTTGTTGAAGTCTTTGCTCTCTATAGGAATCATCATCCACTATACCCCTCAGAGAAATTCTCAAAGAAGGAATTTCTAACTCCGAAGGTATAATGGCATCAACACCATAAACAAGATTATAAGGAGTACAACCCGTAGCAACATGTACACTCATATGATAAGCCCACATAGCATAGGTTAACTGAGTATGCCAATCTTTACCATGCTTGTTTATAGTCTTTCAAAGAATTTATTCAATTATCCTATTAGAAGACTCGACTTGATCATTTGATTGAGGATAATAAGGCGTAGAAATTTATGTTGAATATGATATTTCTCGAGAAACCTCTTCACATCCTTATTTTTGAATGACGTTCCATTATCTGAAACTAAGGCGGAAGGTATCCCAAATCGGGAAATAATGTTTTCCAAACTGAATTGACAAATTATTTTAGTGGTAGTGGATCAAAAAGGAACGACTTCCAACCACTTCGTAAAGTAATCAGTGGTATTTATGATGCAGGCATGTGCTTGAGATGAGGGAGGAGATATTTTACCAATGAGATCTAAACCCCATGTAGAAAAAGGCCAAGACGCCACTTGAGATCGAAGTTCTTGGGCAGGGGCATGTATCAAATTGCTATGTTGCTGACACTGATGACATCTTTTAACAAATGCAAAGGAATCATTTTCCATGGTTCGCCAATAATATCCCATTCAGAGCAATCTCTGAACTAAAGATCTACCCCCAAAATGCCCCCCACAAGCACTTGAATGTGCTTCCTAAAGAACAATAGGGATTTCAGCCTTGTTTAAGCATCGAAGGAGAAGACCATTATAACCTCTCTTATAAAGAACATTAGAAAGGATAATGTATCTAGTAGCCAATTTGAGAATCCTAGCCCTAGTATTCTTATTCGCAGAGTTGGGAAAGGTACCATCACTCAAACATCTCACGATATGCGAGTACCATTCATCAGAATCTATAATGCAATAATATGCCACATCACTAGGATTATCAGCAATAGCCAGGGTAGTGAGGTTGTGAATAGTGAATTTAAGATCTATCAAGGGGTCCTCTAGAGACACAAGAGAGGAAACACATACCATCGCATCAGCATGTCGATTATCTTTTTGAGGAACGGGCTCCATGGTATAAGAATCAATTTTTTGCAACAAGGATAAAGCTAGATCTCTATATTATGATAATTTGTCTTGTTTAGCTTGATAAACTCCTGTCACTTGTCTTATGATCAGCTAAGAATATCCATAAATATGTAGATGTTTCACATTCAATGCCAAGGCTTCTTTAATTCCATCTATAAGAGCTTCATATTCAACAATGTTGTTGGTATATAAGAAATTAAGATGATATGATGAAGGCATATGCTTCTTTTTAGGAGAGATTAAGACCACCCCTGCCCCTGATCCTGTATGACACTTAGATCCATCAAAGTACAATTCCCAAGTCTCATCAACTTCAGTTGATAAAAATGTATTCATCGGGAAAGGACTCTAGATTAGGTAGGGAGAAGGGTGAAGGAGCATCAACTAAGTGGTCAATCAACACTTGACCCTTTATTGCCTTTTGTGAGACAAACTTAAGATCAAACTCGATCAACATCATAACCCACTTAACTAAGCGTTTGGAAAGGTCAATTTTGGAGAAAAGATATTTAAGAGAATCAAATTTAATGATAACATGGATCTCAACATTCAAGAGATAATGCCTCAACTTCTGAGTTGCAAAGACTAAAGCAAGGCACTGTCTTTCTATTGCAGAATATCGGACTTTGTAATCGAGTAGAGTGCATCTTATCTAATAAATTGGGTATTCTCTACCATCCTTATCACATTGTGCCAATAAGGTTGCAAGAGCTTGAGGGGAAGCAATGGTGTACAGAAGGAAAGGCTTAGTAAGATCAGCAGGTTGAAGAATAGGAGGATTGGCCAAATAGGTTTTTAGGTCTTCAAATGCTTGACATAAATACTCATTCCAGTGGAAACTGATATTCTTTTTAAGCAACTATGTGAAGGGAAAGGTATGATCCGCAAGTTGAGAGACGAACCTACGAATAACTTGGATCTTTCCTTGCAAACTTTTTAGTTGGGAAACATTCTTAGGAGGTGGCATGTTAACAATAGCATCTATCTTCTTTGTATCCACCTCAACACCACGATGAAAAACTATGAATCCTAATAGTTTTCCACTATCCATACCAAAAACATATTTTCGGGGATTCAAACGCATGTTATACTTATGAATTCTCTCAAAGATTTGATGAAGGATCTTAACATGATATGTACGAAGAATGGATTTAGCTAAGATGTCATCAACGTAATATTCTAAGGTCTTATGCATATAGTCATGGAAGATGAGAGTCATAGCATGACGATAGGTTGCACCTGCTTTTTCAATCCAAAGGGCATCACAATCCAATAAAAATGTACCCCAAGGGGTGGTGAAAGCAATTTTATATTGATCTTGAGGATTAATGAAGATTTGATTATATCTTGAGAAACCATCCATAAAGGATAATAAAGCATGCTCTGCTACTGAATCCACTATCATATCAATATTCAAGAGGGGAAAGTCATCCATTAAAGAGGCCTTTTTCAAATCATGAAAATCTGTACACATCCTAATCTTGTTTTCAACTTTAGCCACAACCACAATGTTTAAAATCTATGGGGAATAATCGATAGGATGAATGAATCCAACATCCAACAATTTTTCAATGTCATCTTTAACAAGTAATGCCACTTTAGGGTGAATCTTTCAAATCTTTTGCTTCATGGGTTTAGCATTAGGAATTAGGACAATGTTATGAGTGACAATCTTAAGATCTATGCTAGGCATGCTAGCATATATCCAAGCAAAGATCTCAGGGAATTCATGTAATAACTCAACATACTTTTTTTGCTCTTCTTCATCAAGACATTTCCCTATCTTGATGATTTTATCTTCAACACAAGGATCCATCTTGACATCAATGGTGTCATTTATTAGGAGATTTCTTTGTTGAGGAGCATCTTTTAATTGAGGAAATACTTTAACTATCTCATCATTATTTCTTTCTTTCCTAAAGTAACCTTCTACATTTAAACAATAGGAAAAAATGCAATTATGGTGGTAACGAGGAAGGTTGTAATAAGCTCCCAAGAATTCAGCTAAGGAATCATCGGTAGAAAAAACATCCAAAGCAAAGGCACAAGAAGGGTCACAGTCAATATATTCTGGACATTTTAGTGAAAGAGAAGTAGAAATAACATTAACACTAATAGAGGGTCTCTTAGAGGCTTTAGTATGCTTGAAAGGATCATAACCAAGCCCAAATGTCATATCACGAATTTTTTTTTCCAAGGGAACCTTAATACCTTGTTCTTGAGCACCACATCCATTTCCATTATGTCCACACCTAGCTAGGATGCGAAAACCAGGACCATAAAGGTTAGTCATTTCTGAAGAAGAACAAGGATTTTAAAAAAGTTAAGGATCAAAATCATCTAGATCCAAAACTAAGGGAGATGAAGTCTGAGAAGCCACCACAAAGTTATTACTCAATGGCCCAGACAAAGTAGATTGCTTTTTAGGTTCTTCTTCTTCTTTCTTCTTTTTGACCTTAGGTTCTCTCGGGGGAATTATGTATTCCCCTACAAAAGTAGGATTGAAATCAAGGGATCCCCAATCATCTTTTGCAAGAATCTTTTTAGGAGAGAAAGTATTCTCAATCATAGATTTGGGCTGAGAAGACTCTTCCTTAAGAACCTTAGGTCCACTTGAGGAAGTATTGGGAATCAATTCAGATATAGGAGATAGGTTTGATGAAGTGGTCACATTGATTCGAGTAGAAGCTTTATAGGAATTATCTAAGATAGTTGGGGAAGAATTGATTGAAGAGGATTTAGAACTTCATGTTTGTAAACAAGCCTGAAATCTTGTGTCACCTAACAAGGTATATGTTGTATTTTTGTAAATAAACTTGATTTGCCCATGCAATGTAGAGGGAACAACTTGCATGCTATGAATCTAAGGTCTCCCTATCAACAAGTTGTATGTCAACTCTCCAGACATGACATGGGTAGGAGTGGGTAAAGTAACATGACCTACCTTAACAAGGAAGGTACTTAATGAAGATTTAGCAACATTATCGAAGCCACAGATGGTGAGAGAATGGGGCTTACTAAAAGATGTATCAACATTGATCTTATGCAACAAATTAATGCTACAAACATTAAGGTCAAAACCATTGTCCACTAGTGTCCATATTATTGCACTATCATTTATGATAACCACAATCATTAGGGGATCATATTGTTGTTGAATTTCACTAGAGGGCAGCTCATCTCGTGTAAACACAATCTGAGCCTTGGGTGTTGTAATAGAGTGAATCAAGGAAGCCATATTAGTGGATGTCATTGTGGATAGGACATTCAATGTTTTCAAGGCATCTTGTAGCATTCCATGATGAGTCAAGGAAGTTTGAAGAAAATCCCAAAGGGATATCTTGGCAGGAGTAGCTTTAAGTTGTTCAACAAGATCATATTCCTTACCAATGGTTTGTGAAATGCGAGGTGCTTGGGGAAGAATGGGTTGAGAATCAGGTAGAGGAGTCAGAACAACCAGAGGAGGGTTAGGTTGTCTATTTTTTCTCATGTTATAGGTATGGGAAATAACATTATAACTCTCCTTAGTTAGTTGTCTAGCATAGCTATAAATACTCTTAGTGGGATTCCTTCCTTGAACCATAATGATAGGTTTGTTTGGAGTGCTAAAGGAATCATGACTATATCCACCTTGAATGGTGAAAAGAGGTTGATTAGGAAGAGGTGAAGTTGGAGAAGGAAAAGCACATTGAACAACAAAAAGAGGTTTTCTATGTTCATTCACATTGATCATATTGATTAACCTTTTAGATGCATTATTCTTGTTTGAAAGTTTAGGCAAAGACATAAAGTCATCAAGGGCATCATCCAATAAAGCATGATCATAGTGATTGAAAGGATTATATTTTAACTCAAAAGGAGACATAATATCATAGAGGGAATCATGGGAGTCAACCATTTTGCTAGATCTAGTGGAGGAGTTGATAGGAATGTACCCATGAGAGGAATCATTCAACTTATCTTTCTCATCACCACAAAATGGCATAGTAACAAGGTTGATTATTTTTTGGCAAAATGAGGGTTTAGAAGGCTTAGGGTTCAAAAAATCATCTAGAGCATCATCTAATTCATCCTTACTAAACTCATAATCAACAAAATTGCATACATCATCAAAAGCATGAACATCTTGAAAATATAAATCAGACATTTTGAAATGAAAATTGCATGAAACTTAAACACACAATGCAAGGAAAAAGAAAGAAACCTATCTCTTTTTTTATTTTTTTATTTTTTATTTTTATGTTTTGAAAGAAAAAGAAATAAACTAGATCTAGATCTAATAGTGCAATGCAATGAAAATGAAATTGGATTCACGTCGGGTTCACCAAATATGTGTAGGGGAAAAAGTGAGACTAAGTATGGAAACCCTAATCCCACTCTCATACACACTCATGGAATAAGAAAGCACCTAGGGAGGTAACACACATTAGCTACTTGTTATGAGAAAGAGAGAGCCATGATTACCTCTTAGGTTTTCTATTCCATTGCTGTAAATGAGAGAGAGGAATGATGCAAAATGCAATCTAACCTAGAATGCAAGTAAGCAAGCAAACCCCAATTTGAGAATGTAAATCAAAGAACAACTGATACACTACTGAAAAGTAAAGATTAGAAGGAAAAATCAGAGGTGCACTTGTGTCTAAAATCTAAGCAGAAATGTCTGGGACCAAGGTGCCATGCCACTGTCTTGATTCTGCACTTCTGGAGATGCAACTGATAGGATGGATTCTGAAGACTACAAAGTATTGCTCTGCCAGATCCCATTGATAGAGGGCAGGACCATGGAGCCACACCACTGTTCTAGGTAGGGCCAAGGTGCCATGCCCCTGTCCTTGGGGATTTTGCTGAGATCTGCAACCCAGAACTGTCCCTGTGTGCTTTTCCACTCCCGAAACATCCAGAGGCTCTCGGATCCGACCCTGTACCTAAAGCTAAAAAAAAGGGTTTGGGGTGGCTATATAGGGTTTTACCTTAGTCAAACCCCCATGTTGGTGATTTCCACCTCCACGAATAGTCGATAATATACTGAAAATGTTTGTGCAAGATCCTAAGAATGAAAGTAAACAACCTAGAGCAACCCTAAAGAGTAAACAATACAAAGTGATCTAAAGCATGAATGTGAATCAAAATGAATCTTATGCAAAGACATGAAAACAACATGAAACCATACCCAACCCAAATGGAGAGGTACAAGCCAATCATCAGTTGGTGATCTCCTATTGTTCTTCTATATCTTCAAAAGCCCCCAATTGATAAAATGATGCTTGATGAATATTTGATGGATGAATGTTGAATGTTGTTGAAGACTTCAAAGATCTACTCTTTCACTAAAAAGAAGGCTCTAATGCTCCAAAAAAACCCACTCTTAGATTCTTAGAAGAAGACCCCTTCAAATGAAGAAGGAGAGCTCTTAAGTATGAAACCCTAGATCTTAGTTTCAAGTTTTGGATGACCTAGGATTTGAATTTCTAGCTGATATTTTTAGGTTAAGCATAATTATATCATAGGATTGTGCTCCCAAATTTTTGGGAAAAAAGCCGAGGACCATGTGCATTCCCGCCACGGTCCGACCAAATTTTCACCAAATTTTTGGGGCCATTAGATATGATGATATTAGAGGGCATCCCAAAGTTACAGCTGATTTTGAGGTGTTTTGATATGCAAAATCAGGCCTAAATGATCGAAATAAGACACAAGTAGGGTTTATGATTAAATGATTCATTGGAGGAATAAGATGAAAATGGGCACACTTAGGGTAAAGGGCCCAATTTTTTAATATGTAAAGTGATGAAACATGACCTTAGATTTAATTAAATGCTTAAAGGGGAATGAGAAATGCAAGATGCAAGACACACTAAGGTGGGTGCTAACCTAAGTGTGAAATTGTACCACCCTAGCAAGGGTGTACAATTTATGACACCACAAGAGGCAACTCCCACAAAAAAAGATAATTACAAAAATGGGAGACAAAAATAAAAAAGAAACCACAAATTTATAGGAATGTTAAACCCTAATGACTAACACATTTACAACATGGGGAGACAATAAACCAAAAAGAGACACCATCTAATTCACGACTCCTAAAGCCTTGTAAGTATCAACTGAAACTATGCAAAATGACAAAAAAATTAGATGACAATATTACAATGTGTTGGCAATTGACACTCATCCAGTGTAGTTGTGTTGTTGTCATTGATGGCAACACACACCATTTTGGGTTGATATCTTAACTGGTACTCACCGGTATTCATTGTTTGGCAATTGACATTCAGGTCAACCCACACCGACACTGACAGATAAGGAAAACTGACAAACTAGGAACTAGTATATGAGGCTGACATGGGAGATTGATCTGATAGGTTTACATGGCAACGATCAAAGACATCGATCTCGAAGTTCAATGAATTTATTTTTGCTTAGGACAACATGTAAATAAATTCTAATATGTAATGGAATATGGAATATGGTGATGTGATATTGTGTGAGAAATCTTGATCGACAAAATGAAAATGTAATATTCTGTAGTCGGTCTTGGATATTGGTTTAGAGGTTTGAGAAGCGAAGCAAGATACTGGTAAGGTAGTACATAGTGAAACCGGTACCGACTATTCTTTAATCGGAACTCATCCATCATAGCAGATGCACCTTCAGAGTTCATAATTTTGTGTGTAACTCCATATTTGGTGTTTGTAGTCAGTGAGGCTCCTTTTGTGATGAGCAGTGTGCTCTAGGCTATTGGCCTTCTGACATGTGCAGGCCCCTATTGTAATATTTATTCATTTGGCTCATGGATAGATATTGTGGGTCACCAATCCCACCGTGGTTTTTCCTCTTTGAGGTTTTCCACATAAAAATATCTGTGTTATGGTGTATGCTCTTGTGGTTGCTTTAATTCTATTTGTTGTTATTTTATTTAATTGTTACTGGTTACTGAATTACATTGTTAATAAGGTTAAAATTGATTATACCGACAAAACACTAATTCACCCCCTTCTCAGTGTTCTTGGATTCCAACAATTGGTATCAAAGCCTGGTGCCTTGGAATAAGTCTAACAGCTAGAGGAAGATCCTAAATCCGGAATCCATGGAGATGAGTCTACAAAAACAACTTGAAGTAGTGCTTGAGGACTATGATGCTAAAAGGATGAAGAACTTGAAGTTGCAAGATGAATTGAACTTTGCAAAGGGATTCATTCTTACCCTGGAGGAGAGGCTATCATCTATTCAAGCTAAAATGAAGGAACTTTTACAAAATCAGAATGATGAAGAGAAGGATTCCCTTAAGGAACAATGTTAGAATCTGAGTCAAGAGAATGGTGTCATGAAGAATGAAATGCAAGCCATGACTACGAGGATGTCCAAGGAGATTGAAGACCAAAAAAAGAATGAAGAAAATCTTGGCAGATCTCTGAAAGATAGATCTGAAGAATGCATTAGGTTGGCGCATGAGAATGATGTGTTGAGAACTGAGTTGGTGCAATTAGAGAACAATGAGAAAGAGTTGGAAATAATGATGCCAATCCTAAGAAGTGATTTGGATGCTGCAATTGAATACAAAGAAAAGTTTAGGGTCAGTTCTACAAAACTTGATGAATTATTGAAGGATCAAAGAGACATTGGAGACACTAGAGGTCTTGGATTTGAGCATGGAGAAAGCTCCTGTACTGTAAATTAGGGAAATTCACCAGACAACCAGAATCATAAATCATCAGTAGGGAAACCCAATGCACATAAATTTAATGGTAGATGATTTATTTATAATAAGTTTGGTCATATGGCAAGACATTGCAGAAATAGAGAAAATCAGAATAACAATGTTGTTCCCAGTCAGTGTTCAAAGTGTAATAAGTATGGTCATAAAATAAAAGATTGTAGAATGAATGTGAAATGTCCTACATGTGGAAAGTTTGGATATATGGATAATCAATGCAAGTTAAGGAATGATCAAGGATACAATAAGGCAATTTAGAAAAATAATGTCACTTGCTATGCATGCAACAAAATAGGACATATTGCTAAATTCTACAGAAGCAAGAACAATCTGGTAGGAAATGATGAGAAAGGAAAATAGAAGGTTGAAGATATCTAAAAGGAGCATGAGAAGAAATAGGTTAGGAAATTGAAGATCAATCGACAGAGACAATCAACTCGGTTTCTCAACTGGTAGAACAAAATGTTCCTGCATTGGCAGGAAACTCATCCGATAACTAAGGCATTAGCCCAAGGGGAGGCAAATTAATGATGAATCTTCATTACACCTGGTAGAGGTCTGAAAGATTGTTTCAGATCTTGGTGAAGTCAGTCTGGAGATTCACTAGCATTGAGCTTATGGATTTTGAATCCAGTATGATATGTCGGCATGCATTAATGTTAATGAAGAATTAGGGTTTTCGTAGAATATAAGGAAATGTTGGTTCATTTTTTATTACACTACATTCAGAGTGAAACAGAGCAAGTTCAAGGCGATTCAAGGTGATCAAAAGAATTTCAAGCGAATTCTAGTGCATTCACAAGTGAATTTTCAAGAGCTTTCATTAGCGAAGGTTGTGAGGTATTTTATCAGTTTTCGAGCTATCTTTTGTTTGCAATGGCTTATGGATCATCTTCTGCTCCAGCAAGTGTGGCTACCCCTATTGTAGTTGACACCAAGGACTGTCCACGCCCAATTTTAAAGAAAAGCCCTTAGATTGCAAAGGTCAATGATTTAGTTGTCGCATTTTCTAGGGTTCCTGAAGGAGTTTTGTATGTCAAAGATGTTCGTGCATACATTGACTGCACTTTGGAGGATTTGGGTTATGTTGAAATCAAGAACATGTATATTGGCACCTTGCTGAACCAGGATGGGTTGATGAAACTGGAATTTCAAATTCTAAAGGATCAAGGTTTTACTGACATTTTGGAGATGCCAAAATTTGAAGATGAATTGATCCGGTATGAAATGAGCCAAGTCCATGCGAATTCATATGGCTAGACCGGCCCCACAAGATCATCAAGGAGGATATTTGTGCGATCACTAGTTTACCCCAGACCGGTTAAACCCCTGGAAATAAGAAGATATCTAACAATGAGGTGGAGAAGTTAACTGGTGCAACATCTGACAACCGATCAATGAGGATTAGCACTATCAGAGATAGAGCAATTCAATTTGCGAGCATGGTCATCAGTTACAAGGTAACCCAATCAAACCAACTGAACTTTGTTTCCATTTCATGCATTTACTATGCTCACAAAATGATTAAGGAGAATGAAAAGGTAGATCTATGTTAATGGATATATGATGAATTGATAATAAACCTTGAGAAGATTAAGGGTGAGAAGAAAGGTATTTTCTGGTATGGCAACCTTGTTGTCTGTTTAATGCTTTTCTTTCTAAATGAGTTACCCGAAAATGGTAAGACTCAATGGGTATTTGATGTACTAGTAGCTAAACAAATAAAAGATGCTATAAGGAATATGGGACATGATAGGGACTCCATTATTTGGGGTTATTTCAAATAATTCCAGAAAGCAATGAAGAAGAGAGAAAGGGTTCCAAAGCATATTGTAGACAAATATTCAATTGAAATCTATTTTATGGTAAAGAAGGATGAAACACTAATGGAGGTAGTGCAACCAAGGAAGATCTGGATAACTGAGATGGGCTATGAGGTAGATGCATAGATCTTGGAATTATATGCCAAGACTCTTATTGATGCTCCGGTAGATGAAACCGAGAAAGCCTTTAGGACTGCAAAGCAAAAAGAAACTGAAGTTGAAATTGGATTCAGTAAAAAGAAAAGGGAAGGAAAGATCAAGAAGGTTGGGGAAGCTGTACAAAATATGTCTTCAGAAATAAAGTAGATTATTGGACTAGTTGAAGGATCTTCTCTAGCAACAGTGCAGGCCTCACCGACAACAACAACCAACAAGGGTGTAGCAAAGAGGAAGAAACCAAAGACTTACATTGCCCCTGTTACATCCAAATTTGATACTGATGTTGTGGCCTCATAGATTCGCAAGACCTACATCAGGATACCAAGGAAGAAGGCTGAGAAAGTAAAGAAGCAGAAAGTGAAGGTTACCCCTCTGGCAGCACCTAAGAAAATTTTGAAGAAGAGGAAGCCCACAGAGAAGAGGAAATCGGTTAAGGAGTCTACATCTACTCCCAACAAGAAGAAGAAATCAAATGTAGATATAGCTCTCGAATTCAGCAAGAGTATTGAAGTCATTCCTCCTCTTTCAATTGCCGAGTTGATTAATCAAATCACTAAGGATAGAATTTTGAGTAACATCCAGCATTATTATGTACATATAGATGATAAGGAGCAAATGAAAATAAAGGAATTAGTTTTGTTGTATTTAGACATTTATAAGAAAGAACTTTTGGAGATTGAAAAATAGATACTGACAGATTTGTATACTAAACTAGATGCTAGAAGGTTATATGCGGTTGAAGAGGATAAACAAATACAGGTACATAAATTATTAACTATTCGTGAAGCTATAACATATGAAGAGATGCAACAGTATTTAGAGTTTGTAAATAAATCATTTTTTTGAAGTAAACAACGACATGTGAGTCTCATGGTAGGTAGAGTAAATGAGATAGTCAAGGAGACACATGAGGCTTGGGTAAAATTATTTGTAGATAAACTTGGATTCTTTACAACACCGAAAGTTCCTCAAAAGTTTAAACACTCCAGACATCCTGGTAGATGATAAAGGGAAAAGTATATTAGGCATGGATACACCGGTTTCAGATTAGAAAATATCAGAGGATATTCCTCCGGTAGAACCATTTGTACCTAATATAGAGATACTGGTAGATAATGTTGAAACTATATAGGATAAGCAGGATACACTGGAATAGATCATTCCAAATATAGAGGTCATTGATGTCGATATAGGAAATAAACAGGTTGAGGATATTGAGCCTCCGACACCAAATGTACATACTGAAGAGGTTAAGGATGAAAAGGTTACTGCACCAAGTGGCGAAGCCACTAGTGCAAGTCATGAGGCTGAGTCCTCTGAGAAGATTTTGGATAGTCATTCATTGTTGGCACTTGACTCATTCGGTCAAGTTGATTTTGCACAAAAGAATATTGAGCAGCTGAGTAGTTTTGAATTGATGTATGTTGCAGCTTAGAAGTTGAGGAAGGAAGAGACTGAAGACAAGTAGGTTATTGAGTAAGTTATTCCGATTTTGCAACAGCTTGCACCGAAATATAAGGTTGATCAGATTGGAATCCCATCCGACAAATTGAAAGGTTTGACTAAGCATATTTACAAAGAGTTTAAAAATCTTCAACAAATTTCAAACCAAGATCTAGTAGTGAGGTACAATACCGCTCGAAAGGTCACTTGCGACAACATGATTTCATCTGACAAGGCTAAGATGGCGATGGAAATAGCCAAGATTGCTAAGGCTCTAAATGAGTGTAGCATTATATATAGGTCCTGTACTAACACCGACAAACTAACAACGAACCTTGAGGTGAAATTGCAGGTGACAAAGTCCCAGTTAGAACATTTGGCTAACAGTTTTGATGGTACCCAAACACTGACCAATACCATTGATGGTTAGATTTTGTTAACAGAGTCTGATATTTTTGCATTGGAGAAGGACATGGGCAAGCTAATCCAGTGTGCAAGGGAATTAAGAGGTTTGGTGGGTCCTCGGTTGAATAATTTGTTACTTCACAAGAGGGAAAGCATATAATTAATGAATAGACCTACTCCGACATACCTAACATAAGAAGAGCTTCATGCATATATTCTCAATGGTTTATATCCATTTTGAGCATATTGAAGACAGGTTGGGATACACACTTAGGATTTTTGAAGGGTGCTTACCCAGATATTTTTAAGCATATCTAGATTCGGAAATCACATTTTGGTTTGTACAAACTTTCATTTCTTATTCTTTTTTTTGCCCAGGCTTTGTCATTGATGTCAAAGGGGGAGAGGTTGATGTGAAAAATTATTGGAACATAAGAAGTAATTTATAGCTCAGGGGGAGCAATCTATAGATCCGTTTTAGATTTTTTGGCAGGGAAACAAAACAACACTTCAGCGACCCATTTTTTACATGAGTGTTGCCATCAATGCCAAAGGGGGAGATTGTTGGCAATTGACACTCATCTAGTTTAGTTGTGTTCTTATCATTGATGGAAACACACACCATTTTGGATTGATCACTTAACCGGTACTCACCGATATTCATTGTTTGGCAATCAACATTTAGGTCAACCGACACCAGCACCGACTCTAACTGATAAGGGAAACCAACAAACTGGGAACCAGTATATGAGGCCGACATGGGAGATTGATCCGATAGGTTTACACGACAATGATCAAAGACATTGGTCTTGAAGTTCAATGAATTTATTTTTGGTTAGGCCGACATGTAAATAAATTTTAATATCATTGTAAGACAACATGAGGCATTTCTGTTTATGTTTGGGAAGGGTATTTAAGTAAGTCCGGTTAGGATATTTTTGGGCATGAAATGAAATGTAATGGAATATGGTGATGTGATATTGTGCGAGCAATCTTTATCGACAAAATGCAAATGTAATATTTTGTAGTCGGTCTTGGATATTGGTTTAGAGGTTTGAGAAGCGAAGCAAGATACCTATAAGGTAGTGCACAGTGAAACCGGTACCAGCTACGCTTTAACTAAAACTCATCCAGCATAGTAGATGCACCTTCAGAGTTCAGAATTTTGTGTGTAACTGCATATTTGGTGTTTGTAGTTAGTGAGGCTTCTTTTGTGATGAGAAATATGCTCTAAGCTGTTGGCCTTCCTGAATGTGCAGACCCCTATTGTAATATTTATTCATTTGGCTTGTGGATAGATATTGTGGGTCACCAATCCCACCATGATTTTTCCTCTTTGATGTTTTCCACATATAAATCTCTATGTTATGGTGTATGCTCTTGTGGTTGCTTCATTTCTGTTTGTTGTTATTTTCTTTAATGGTTACCGGTTACTGAATTGCATTGTTAATAAGGTTAAAATTGATTATACTGACACAACACTGATTCACACCCCCCCCCCCTCTTAGTGTTCTTGAATTCCAACACAACGTATGTATTTCATCTACCTTCCCAAATATTTTTTAATGCAAGCCAAAATTTATTGGGTGCGCTTATAGATTCTACATAAAAGAGAAGATCAAGATATATATTCAAACACAAAAATCCAAAGTCTTAATCACACTTATTAAACAATTTTTATTCAATTTACTTCATGGTAGATTCTTTCTCAATACACATTGTTTTTTATTAATAAAGTATCAAAACAAGGGTGTTGGCCCTATAAAAAGACAAGCCAAAAAGGCTACATACAACTGGTCAACAACAAACCTCTGATAGCATAGGCCAAAACAACCCATTTACAACATACTAGCAGAGCGAATAGTAACCCAGATCAAGGGTGGGTAGAATTTTCACCCACAACTCAAGGAATAGTTTGGAAAGAAGAGGAAGAATGAAATTTCCTCCATCGATGAACAATAGTTCGCACAACACTTTCATTTGGAACACCCACACATGGAGGATGAATCCCCTTAGTGGGAGTGCCGACACTAGGAGTAGGATGCTAACCTGGTGACAAATCCACCACCGAGGCTGGAGAAAAATAGCAAAAATAGGTGGAGGAGGGTCCACAGGTCTAGATGAGAACACACTAGTAGGGTAAGGAAAAGAGGGATCCATGAGGCCCGAGGAGGCCACACCAATAGTAGGAGGATCATCTTGTGAGGAATCATCACCATCCTATGAAGAGTCATCATAGAAAGAATCAACAGCTAGGACAATCAAGTGATCACCATAAGTGTCCTTCCACCAAGTGGTAGCACCTTTACGACATGAAAGAGAACAATCTTTGGCCAAGTGGCTAGTAGAGAAGCAACAACAATAACATAAGAGGATGCCCTCATAATCCAACGATTGAGTCCAAGGCCTATCCCCAACCATAAGAACCACATCCCCAAGAAGAGTTATGGAGATGCCAATAGCGATCAAAATGTGTGCAAATGTAGAAAGACCCATGGAGGAAGTGGTATCATCAACCTTTAAGAAGCGATCGATACAGTTGCCAATTGTCTCAAAACAAAAATTCTCCCAAAAATGAAGGGGAAGGTTGGGAAGACAAACCCACACTAGATGCACACTAAGTGGTTTAGTAAGAGGGCTAAAGGAGGTTGTCCATGGTTTGGCTGAGAGAGAATGAACACCCCAAGCTCACAACTTGCTTAGAACCAAATTATGGTCATTAGAAGAAATGTAAGAAGCAACACAAAAACCATTAGCACAAGGGAAAATCTCAATGTTACCAGTAACTAAAGGCTTCCAAGATTAAATCACCCATCGATGAAGATACTAGAGAGAAGGCCAAAACCCAATAAATCTACACACCAACCCACAATGTTGGTAGAAATCCATATTTTCCACATCTTGGCCACAAACCACAATAGGGGAGGTGTTGGCGTAAGCAAGAGGGCAATATTTTCCCTTGGGAGGAAGGGCAAAAACAAATTTGGCAGCATGGGAAAATATTTGTCCACCAACATCAAAAGAAGGCCCTAGAGGAGGGACCCCAACATTAGAGGACAGAAAAATCTCACAAATAGTAGCTCACCCACCACCAAATAGGTAGGAGTAGTATGGGGACCAGGTAAAGACCCAACAGTAACATCGAGGGGTTCAAAATCCCTAACACAAGAGGCAGAGCACACAGGGGGAACCAAACTAGATGTCTTCAGGGAAACAAACATCGTTGCAAGTGAAGTATCTATTGTCATTTTCAAACCCAACACATGGGCAAGAGCCGAGTTCAAAACAATCTTATGAGAATGGGCAGGAGCTTTCATTGTTCGTAAGATATGCAATTACACGAGGAAAATTGGATTCTCAATATCCATTGTTACCTTATTCAATCATTTGTGTTCTAACACAAGTTATGATTTTAGTTTTAAATAATGATAGTTGAAGGGTGTTAATAGAATAACAACCTAATTTGATTCCATGCAAGATTGAAAAATAAATTATTGTAGAAATGAAGAATCGAAAGGAAAGTAGGAAGTGCAGATAATGCAAGAGGCAAAACCCAATTGATTTAGTATTGGATCCCCTCATACATTGACACTTTATATGATCAATGCATAAATGAGTCTAAAGGAAAGAAAATGATAATTTGTAATTTTACTATAATAATGTTTTCAATAGATTTAATGTAAAATAATATTCAATTTAAATAAAATAGTATTCAACTTTGAAATGCCAATCAAAAGTTACAATAATTTCAATTTGTATATATTGGTTAATTTCAATGCACTTCACAAAATTTAAAAATACCTTTGAGAATGGGGTAAATGTTGGTGTCAATAATTTCTAATTTTTTAGTGTGATTAGTACTTTCTTGTGCCTAGATATAATTTGATGGGTTTGTGATCATCACATGTGTGCTTGGCTAGATTAAATTTTATGCCCTTCATAGTGTTTGTGGTGTGATTTATATGCATAATAATGCATACAAAAGCTTGCATAGAAAAATTAATAGAGGAATATGTTCCCAATTGCTATTGCAAAAAGTGAAATCAAAGCTCAAGCTTGCTGCCTATTTGCAACTGTCTGCAATAGAAAATGAAATCATAAATTTTTGAGTCCTTTTTGTCTCCCCACATGTGACTTTCTCTTCAAATGGTTTCTCTGCTTGTGGGTGATGTGCATATACCAAAGAGAGAAGCAACTACTAGCACAATTAGTGGAGAAAAATAAGCAATTGAATCCCATTAATAAAGAGTGATGGTGAGTTAACATTATTTAAATCCCATTAATTGAATAAGAAATCGAATCCCATTAATAGAGACAAACCACTATGCTGAGGCTCACACGGCTTACATTGGGTTACAGATGGCAGTTAGACAAGGGTTTAACCATGTTTGGTTGGAAAGTGACTCGATGAACATAATCAACTGCATTAACATGCACCAGGAGCCAAGCTGGACAATTAGGCATCTGATCGAGGATTGCCATTTCATGATTGCCAACCTGAAGGACTTTAAAGATTCACACACGTATCAGGAAGGGAATGCCCCTGCTGATTATATGGAAAATCTTGGGGTGGATTACGTGGAGGCTAAATGGTGGATGAAAATGGAAAGTTTCCCGAGGAACCTGTGTGAGCTATCTAGAAGGAAGGCCGAATTAAGAGGCCACTCATTACCAATTCATAATGATTGAAAGTCGTTGGGATAATTGTTTTCTGGTGGAAGGTTTTCTCGACTCCCAATTCCTAGTATTCTAGGAGCAAAATAGGGTTCAAAAGATGGTTGATGGTGGCTATAATAGGAAGGATCTTTAGACGCCCTGGGCTAATGTGGCAGAAGTGATCATGCGATACTTGATGGTCGGTATGCGAGCACTTTTTCGTATCACTTTGTCATTTTGAATCACTTTGGACATGATAGGAAAATCTCCATCCCTTTTTATCTTTTGTCTTCCTTAAAGCATAGTCTATAGAAACATGCTGAGAATGTGGACAACCCGGTCCTCCAGGAGGGCCTTATTCATCTTATTATGAATTATGCTAAGGCCCATGAAGTCAAGTCATCCCCTATTTTGACTACCCATGTTTCTTCTTCCAAACTAGAGGTCTAGGTAGTTTATGATGCGAATTCGGAAGGGGAAGATAGTGGGCTTGTCAGGGATTGGTAGGATCAAGACTTGTCTAATGATCCTGAGTATTATCCACCTACTGGTGAGGGTCCCATTCTTACCCCTGAGACAGGTAGTAGCAGACACAATAAGCACCCTAGGTGGGCTACTAGTAAATTAAAAAATTTGGGGACTAAACTTGCTGACTTTGACTCTCCCAGACCTAAGAAGCCCAAATCTGGAAAGGGGGGGGAGCACAACATTGATAACGAAAAGGAGATTAAAATTGAAATCCCCATTAATGTTGATCTTGGGAAACAAGGGAGGGCTGCCATTGACCCTGACTTGGATGATTGTATTTCCCTTGCGGCCAGTATTCAGATGGAGTGCCTCTAGAAAATGGGTATGGAGATTGAAGTGCTTAAAGAGGGTATTAAGGGTATTGTTGATACTTTTACGGACAATCCGGGACCAAATAAATCAGAAAAAATCTTGCAACGGACCCAGAAAGTTCTCAGCGAGGATGTGAACAACCTAAAATCGAATCATGAAAGTAGGATATGGAATTTGGAGGTGAGTGTTGTAGAAATCAAACACAACTTGAAAAATCTGGTTGCGATCAACAAGGCAGCCATGAATAATAGTTCAGAAGGTTTGTTGAGGGTCAACAAGATGATTGTGCATTATAGGGTTGAGCCCTTTGCTAGTGTGACACCATTGGATTCTAAGCAGAAGAAGATTGTGAAGGGTGCAAGTGGTTAGACGCCTCGGTCCCAAACTATGATTGGTCCATGTGCCCGTACCAGGAGCAAGAACTAGGAGCAAGGCAACTTCAAATTTATCATGGATGAGTTGGAGGATATCAATAGAAAAGTGATTAAGAAGAATACAAATTTGATGCATTCTTATCAGTAGGTCTATGTTTGTGTTGGTTTGAATCATTGGTCTTTTGTAGACTGTTTTGTGGGCTTGGCTCAATTTCTTTTTTCTTTTGTTGTTGGTTTCGGACTATAATGCTTATTTCCAGGATTTTTGTAAAACTTTTGGGTTTCAGGTCCCTATAAAACCCGTTTATCTTAATCAAAAACATTCTCAAATTTGAGAGAGATGGTTAGTTAACTCTTTGACTAGGACACTTAACTAGGCATAATGCAGTGTGCAAAACCTTATGCATAAGTAATAAAGGAAATTTAAATCTGAAAAAAAGAAGGTAAAGTTCCTTTCAAAGTAAACTAACTTATTACACTCAAATGAAACTAACTAAAACACTTAAAGAGAATAAACCTGCACATTACAATAATGAAAAAATAACTAAAACACTACAAGAAAATAAAAATGACTTTCTAATACTAAAAATGAAAAATGCAAATAACAAAGAATATAGTGGCCGGTGGAGCTTTGAAAGACATGGACGATTAACCCAGGTTCAAGCCTCGTTCGGTACCCAACCTAGTTAACTCAACCATGCCCAGTGTGGGTCCCATGCAGAGCTCCACGTGGCCCCAAAGGATCAGTCTCACCTTAGGTCGCCCCAACTTGACAAAAAAGTAATATCTAGAGATCTCATCCAAGTACACCTGCACATTACATAGATGTCCATGCAAACACACCATCTTGTACAAACAAAGAAACATGAAGACTCAAATTAGTGATTTGTCTAACATGCAAGACCCAAAAATAAGAAACGCACTAGCAAACACCATACAATACAAATATATAGAAATACAATAATAACAAGATTTATATAATTGAAACAAATAATAAAATGATTATACAAATAATAAAGAACTTGTAAACCTTTGAGCAGTTGAATGCCTTCAAAATACCTACATGCATAAAGAAAAGGAAAAATATTTAGGGTAGTTTAAATGCTTGCCCTATTCAAACCTTTGTTTTGGTCTTTCGACCTCCACAAACAACCAAGTTAGATAAAAAAAGATAAATAGTGTATCCTCTTATTCTAAGTGTGTCTAAAAGTAAGAATATTGAGTAAACTGAGATATTGAAGAGATTTAATAATCTCACGTTGCACAGGGGCACAATGTAAAAAGAAATATGTTATGTTTTTGCCTATTTCATTCCTAAGGAGTTATTAAAATCTTGCAAAGTCTTATTGTTAAAAATGGTGTTTTAAAGGTTTTAAATAACATTAAAAAAGACAAGTCATTTGTAAAAAAGAATGTTAGTCATAAATTAAAATTGCTTCATTAAATGAAACATTTTTCATCTCTTTGAACTCTCATTCATCTTGATTATGGATCATGGAGTGTGATTTGAAACATTGATGTTTAAAAAGCTTGCACACAATCAAATCTAGAAATTGTTTACTTCAGTGTCATAGATTGTGAAAATCTAATAAAATTGAAAATTGTTTCATACCAAAGAGAGAGAAATAGAAAAATTAAAGTCTTTATCTTTCCTTTTAAATAATTTACATTAAAGGAGCTTCATGGCATGCGATGAGACTAACACCTAGTTGCTTGATTTTCTCTCACTTTGTCAAGGTTTGGAAGGAAGATTCACAACTTTGCAGGACTAATAACAAGATATGGCACATTACCAAGGGTAAGAGAGACTCATGGTACATTGCACACAAAGGGAAGGTTTTTGGCAATCTAAACATACCATTCGCACATGTTCAAGCACCTCATTTCATGTTTTTGTAAGTATACGTGCCATGTGTAGTTTTTTATGAAGAGGATTTTCATTTGATACATGAACCATATACCAAAAAATCCTTGAAGGACTATACTCTAACCTGAGAATAGATGGGGTTGAATCTGCTATGGAGAGAGCGTTATGTAGGAAGGAGTTTCATAACCTGATCCTCAATAAACCTCAACGTCATTGGAATCTTGAAGGGAAGGCTAAAAGTCAATGTTAAATACCATGCAAAGAATGATTGTTTTAGTTAGCAATATCTACAAATTCGAAACTCGTATGCTTTGCTTAAACCGAACTTCACCTTTTAGATAATCAATATTAGACAATGGAGACATACCATTTGTTTCAGTTGTCCCTTCACGTGTTACTGAAGGCCACTCTCTAATATTGCTAAAAGAAATTTGGGATAACAAATGTATGATCCACCATTTGGAGGGAAGGGAAGACTTTATAAGCTTGGCAAAATAAAGAACAATCACAGAGGACAACAAAGAACAGTGTGACATGATTTTGTAGTTATTGTTAGTGAAAGGTTGACAGGGTGGAGTTCTCCACACTTATTCTTCTATTTTGGAACTACTTCTGAAGTTATGTCAATTTTGTGACATCCTTTTCTTGTTATGAGTTGTGGTGATACACAAAAGTTGGCTTATCTAGAGAAGGCTGCAAATGGGAATCTAAATATGCACTTTCTAAGGCTTAATATTCAAGAGGTGGTGTAAGAAATTTGCGAAGGAGAGAAGGCGGAGTGTACATTTTACCTTGAAGCGGGCTTTTAGTTGCAAAAAAAATGGAGATACCTTGGAGGGATAGAAATGATTGAAATGTTTTGAAGTAGAGGTAAGGAATACCCCTAAGTTCATGTTTTGAGATGCAATCTTTTTTTCAGGACATTCAAATGTTGTGACCTCTTATTGTGCACTTCCTTGCTTCAAATGATCTTCAACTTCAAGGGGTGTCTGGAACTAGAATATATTTTGTGGTAAGTTCAGAATAGTTGAAATGATATTATAGCTTCAACATTGGTATAGTTTAAATCTCCTTTCAAATGCATGATACAGGATGAAAGTTTAGTGTTTGCAGTTGAGAGACCAACCTTTGCTTGTAAGATGCATTATAAAAAATTAGAGAAAGGATATAGGCATTCAAGCGAATGCAATTGGCAAGTGGTAGGTCATAGGCATTAAGAAAAGGGTACCGTTGTTAAGCATATCACAATACAGTCCTACAAAGGCCAAAGTACATGAAAATGACACAAGACAACGTGTTTAAGGACAACCAACTAATAAAATCTCATTCCATGAGATAACAAGTATTTATGAGCTAAAGGACAGTGCTACAGGATAGCTAAAGTAGTTTAGAATGTAAATTTCATGTAATTACAGTCAATAGGACAGTCGCTAAGCAATAAAAGCACAAGAAATAGTCATATAGAGTAATGAGATATGGTAATGTTGTGATAACCTTCAAATATGAGAGTCAAGTGGCATGATGACAACAAGGGGTAAGTTGCAGAATTCATCATAATCCTACTATTCATGGTCATCAGTCAAATAGGTTTTCAAGTGTTTTTTGATTTTTCTGGAGAAAATAAAAATCGAAAACTTTGTTGCTACTTTTTAGGCGTCATTGTCTTTCTCCTGTTGAGCAGATTGAGCCATTATATGAATATTTAATCAACTTCACAAGAGGATTTTTTGTTTACATGATTTACTCTGGGGTTCATAATGCGCTACAGAATAGTTGGATTCCTGGTCCATACATCTACAGTGCGCATTTTAGCAGATATAATACAATGATTATGCAAGTGCAACGACAAGAAATGAGAAACTTAGCCAACTTATAAACTAGCACTATTCATTATCAACAGCTAAGTGTAGAAATAATATAATCATTAACGTCTTGCTCAAACATCTTATGCTCAACCAATAGTCAGACTGTTGAAATTTTCCAGCAATTACAGGTAGGATATAAATCCGAGCAGATTGCTGTATATAAGGCTGTATATAAGGCCCTGCCATAACCAGGTTGCACCAGGATGCCTGCAGCTTTACATTTTTGGGAAACGCTATAACACAATACACTTACAATATTTGTAACCTGGTCATATCTTAGCTGAGATTTTATTACATTATCGGATCTCCTTAGCTTATACCTTACGTCCCTTTAACAAAATTAAATATTTGAATGTTTATTGTTAAGGATGAAATAACAGAGCTGGCAACAGAAATATAGTCTGTATTCTTCCTTATTAAAGTAAAACCAAACAACCGAAGGTCATGTGAACAATCAAATTCAAAGCTATCAATTCGAGTAAAGTTCTATTTTGTTCTTATTACTAGCTCAATATTTCAACAAAAAAACACAATTTGCCGACAACAATGCAATTTTCTCTGCTCCGAACACAAGCAAAGGAGGAAGAAACGAGGCAAAAAGAACCAAACCCTAGGTCAAAATTGAAACCTCATAGACAATAATAAACCCTAAACTGCAACTGAAAATTTCAAAACTTCTCCAGCCGCCGCAAATCTTTCACACGACCATCTGTATAAAAAAACCTGCTCGGGCGACTAAAACAGAAACACCATTACCTAAAATCCATGTTTGCCGCCATGTAAGAGAAGAAAAACCCCTAATTCCTCAACGGAAAGCGAAAATCAAGCTGCCTAACGACCGATAGTTTGATTTCTGAGAGAGGACAGGCGGTAATTGAAATTTCAAAAAACGACCGTGTTGATTTGGGCTGTTCTTTACATGTTATATTAATGTTTTTTTTCTTTAAATCAATCAGATTGGAATATTTTTCAGATGTAAAAACATATATATTCTCAAAGTTTAGATGTAAAATTTTGAACAAAACATGTCTGAAAAAATATTTTGCTTTTACTTCATTGGCTGAAACAATCAATCTGATATAGACTATTAATGCGCTACCATTTCTAAAATGATGCTAATAGTAGCTAAAATAAAGGTATTGGGGATAATCTTCTCACTCCAAAGAGTAGTGTAAGTTAATGTTGTAATCTTTTCAAGTAAATAGTTCACGAACCAGAACGTTCATCCTAACTCTTAGAATGTAATATTGAATTTAGAATAAATTAAATTATAAAAAAATGATTAAATTAAAGAAAATGGTATGCGTTATGAAGGTTCCTGTTGTAGCCCCTAGACTCTCTCTCAAAAGCAAAAGAAATAAATAAATAAATAAAATTGAGTGCATTGAAGGAAAATCAATGTTTTTTCCCCTTCATTTGGATTGAAATAGCAAAAATAGCAATTTTTTCTGTATTTTAATTTAATGAATATTGTAACAATTTTTAGTTGGTTACATAGGGCAAAGAAAAAAGTCTGAATGCAATCCAAGAAGTGTAAAGATAGCATATATTTGAATGCATATAAATGGTGATTTTGATCAAATTCCTTCATTTTGTGCCGTTTTCCGAAAGGAAAGAAGTAGTGTTTTCTCTATCTAACCTTATCATTATCATTCTGGATGATCATATTCTTAATATGTCATAGAAGGGTTGCCCATCAACAAACTTATTTTGGATTATAGTGAAATATTTGTTCAGCATCTTCAAATGAAAAACCCAAAAAGATTTTAGAGGACATGAGCAAAAATATTTTGGAAGACAAGAACAAGGATGATTTAGTCTACATATTGTTGAAGTTGATAATACAAAATTTTGCCATATGTTGTTAGTACTTTGGAGCTTTTAATGATGTTTGGATTCCCATTGTAAAAGGGTTGGGCCCCTTCAAAAAACCATATTTTTCAATATAATATATTACAATTGTGTCATGTATATAAAATTACAGAGTGCCCAAAAATTTATATTGTTAAAAAAAATAAAAAAAATGGTAATAGTTAAATTATTATGTTGTTTTATTTAGATTCAAAATAAGTCTAAGATAAAATGCACAATATTTGTACCAACATAAAGTACATATTTAATTATAATTTGTTACATATATAATGAAAGTCTAAAAACTATAATAATTTTTCAAAGTTAGGTTAAATGACTTAATCAATTTGTTTTATATTTATTATTTATTATATAGATAAAAGAAGAAATTTCACAATAACTGATGATAAAAAACATATATTTAGTTTGGTTTATAACAATTCATAATTAACTAAATTTGAGAATTAGGGTTCAAATTAAATTTTGAATTAGAGATAGGATTAAGGTATGGGTTTTAAATTGGGTTAGGGTTAGTATAATTAGGGTTAGCGTTATTGTTAGATTAGGGTGTAAACAAATATGGGATTACACTTAAAGTATAATTAGGGCTAGACTTAGAATCAGAGATATGATTAGGATTAGGATGCAATTAGGGTTAGAGTAAAATTAAGGTTTTAAGAAAATTAAGGTTACGATTCAATTAGGGCAAGGATTCAACTATGGTTAGGGTATAATTAGGGTTAAAAGAAAAAATATATAAGTTGGGGTAAGGGTTGGGGTAAAATTACAGTTAGGGTTAAAATAGAGCTATAGTTAGGGATTAATAAGGTTGAGGATTGCCATTAGATTGGGGTTTTAATAGGGTAATATTAGGGTTATATTCAATGTTAGATTATGGGTAAGCTTAGAGTTAGAATTAGAAATAGAGATAGGAATAGGAAAAGTGTTAGGGTTAAAATAAGATTAGGATTAACATTAGATTAGGGTATAAATAATGTTAAAATTAGGGTTAGATTTAATGTTAGACTAGCCTATTAAGGTTTAAGTTAAAATTAGAATTAAAGATGGGATTAGGGTTAGGGTTAAATTAGGGTTAAGTTTCAATAAGGGTTAGGGTAACAACAAAGGTTGATGTCCAATTTGAATTGTTATAGGTTTGGAGTTAACATTGCATTGGGGTTCAAATAAGAAAAATTAGGGTTTAATTAGGGTTAGATTTAATGTTAAACTAGGGTTAAGCTTAGTTAGAATTTGTAATAAATATAGGAATAGAAATAGGGTTAGGATTAAATTAGAGTTAACATTTAAATTAGATTAGGGTTTATAGTTAGCATTAGGGTTCTAACCACTACGCGGAAGCCAGTGCTACCCACATTGGGCTACAAATGGCTAAAAGAGAGGGGTTTACTAAAGTGTGTCTGGAGTCCGACTCGCTAAACACTATCAACTATCTAAGTGGTCACATGGATCCTAGCTGGGCAATTGCCAGCCTAATCAAGACTGCCAAAATATAATTATTGAACTGACATATTTCAAAATCTTGCACATATACTGGGAAGGCAATAAGGTGACAGATCTACTAGCTAATCTGGCAGTGGGATACATGGCAACCAACTGGTGGAGTAGCAGAGATGCTTTCCCCAAAAATCTATGTGATCTGGCACGTAATGATTACTGCGTTAATCAATGATCCCTCATCATGACATGGCTGAGTTGATAGGGAAATGACTCTTTCTAGTTTTCCCTAATCAAAAATCTAGAAACCTCCTCGGCGACTGGATTTCCTATCTCATTGTGTGGTTTTTCTGCTATTGTTTGGATATCCTTTGGGTGTGGCCCATTTTCTGTGACTGGTTGGCGATAGTGAGCCCCTTCTCCTATTATTTGGCGAATAGGAGCATAATGGGAGGGGATAAGAATAGATAAGAGCCCTCTACTTGCGAGAAGTGGAAAAAGATTAAGGATGTCTGGCAGGAAGTCGTTGATGGTGGTCTCGTCCATTACCTAGACCAGCTTCATGGCCCATCTCCTCTGATTACGGAGGCCTTTGTTAATGGATGGAAAAAGGGAGTCTCAGAGCTTATGGTGTCGATTATCAGATTGATGAAACTTTGGCGGCGATGGTCACTGGTCTGGCTATGACTGGAAGAAGGTTTTATAGGGATATAAAAACTGGGGAGGAGGACTTGTCAAGTTTCTTTGACAAAGACAAGGAGTGCTCCAAAGTCACCAAGATGGCTGATGGCGGCTATAATAGAAAAGACCTCATGGCCCCATGGGCTGACATGGAAAATTTTATAATGAGGTATATCACCCTCGATGGCAGGTATGCAAGCATCTTCTCCTACCATTTCACTATCTTAAATCATTTTTGACACAGTAAAATTATCTCCGTTCCCTACTATCTAGCCTCCTCCCTTGAGAATAGCCTGGAAAAGCACCTGGAAAACCCTAACAATCTTGTTTCTTCATGAGGGACTTATTGTCCTTATCATGGAACACACTAAATCCCTTGAAATTGTGCCCCCGCTTGCTGAGATTGGCCTGTAGATGGAGGTCCAAGATGTCTTTGACTTGGAGATGGACCTGGACAATAGTGGGCTTCCTATTGATGACCCTGAATACAAACCTGCAGATGAAAAGGAAAGGATGGTCACTCCTGAGATGCTCGGTTGCAAGAATCCCCCCAGATGGGCAACTAGCAAATACAAAACCAACAACAAACCCCTCACCAAAAAGAAAAAGCTAACGGTGAAGGATCACAGCCTGAAGATTACAGACCAAGGGATTAAATTGGACATCCCTATAAATGTCCAGAAAGAAAAACAGGGGACCATAGCCAATGAAGAGAGCTATGAAAATCAAAAGGATGGTAGTTTGATGAATCTGGTCATGGAAGCCACTAGAAGCCAAGAGAGCTGCTAGAAATGGGTCGAGTGTGAAATTGACACCCTTAAAATGGGGGTTAAAGAACTAATTGACATTTTTATTGCTTCCCCTGAACCCAACAAGCCGAAGAAACTCATGATGATGACTAAAAAAATTTCTCAGAATGTTGAGGTAATGAAATGTAATCACGAGCAAAGGATTGATAAGGTGGAACAATCCATGACTGAGATTAAGAAAAATCTCAAGAACCTGTTCGACATTAGTAAAGAAGCCATGAACAACAACATCGAGGGACTTGAAAAGATTAATGACATGGTTGCTGATTATAGATCCTATCATAGTGATCCAGTGAAAGATCTTGGAGGAGATGATATGGCTATTGGAGACAGCAAAACCACTGGACCCAGTTCCAAAATGAGGAGCAGAAGCAGCAACAAGGGTACCTCCAAATTCATCATGGAGGATCCTGAGGAAATCAACAGGATTTCCATCCAAAAGAACAAGGATCCGATGCTCTTGCTTAACTAAGGGTTTTTTTTTTGCTTTGGTTTGTTTGTCTGTGTTTCTTTTGTTTTTGTTTATGTTTGGGGTTTCTCCCTTGTTTTGATGTTGTTTCTTGTCGGTTTGGTTGTTGGTCGGCTGTTGTAAAACTTTAGGTTTCGGGTCCTTGTAAAAACATTAGGGTTCTATTAGGGTTATATTTAATGTTAGAGTAGGGTTAAGATTAAAGTTAAAATTAGACTTAGAGAGGATTAGGGTTAGGGTTAAATTAGGGTTAATTTTCAATAAGGGTTAGGGTAGCAATGAAGGTCGGTGTCCCGTTTGAGTTTCTATGAATAAGTGTTAAAGTTAAGGCTCATTTAAATTTATAATTAATGTTAAATAGAGGTTAATGATAGGGTTTAATTAGGGTGAAGGTTAGGGATACAATTCAATTAGGGTTCAATTTCAATTAGGGTTAGGGTTAAAAAAAGGATAGCAAAATAGTTCAATTATGGTTACGATTAGAATTAAAATTTGAGATAGGATTTCGATTAGAGTTAAATTAGGGTTAGATTTCAATTAGGATTATATGAAAATATTCAAGTTAAATTTACAATTAAATTATGATTATGGTTTGAATAGTGTAAGGGTTAATATTATATTAGGGTTAATGTTAGGGATAGGGTTCTATTAAGGTTAGGGTTAATATTAGATAAGGATTCATTTAGAGGAAAATACTTAAGTTGGGTTTAAGGTTCAATTAGGGTTCAATTAGGGTTTAATAAGGTTGTAGCTAAAATTAATATTGTCATAAGAATTAGGGTTAGGGTTATGGCTAGGGTTTAGTTATGGTTATGGGAAAATTAGGGTTACAAGAAAAATATTTGAGTTACCTAGGTAATGGTTAGGGTTAATTTATGGTTATGGTTTAAATAGGGTTAGGTTTAGACATTAATTAAGGTTAGAGTTAATGTTAGATTAGGGTTTAAACAAGGTTAGCAATAGGGTTCAATTAGAGTTAGATTTAATGTTAGATTAGGTTTAAGGTTATAATTAGAATTAGAATTGGATATATGTATAGAGTTAGGGTTACATTAAGATTAAGATTAATGTTAGAATATGGTTTAAATGGGGTTAGCATTAGGTTTCAATTAGGGTTATATTTAAAACCAAATTGGGGTTTAATTAGAAGTAGAGATAGGATTCTAGGGTTAACCATAACTATAACCCTAACCATGCAAATTCATAGGACAACATTTAGTATACCTCTCAAGGAATATTGATATGTTTATTTTATAATTCTAAGATTCAACATACTCAACTTAGAATGAATATACCCATGGATGCATTTCATCATAATGGTTTAATGTAATTGTTAATTTTTCAAATTACTTAGTATAGTTTTACTCAAGTCATCACAATTTCACAAATATATAAGTCTAAAACACCTTGAGCTTAGTTTATATTTTAAATTATGTTTTTTCTTATTTTTAAAGTTTCATTATATTTTGAATTAAAAATAAATGGACTTGACACAATGTATAAGTAGTCCAACCTATGGAAATATAAATATTTTATAATATGATTACAAATTTAATAAACACACATACACACAAACACATAATTATACATATAACTTAAATATCTATTAATTTTAAGCGGTACTAATTTCTATATCTAAAAATCAGATTTTATTGAATAAAAAATTTATATTTTTTATATGTCTGTTGTCGAATATAAATATGCCATATTCTATATTTAATTCAAAATTTATTTAAAAAATTAAATAAAAAATAATTACATATTTGTTGTTTACATTATTTTAACTAGCCTAAAATTTTGTAAAAAATATTTATTCTCATAGAATACTTTTTAGATAATAGAAAAAATATAACGTGTCACTAATAGATCACTGAGACTACACCTTTCTAAATACATGAACATTCACATGCAAACATGTTCTTGATATTTAACACAAGAGAACACATCAACTCAAATTTAGAAGTGATATCAAGATAACTGCTCAAAACATGTACACTAATTACATGTTGTTTGATTTAACTATTCCGCTCACACAAACAACACCATAAAATCATAAACTAGTTTGATCTAAATATTTCTTTCCTTCATAAGGATCCATGTAGAGTGTAGATAATTTCTATTTTGATTGGGTTTGTCTATAGTCGTATTGGCATAGTATAAAGGAAATTATTGCTTTCTTTTAGTTGAGCATAAGATGCATGCATGTCAAAGTTTTTACTTCAAATTTATCAACATATTATGTCTGCATCAATCAAGGCTTGTCCTTCAGGTATCACCTAAGGTGATTAAGTTCTTCACCAAAGGTGGGTAGAAATACGACTCTGACTTCATTACTAGCGATGAAAATATCACTAATGTGTTAAACACTATTGGATGCTAAGGTGGGGGTGAATTAGCATATGCATAAAAGTAAATAATAGAATAGAAAAAGCAACCATGCAAGAATGTGCCAAGATTATCATGTGAAAAACCCAAATTGGGAAAAACCATTGTGAGTTTCACACTCATAATATATGTATAACTATTTAGAAAGTTTAGACTAAAGGCCAAGGAGCTCGTTGTCCCTCAGAGGACTTGTAGACTAAGCCACACTACCTTAGGGCAAGATACAATGATGACTTGCACAAACTAAAGATCACTTCTTCAAGGGAAGAGACAATGAATTATGATCTCAAAAGATTGAACTACAATAATATTTCATCTACTAGAATGTTGATTACAATTAATAGTTTAATACACGTCTAAAATAGTCTTCGTCTCTACTCTACTACACATTTGAACCTCAATACTGCTTCACATTAGCTTTGCATAACACTTACAACATATACCTTTATCTACACAATGATTTTGACCTTTATACACTATCTGCAACCTCAATAACATCAATTAGGTTAGCCTAAATTTTAGATGTAACGTGTTTATACATAACCATCTATTGAATGGTTGAATGAACTAGAATACTGAGAGGGGGGGTGAATTAGTATTCTCACAACAATAATTTTTTTATTGATATTTTAACCTTAGCAATTAATCTGATCAACATGAATTAGTAATGCAGACTTAATAAACAACATAATCACAAGATAAACACCTAATTTTATACGTGGAAAAACTAAATGGGAAAAACCTCAGAGAGGGTTAACTCTCAAGATAAAATTGTATGCGGGAAAATGCGGCGACGAAAATGAATAAATCGAATCCAAAAGACCCACACACCAATGAGACTTTTGGTGCAAGTATATGAACTAATCCAACTAGTTCAACTTCCCAAGTGGTGTCCCATTGTTCTCTATCTCACAATATCCCTAAAGTCAATGTTTTTCTCTCAAATCATTGAGCAAATGACTTAGGAATGACAACTCCAAGAAGGATTGATATTTGATTTATATGTATGAATGCATTCTAAGATATATATGATGTTAAAACTATGATGATTAAGCTAGTATGAAGATGATGATATGATAAGATTAGCAAATTATCCTAGCATGATATACTATCCTAGCATGAATATCTTAATATATTAAAAATATTCCTAAATGATATGATGATGTTCTAACAAAGAGAGGCTAAAATGTTTAGTAAATTAGACTATAATGTAGATGCATGAAAGATTGTTGATATGAAAATGAGGAATGGGAGCTCTATTTATAGGGAAAATAGGGCAATGGATGGTTAAGATTGAATAATCTTAACAAGGGTTAGGATTGAAAGTTACTCAATCCATGTTTACAATTCTCACCAATAAAATGGTGACAATTGTCAACAAGAGGTTGCTTGAGAGGAGATTCAAGAATCATTAAACACCTGAGAAGACATGAAGGTTACCTTAGGAGGTAAGGGTTAAGGTTAGGTTAGGGTCATCCATTGGATAAGACTTTTACCCAAAGGGTTAATAGGATAAGAAAGATTAAAGCCATGGATTCTTGATGAGACCCTTGGGTCAAACAGATGGTTAAGTTAGAGGAAAGTCTCTAACCATGCAAGAAGGTTGAGTTAACCATAAATGGTTATGTAAGAGCCTTTAATGGTTTGGAAGACTTTTAGAGGTTAACTTGTTGAAGACATAAAGACTTTAATGCATTTCAAAGACTTTGGAGGCTTTGAGAAGTGACTTCCCTTTGCTTAGGAATGTGACAATAATTAGGATATGAATTAGGCTAAATTGGAAGTGATTAGAAGAATCTAGAAGGGGTTTATGAGGCAAGTGGGAGATGTAGGAAAATGCAAGCGGGGGATTTAATAAGTAAATAAAATTTATTTGTTTGCAAGGATCAATTTAATTAAATGTAAATTTAATTAAAAAGGGAGAAAGGAGAATTAATTAAATAAAGTGATTTATTTAATTAAAGGCTAGAAAAGGTATAGGTGAATTTAATTAAATAAATTGAGTAATTCATTTAATCAAATAGATGAAAATGAAGAAATTAATTAAATAGAATTTAACTAATAGGGGGAATGGGATTAAAATAAATATTAAATATTTATTTAGGAAAGTGGTCAGATTTATACGTCTACATTTTGCCCCTCTTTGAAGTGACATGTGCACATGTTGATTCAAAGAAAATTGATGGATATGCCACCAAAATTTTGATCGATATGATATTGTGTGTCAAAGTGTTGATATGATGCCCCAGATATAGATTTGATGAATGATATTGATTATGCCCCCTTGGGAGATGAATCAAGGATTTAGTGAAAAATTGTCAAGTTGATGAGTGTTTTTTGAATTAATTGCAATATGAGAATATTGTCTATGTTGAATGTACATTATTGATTCATCTTCCAAAAGTGATGTTGATAAGGTTAAAAATAAAAAAGTAGGAGTAAATTACATGCCCCACTTATTAACCTTTTTTATTTTACCCTTTTAAAAGGTAAGAAGTGACTTTGAAAATCATTTGCACACTTGTCTCTTTGTGATTGTGACATTTGGAGCTCTAATGATGATGTCAATTCCATAATCCTTGCACTGATTTGAGCACGTCAGATGACACCAGAGACCCGTTGCCTATGGCCCACCAGTAAGTGACCAAAATCCATCTTCTTTTTTGATTAATTTTATTTATTTTGGTCACATTTTTCAATTTTGGGTCGAATTTTTCTGGTTTAGCACGTTGGGTAGGTTGTCTAGCACATATGATAGGAAAGGTTAGCACGTAAAAACCCTATGTAGATTTAGCATCTGAGGGTTAAATGGTAGTGCGGTCCAAGGGTAGGTTAGCACACAAGATGGTTTTAGCGCATAGGGTATGCATAGAAGCGCAATGGGTAGGTCAGTTAGCGCTTATGATAGCTTAGCGTGTTGGGTAAACAGGGTAGTGCAAATGGTGTGCTAGTTAGCGCATAGGGTGTGTTTTACAACACATTGATGGAAAAGGTTAGTGCATAGGTGGCAGCTTAGTGCTTCGAGGCCCTGGTTTAGTGCGTGGGGTCCAAAGTTGGTAAAAAAAAGTGTTGTGAAGAATGTGTCGTGAGTCAAACAGATTAGATAGATTGTGTAGATGGTGATATGGGCCCGTCGATTGCTCTGATATGGTTCATGATCCAATGTGAGTCCTATTTTTTGATGATGTATGACTCTGATATGCTGTTGTATTACGATCTGAGTCTAGTTTTGATATGGATCTTGTTTCAATATGAATTGCTTTCGATATGAGTTGCTGAGTTGATTTGAGTCTTGATTTTGATATGGATCCTGATTTTCATTTTTTATATGGGTCTTGATTTTGCTTTCGATATGAGTTCAAATTTTGATATGGTTCTTGATTTCGATATGGGTCGTTGAGTTTGATTTCAATATGGGTCCTTGATTTTTGATATGGGTCCTTAGATCTGATTTTGATATGGGTCCTTGATTTTTGATATGGGTCCTTGATTTTCAATATGGGACGTTGAGTCTGATTTCGATATGGGTCCTTGAGTCTCAATATGGATTCTTGAGTCTGATTTCGATATGGGTCCTTGATTTTCAATATGGATCCTTGATTTTCGATATGGGTCTAACTCTCGATATGAGTCTGATTCTCGTTATGAGTCTGATTTTCGATATGGGTCCTTGAGTTTGAATTCGATATGGGTCCTTGAGTCTAATTTCAATATGGGTCCTTGATTTTTGATATGGATTTGATTTTGATATGGATCTTTCATTTTTTTGATTTGAGTCTTGATATGATGCACTGATTGATTCACTGACATGATGTGTTCTTGAGATGCTTCACTTTTTCAAGTTGACTGACTGATTCATAGATTGGATGGAATTGAGAACTGATGATGGATATTTGTTGATTTACAGGCAGAGCTTGGCATGCTCCAGTCTCGAGAGCAATTTTTGAGGCCATGGACACTGATCCCATGTTTGTCATAGGTTGATAGAGATGTGGGTTATCATCTTTGTTAGACATGCCTCGATACATCATTAACCAGGGTTTATTGACAGCTTTGGTCGAGAGGTGGCACAATGATATGAATACCTTTCACTTGGCGACTAGTGAGATGACAGTCACACCAGAGGACTGTTATCAAATTCTACGGATTCTTGTGGTTGGGTCTCTATTACCTTACGAGAAGACCGAGGAGGGTGGCACAAAGGCTCTCCATTGTATCTTTCAGGATGATGAGATTAGTGGCTACGAAATCCCGTGGCAGGAGTTTTTGGATTTAGGTTATGCTCCACTGCCATCCATATTAGCAGGTTTTATTGGTGGGTTCTTGTGTCCCGACCGTAGGTTGAAGGGACTAGTCGTTGGATGGGGATTAGTTCTAGAGGACATGGTGACGTAGGGACACAAGTTTGCATGGGGGTCCTGTATGTTGGCCCATCTATACAAAGAGCTTCACTAGGTAGTATATCTGGGATATACTAGTTTATCAGCTGGGGTGACATTGTTACAGGTGTGGACCTGAGAGCATATTCTCATGTTGAGACTTCTTGCAAACAGGGATAGGCCAGTTGGTCGAGCTTATGTTTATGGGTACACAGGTGTAGTTTTCCAGCGTAAGCTGGGCAACCTAGAGCATTGGTGGAGGGCACTAGATGATATTGATATGGTCATTTGGAAACCGTATATGGATTGTGAGGTGTGGGTAGAGGACGGACTAGAGATTCCTTATGTATATATGTCGAGGTACCTAATTGGGTGGACACCCTTTTATTATTGAGCGATTCTTGCATAGCCACGTTCATCGATAATATGGTACAGAATAGGGGATGCCATAGGGAGCCTGTTTGTATGCTCGTTGGCGACAAGATGTGTTGGAGTGGGGACCTACCCTTGATAGCGGAGCAACTGTTGAGGAGTACATGTTGCTGGTAGGACAAATCTAGGATTATGGGGCTGAGGTTGTGGATGCTGGGATGATGAAGGAGTTCTCCACCTACTTCATGGTTCATGCAGTGGAAAGTATATCTGATCCGATGGAGCTGCTTCCCACTTTTGATGATGATGAGGAGGAGCAGCCACAAAGGCGAGGGGGAGATAGATGGAGAGATTTGGATGAGGGAGAGGAGGTAGGAGAGGGAGGTGGAGGTGGTGGTGGTGGAGGTGGAGGTGGTGGAGGAGGAGGTAGAGGAGATGGAGGAGGGAGAAGAGGAGATAGAGGGGGGAGAGGAGGAGATAGAGGTAGAGGGGGTGGAGGAGGTCTCATTCTTGGTGTTGGTGGGGTAGGTGCAGTTCTAGTTGCCCTGGGAGGGATAGTGGATGATAGGCGACCTACCTAGAGGAGGAGATATGATGTTCTAACTCCACCAATGCCTCAGACAGGGATAGGTGTGGGTGGGACTATGACATAGGTACCCATTTAGATCATTGTGCCCACCCATCAACAGGATTCTCAAATCAGAGTGTTATAGGTTTCAATGCAGGAGCTGCAGGCATAGGTGCTAGCACAACAATGATAGATTATGCAGGTTATCGCAGAATGGGATACAAAGATAGAGCATCAGGTCTGGGCAAAGGCCCTTGCTGATAGGTTAGAGAGAGCCACGACTGGTGCCCCAGTTTGGGACACACTGAGAGAGATACAGTGCTCGACCAAGGAACCTGAGTATTATAGGTATTTATACGAGGAGGTGGTCCCTTGAGATCACAGAGATCCTAGTTATGCTACAGTGGCATCCAGTCGATCTAGCTGTAGTCATACGAGTACAGAGAGTAGAGGTGTTACAGGGCTTGTCCGACATGATCCACCTGGTGGAGATCTGGGAGCTGGGACATCCACCGTCAAACCATCTGCCTTAAGAGATAGTCATACCTGAGAGACATGTCTCTATTATTTTTTATCACTTTTGTTGTATTTTGACAGACATGATATCTCTTGTACATTTTGACCATTTTTGATATATATATATATATATATATATGGCATTGATTTCTATGATCCTGTTGGTAAACAGATTTGTCCCTTTCCTGAAATTGTAATATTTACTCTCTGAACATAAATATAACTCTTGTATGCCCCTTTATGAAAAGAAACAAATTACCAACAGTTGGATGAATTAATTAAAATCTATCCTCTGTATTAGAGGGCAACTCCCCATATGATTTGCAATGAATTTAATACACAAATGAAATGTTGACACTTTTTACCAGAAAGCGTGGAAAGGCTTTAGCATTCATCCATCAACACAAAAGAATGCCTTCAAACTAAAACAAAGAAAATATTCTAAAGATTAAATAATAGCTCACAAACTCTGATTCACACACATGTTCACTTTATAAATTCAGAGCATAGAAAATGCACAGCGGTATTGATGTCTAATCGATACTCTCTCATGCCTCACAGGACAAGGGGGATTAGCACAACTCAATCCATAGTGAATCTGCTAACAATTAATGGTAACCATGAATTCAAAAAAACATAGAAATAACTTATCATAAAATGATATCATGCACGTTAACTGCTTTCTCAAGAAAGATTTCTAATATTCAAACACACAGATTCACAGACTACACACCATAGCATTTCAATGATAAACTAGTCATTCCTGTTTAAAGAAATTTACAGAAAACAGATTTTGTTTGCTGCTCGAAAAATCATAGTTTTTCCAGCCCCTTTCTTTTCTTTTCCCCCATATATATAGTCTCTCTCTTTTTTAAAGGGACTTTCAGTTATCAATAAATGCTTCTTGAAAAGATTATTAATTAATCTTTTCTTTTATCTTTTATCATCTTCCTGATAACTTTTTTTTTCCTTTTTTTTTTTTAAATCTTCAAATCTTTTATCTCAAAATTTTTATAGACCCATACTCAGAGATTAATAACTTTTGAACATGATAATATTTTTCTGATCTCTCTGGTGAGGATTTATAAAACTAGGTTCCTCAAACATATTAAAAATTCAACGCGATCCAACGGTTCAATTGATGGTTATGCCCCCCGTACCAAGATTAATTTTTCTGTCTCAAAAAATTCATGGTTACGGGCTGCATTGAAAAACTATAAGGAATATACATGCCAATGTTATTGGATTTTTGAACTTTCTGAAGTTTTGAACTCACGCACTTTGAACCTGCATCTGATGAATCTATGAATTCTGAATTTGAACCTTTGAAATTGAACCTTGAACTTTGAACCTATTGAGCTTGAACCTTGAACCTTGAACTTGCGAGGTTCAATCAAAAGGTTCAAAAACACAAACTGCACCCATATGCTTTATAGATTGCTTTGCCTTTCCATTTTGGTTGTGCGTTGAACCTTTGAACCTTGAACCTTGAACCAAAAAGGTTCAAAGTTCAAATTCAATGACCAAAAATTGCAAATCCCACTCCAGTTGAATTCGAACTTTGAACTTGAACCCAAACTTTGAACTTTTTGAAAAGGTTCAAGGTTCAAGTTCAATGACAATTGTTCTTTTGGGCTTCCATAGAAAAACCTGCATAACTTTTTACCAAGGGCTTCATTTCTTGTGAAATTTTAACTGTAGAATAAATAAGCTGAGTAGAGAATAACCCAAAAATCATTTTTGCATAGAACACATAAAACTTGGGATTTAATTGTTTGGACATGTGGGTAACCCAAAAATAAAACAATTAAAATATCCCAGTCGACATGGAGTTTGGCCATAAAAACTTCAGCATTAAAACATTATCAATAACTGATTTTTAGCTGATTAATTATGAGGCTTTAGGCACAAGCAAAAATATAGAGGTAACAGATCCACATGTGATGTGCTTGTTGATGATGATTGATTTATGATGTGCATTATGTTTTGATATGATGATACTACGAGGATGTTTAGATGCTTAGATACTATTGCTCTTGATTTTTTAGTTTTGATTATTATGTGAATGCATGATTCATTGTGGAATGGGTGATAATGTGACGATGTATTGTTGTGATTACTTTGATAAGAGATGTAATGTTATCTAAATGTTATGATTTGTGAGATGTATCTTGAAAATGAGATGTATGATAATGATAATGATAATGATAATGATATGAGATGTATGTTGAAAACGAGATGTATGATAATGATAATGATGTAAGATTTATCTTGAAAATGAGATGTATGATAATGATAGTGATGTGAGATGTATCTTGAAAATTAGATATATGATAATGATAAATGCAAGTTAAAAATGATATGCAACTAAATGCAATAGTAAAATGATATGCAATTAAAATGCAATTGTTAAGAATGATATGCAACTAAATGATCACTATAATCTTGTTGTTGTCATTCCCATTTAGTCACTTGTGTGTCCTCTTTTTGTCATCATTGATCTTTTGATATGTTGAAAATTTAATACAAGCATCATGGTATAATTGAACCATAATGACCTGAGTAAAACTTACATGGAATTTTGATATTGCAAAGCGACACAAGCATCGAGGTATAATTAAACCAAGATGACCTGAGTGTTGCTTGCATAAAACAGACAAGAGTTAACCATTTGCACGTGCAAAGTGGAAAATTCAATGATATGTTTCCAGTCATGTCTCGAGATAAATTTTCACCATATGAATGATCACCTCACAGACATAAAACCAAATAAAATGTCAGATTCCTTCATCGCTTCTCTAGCTCAGTGCATCCTTGAGTAGCTTAGAAGATTGCATGATTCAAAAATCAAGATAAAAATAGTCAAAAATTCATGCTAAATGTAATCAAATCATAATTCTGAAAAATCATCCATCGTGTGTGTGTTGAAGTTGTAGTTGGATAATGATCTTGTTTTCTAGTCTTATGAGCAGTTTTGACAATGGTTTTCTTAGCATGTTGCGATCCTTGTGCGTTGTCTGAATGCCAAAGTGAGAGGAATGATGCCCCCAGTTGTTGATGTGGATATATACATTGATCACCAAGCCATGGTAGGATATGATACAAATAACTGTTTTAGATAATCAAGGACAGTGACTACACTAAGTATGTTCGGGATAATGTTGCATATACAAGTGTTTGGCGATGGCTATTAGCTGAGACTAGATGGATCAAAGATATGAGTACTGATAGATAGACGAGCTTCTCTCTCACAAATAGTGCCTATTGCCATGTTTTCACCACTTGTTTTTATTGCACTTTTTTATTTGTTTTTTTTTTTTTTTTTTGTGTCACAAAGTGCCTGTTTGCCAAGTTTTCACCATAGTGACGATTTTTTATACTTTTTTATTTTTTATTTTTTTTGCTTGATCCATGCATTGGGCGACTCAAGTGTAGAACTTCTTCAAATGGATGTTGTTGGTTGGTTTGTCGAGCACGTCCCCTTCTGAAGTGGACAACTGATATGCTCCCGATCCATAGGCTGATATGATGACAAAGGGTCCCAACTAGTTAAATTTAATTTTCCCCTTCTTTTCTCAATCTTTGTTGATTTCTGGGATTTTCCTTCAAGACAAGATCACCGACTTTGAAAGCCCTTGGGATGAGTTTGTAATTATAGCTTCTGCATATTCGTTGCTGATATGCCTTGAGATGGTCATGGGCATGTTGTTGTTTTTCATCAAGAAGCTCTAGTTAATGCAACCTGTTTGCTCAATATTCCTCATTTGGTATGAGGCCCTTCAAAGATACTTGGAGAGATGGGATTTCAACCTCAAGAGGTAGAATTGCTTCTGAACCATACACCAATGAATATGGCGTAGCCCCTGTTGGTGTCCGAATACTTGTTCTATAGGCCCAAAGTGTTGGATTGAGTTGTACATGCCAATCCTTACTAGCATCATTTACTATTTTCTTGAGGATTTTTCAGGATTGTTTTATTTGATGCTTCTGCTTGGCCATTCCCCTGCGGGTAGTATGGTGTGGAAAAGTGATGTTAGATTTTGAATCATTCGCATAGCTCTCGTACATCTTGATTCTTGAAAGGACATCCATTATCTGTGATGATGGAACTAGGAATGCCATATCTACAAATGAGATAGTTGAGGATGAATGATGAGATCTATTTTCTAGTTATAGTGGTCATCAAGACTGCTTCAATTCACTTGGTGAAATACTTTGTGGCAGTGATAATGAATTTATGCCCATTTGAAGAGGAAGGTTGAATTTTCCCTACTAAATCAAGTCGCCATTGACAAAAAGGCCAAGATGTGGTGAACAACTACAACTCTTGTGATGGTGCATGGATAAGGTTGCTGTGAATTTGACATTTAGGACATTTCTTAGAAAATTGATAGGACTATCTTCCCATTGTTGGCCAGTAATATCCCATTCTCAAAAGTTTCTTGGTGAGAGTAGGACCACTTGAATGCATACCACAGATACCTTCGTGAAGCTCATGTAAGGCAGAGTCAGATTTGTTACGACCGAGGCATCGAAGAAGAGTACCATCTAGACCTCGGTGGTAAAGTGTGTTAGCGGTTAAGGTATAGCAGGCCACTTGCTTGATGAAGCTGCATTTTTGGTTGCGAGATAGGTCGGGAGGGAGAGTATTTTTTTGAGATAATTATAGATCTTCCCGTATAGAGGTGAATCCGAACCGGCTAGGGCATAGATGACTTGGGATACAAAATTGTCATAGGTTGGGGAAAATAATTGCTCTACTAGGAACTTATAACAACTCTATTTATCTGGTATTTGTAGAAGTGAAGTGATAGTGGCCATTTCATCGGCAACTCTGTTGTCTAATCTTGGGATTTGCTCAAAGGTGATGTGCACAAAGTATTTTTTGAAATCATCAACCATTCTCTTGTAAGGCATTAAATTATCATCCTTTGTCTGATAGTCATTGTTGATCTGGTTGATAACCAATTGAGAATCCCCATAGACTCTTAATTATGTGATTCTCCATTCCACAACTGCCTTGATTCCTATTACCAGGGTGTCATATTCAGCAATGTTGTTGGGGCATGGAAACATTAGTCTATAAGATCTTGGAATTGTGTGTTCCTCTGGAGTGATGAACAAGATGTTGACACCTGATCCATGTTGTGTATATGATATGTCAAAGTGTAGGGTCCATTGCTTGGGTGTGACAATGAGTACATCCATGTCTCGAAATTCCACCTGCAATGGTTGTTGGTCTAGTAGTGGTGCTTCTACCAGTTGAACTGCTATTACCTGTCATTTGATAGTCCATCGTTCTGTGTACTGGATATCAAACTCACTTAGAATCATGACCCATTTAGCTAATCATCCTATGAGAGCTACCTTGTTGTGTACATATTTGAGAGGATCAATCTTTTCTACCAGCTTGATTGTATGGGCTAGCATATAGTGGTGGAACTTTTGAGAGGCAAACACCACTACTAAGAAAGCCTTCTCAATGAATGTATAATTGAGTTCATATCCATTCAAAGTCATGTTGATGTAATAGATAGCCCATTCTTTGCCTGCTATCCGAGGTACCAAAACTGGTGGATTCATCAGATATTGTTTGAGCTGGTGAAATGATCCTGCACACTTGTCTTCCCATATAAAAGGTATATTCTTATGAAGCAGATGATTGAATGGAAGACATTTATCTGCTAGCTAAGCGATGAATCATCTGATGGATTTGAGTCATCCTTGTAGAGATCTGAGTTGGCTAATGTTTTTGGGAGGTGGCATTTCCATGATTGCATGTACCTTTGCTATATCTAATTCGATGCCCCTTTCTAATATAATGTAGCCTAATAGTTTGCCAGATGTGACCTCGAATACACACTTCTTAGGGTTTAGTCTGACCTTGAATTGCTCCAATCGTTGAAATATTTTATCTAGTATTCCCAGGTATTCTGCTCGAGTTAATGATTTAGCCAACAAATCATCCACATAGTCCTCCATGATGGTATGCATCATATCATGGAAGATTGTTGGCATGGCTCTTTGATAAGTTGCACCAGTATTTTTCAAGCCCAAAGGCATGACATTACAATAATGCGTTCCCCATGGACAGGTGAACGCATTTTTGTCTTGATCCTCTGGAGCTATCCTGATTTGATTATAGCCAGAGAAGCCATCCTCTAATGATAAAAGTGTGTGGCCTACTGTTAGATCCACAATAATGTCAATGCTTGGCAAAGGAAAGTCATCCTTCAGACATGCTTTGTTGACATCCCTAAAGTTTGTGCATATTCTGATACTTTTGTCGTGTTTAGAAATTGGTACAATGTTTGATATCCATTCAGCATAGTCTATAGGTCAGATGAATATGACATCTAATAACTTCTTTAGTTCTGCTTTGACCAATAATGCCACATGTGGATTCATCTTCCTTAATTTTTACTTTTTGTGATCTAATATTGCCATTGACTATTTTTCACCATTAGATTTGTTGTTTATTTCATTTATAAGACTGAGAGACTTGGCACTCCCCTGATTGTAGATATCATTATTTTATTCACTGGTAGAGCACGTTTCCAGGTTGACTGAGCACAGGTATTGGACAATTGATTCATCATTTGGGAATATTGGTATATCATGATGTTCGGGTTCTTCCCAGTCTATAAGATCAAGATATATGTGATGGTATGATGAAAGAATAAGTATCTAGTAGAATACTAAGAGGGGAGGGGGGGTGAATTAGTATACTGAAAAACTGATACAAACTTCCCAATCTCAAATTCAAACTCACAAAGTAAACTTTCACTATCAAGATCAATACTCAACATCAACCAGTTAACTGTTATAACAACTTAACAGTAAACAACTTCAATCTTGTAAACATCAGAATGCTTAATGTAGACACCTAAAATTGTCATGTCTAATTAAATAAATATTTTATTTATTTAATTATCTAAGCCTAATTCTTCTATTAATTAAATAAATCCTTATTTATTTAATTAATTCATTTATCCTCTTCTAGCCTTATTTCTCATTTAAATAAATACATTTATTTATTTAAATTATCCTTTTCCTAAATTAAATAAATATCTTATTTATTTAATTATCCCACTTCTACTATTAATTAAATAAATCCTTATTTATTTAATTAATTCATTACCTTTTTCTACACATGACACATGTCATTCATCTCTTAATTCCTACACTACCTACCTCTTTCATTATTTTGGTATTTCTTCTACCTACCCTCTAATCCTAGCCGACCTCTCTTTTTACACCTCTCAATCTTAACCCTCCATTTCTTATTGTGTCTTCTATTTAAGGAGATGCTTCCTTCATTGTCAAACCCTAATGACTAATGACTGATTTTGGAGTACTTGGCTACACTATGATCCTACTTGCAACCACATTCCATTCTTTGTTGAGCTCTTGTGCATATAAAAATCTGAGAGCAAATATATCAAGCAAGATCAATGGAGATAGGAAGAATGGAGATCAAAACCCTATTGGACATGTGATGGTATAATCTTTGTGATTTTGAGTTATTTGCATTGTCTTAGGTAATCTTCATATGTTATGGTGGATCTTTGTTCATTGTTAGGCTAGGGTTTAGTGGTTGGATTCATTTAGCCTTTCAATATTGTTATTATTGTTATCCATTTTCACCATAAACATTTTGGCACAGTCTTCATTTCAAGGTCCTAGGTTGAAATCGCATAGGATGAGGACACCTGTCCCTGAAGGCGCTACTAGTGATGATAATTTGGATTCGCTCGCGATCAAAACTGATGAGGAGAGTGCCATCGATGACCTCGACGATTGTCTTGACATACCTGAATATAACCACATCTTCACTCTTCGTCCTGCAAACTCTAAAAACACTAAAGAACTTCCCCTTGTTCACCCCCAACTCATTGACTGGGATCATGAAGGACCAGCACAATTTGATACATTTCAAAATGACAAAGCTATTATCGACTATCTTGGCATACGAGATGATCTTCCCCCTAAAGACCACAAAGCAGGATACACCATAGAACTCAACAACATGGCATATTTTGGTGAGGGTGTCGGGCCTTCTAGTCGCAAAAATGTGAAAATAAGAACAAATCAAGGGTCTTATGGCGAAAACCACACTATGGCGCTATCTGACTCCAAAAAAGTAAAAAGAAAGGACGTATCTAAGGGCGAAAACCTCTCTGAGGCACCCGAAGATGGAAGGCTCGACATTCTCCCAGCATCATATGAGGAAAAATCATCCATGTTGGTAGAGGAGACTATAAAGACAAACATTGGTACGGAAGAGGTTCCACACAACATATTCCTGGCTCAATCCTTGACAGAGTCTGAGAGGGCAAAATTCATAAGCTTCTTCAAGGAACGACAAATCAACTTTGCATGGTCATACGCTGATATGCCTAGATTAGATCCAGATCTGGTAATGTATCATTTGACAGTCAAACCGGGGGCAAAGCCAGTAAAACAGAAATTAAGGAAAATGCACCCGCAAGTGGCATTACTAGTCAAGGCAGAGCTAGAAAAATTATTGGATGTCAGTTTCATACGCCCAATTGATTATCCCGAATGGATCTCCAATCTAGTACCTGTCAGTAAACCAGATTGTAGCATAAGGATATGTACAGATTTCAGAGACATCAACAAAGCTTGTCCGAAAGATGACTTCCCATTACCAAACATTGACTTGATCGTTGATCTCACAGCAGGTCATGAAATGCTATCTTTAATGGATGGATTTTCTGGATATAATCAAATCAGGATTGCGCCTGAAGATCAACATAAAACATCATTCACTTGTCCATGGGGAACCTTCTGTTGGAATGTCATGCCTTTTGGGCTGAAAAATGCAGGCGCTACTTATCAAAGAGCGATGACCACTATTTTTCATGATCTCATGCACATAACAATGGAAGATTATGTTGATGATCTCTTGGGAAAATCAATAGACAGAGATACACACTTGGACATACTTTCAGTTGTCTTTGATCGGCTGAAAAAATACAAAGTAAGATTAAATCCAAAGAAATGTGTCTTTGGAGTAACCTCAGGGAAGCTCCTAGGATTCATTGTGTCTAAAAGAGGAATCGAGGCCGATCCAGCAAAAGTCAAGGCTATCTTGGACATGCCGCCATCGAGGAATATCAGTCAACTTCGATCTTTACAAGGGAGACTCCAATCCATACGAAGATTCATAGCACAACTTGCAGATAAGTGTAATCCTTTCCAGCACCTGCTACACAAAAACATCAAGTTCAAATGGGATGAGAACTGTCAACAGGCTTTTCAGGCGCTCAAAGACTATCTTTTGAACCCACCAGTTTTGATGCCACCAATTCCATATCAACCTTTGTTACTCTACATATCAGCTATTCCAACGGCACTGGGGGCACTCTTAGCACAACAAATACCTGACGGCAAGGAAAAAGCAGTATACTATATCAGTCGCACACTGGTGGGATATGAGCTAAATTACACACCAATCGAGCGTGCCTGTCTCGCTGTAGTCTTTGCTTCACTAAAATTACGCCATTATATGCTCACTCACAAGACTAAGTTGATTGCCAGAATTGATCCACTAAAATATCTTCTCAACAAAGCTACACTTACTGGGCGGCTGGCCAAGTGGGTAATGATTCTAAGTGAATTTGACATCGAGTACGTAGACAGAAAAGCAATAAAAGGACAAGCAATTGCAGATCAATTGGCAGATGCTCCCATGATAGATGATGTTCCTCTACAATCAGAATTTCCAGATGAAGCAATTTTAACAATATCACATGTGAAGCCATGGCAACTATACTTTGATGGCTCATACACACAGCATGGAGTAGGAGCAGGTATTCTCTTTATAACTCCCCAAGGCGATTCTATACCAAAGTCATACCGCTTATCATTTCCTTGCACCAACAATATAGCGGAATATGAGGCATTAACAACTAGATTAAGAATTGCAGTTCAATGGAAGATCCAAGAACTTCGCATTTTTGGGGATTCTCAACTGGTCATCCGTCAAGCAACTGATGATTACCAAACAAAAGATGAAAAGATAATGCCTTACAAACAACTGGTAGATGATTTGAAACAGCACTTCACAAAGATAGATTTTGAGCAGATACCAAGAGAACAGAATCGTGCTGCAGATGCCATGGCTACGATTGCTTCGCTCATTGATCTACCACAAAATGAGACCTGCTATGAGTTCCTGGTAGATAATCTGTTGGTTCCTTCATACAAGATTACTCCTACTAAAATGATATGCGTTGTTGGTCCTGAATCCCAGTTATATGGTTCCATATTCACATACCTTCGCGACAATATCTTACCTCCCGATCTATCGAACAACCAACGCCGCACTTTCATTCGCCAATCCTCTTGATACGTCATTCTAGCTGATATCCTATACCGACGAGGTCTAGATGGCACCCTTCTTAGATGTTTAGAGAGTGACAAAGCTCAGATTGCGTTATGAGAAGTGCATGAAGGGATATGTGGTCCGCATACTAGTGGTCCTACCTTGGCCAAGAAACTCATCAAGACTGGATATTACTGGCCTACTATGGAAAAAGACTCATATCAGTTTGTCAAGAAGTGTAGGCAGTGTCAAATTCATGGAGACCTCATACATGCACCAGCACAAGAACTATAACCACTCGCATCTCCTTGGCCCTTTTGTCAGTGGGGACTCGATCTCATAGGCAAGATTCACCCTTCTTCTTCCAATGGTCATAAATTTATTATCACAGCCATAGAGTATTTCACAAAGTGGATTGAAGCCGTGCCTCTCACACAAGTTACAGGGAAACAAATTGCTACCTTCATCCTGAACTACATCATTTGCCGATACGGGATTCCTACTTCCATTATTACTGATAACGGGCGTCCCTTCAAAAATCAGGATGTTCGTGAACTCTGTGACCGCTTCCATATCTCTCATCGTTTCTCCACACCATATTACCCCCAAGGTAATGGCCAAGCTGAGGCGTCTAACAAAACAATTCTCAAAATCCTTAAAAAGACAGTCGACGACGCTGGCCGTAACTGGCATATCCAACTCAATCCTGCACTTTGGGCCTACCGTACAAGTGTCCGCACACCTACAGGAGCTACACCTTACTCACTTGTCTACGGTGCTGAAGCCATCTTGCCTATTGAGGTCGAGTTACCTTCTTTACGGGTCTCTTTGAGAAACATAATCAACGATGAAGATTACAGGGTCTCTCGCTTACAAGAACTAGAACTGCTGGAGGAATGAAGACATACTGCTTTTAATCATCTCAAGGCTTACCAACAACGAATGAGTCGCAGCTACAATCACAAAGTCAAGCCTCGCACATTTGAGGTAGGTGAATTGGTTCTCAGAGAAAACCCCAAGAATCAGCAAGACAGAGATAAGAAGGGCAAGTTTGAACCAAACTGGCTTGGTCCTTACATCATCACAGCAGTCTATGGATCTGGAGCATATCAGCTCTCAACTATAGAAGGTGAACCCTTGGAGGATCCTATCAATAGCATGCACCTTCGCAGGTTCTACACATAATTTTCTGGAATATCCTAATTCAAAAATACAAAAAAATCAAAAATACAAAAAAAAATTATAAAAACAAAAAAAATCGTTACTTGGTGAAAACCTGGCAAACAGGCGCCTTGTGACACAAAAAAAAACATTGAAAATTTGAAAAAAGTAAAGAGAAATAATTTTGTCCAACGGTGAAAACCACTTCGGTGGCGCCCTGGGCATGTACCATGGTGAAAACTGGGTCACCAGCGCCATGCGTAGAGACATTGCTCCTCCCTCCTTCAGGATTCACTTTCATCCTTTCACTTTGCACACACTCACAACCTATTCACTCACAATAAACTTACCCATTCCCATCATGTCTTGTTATTGATCTACCTAAGATTGGTTAGCCATTCATAATAAACCTCCCTTTTCACATCCCTTTCCATCCATAATAAATCAGATCCTATCTGTGGCTAAGGCAATTCCTACGTCTAGTGATGGGTGTGGAACTGAGGACATCACATGTTTCAAGGAGTACAGTTTCTTCCAGCTTCCTTCAGTCTGTCCACACACAATCCACAATAAAGCAACATCTGCATCGCCAGTCCACAATAAAGTATTAGTTTCATGGATTCAATCAGTTTCAAATGAGACACAGCAGCAACAATGAGCTTCAACAAAATCAAATCTTTCAACAGACTCAGACAACATATGGTTCAGTGCTATCTATCCTTTTTGTGAAAGTGAACATTGTGGCCACAATCGAATAAGACTTAAACAAGTGACAAGAGACACTAAACTTGAGGACTACATTGGATGTTGGTGTCGAGTCTTGGTTTTCTTTTGATTTTATCTTTTGGTGACATGTCTTTTAGCTTTTCTAGGATGTCTCTGACTAGAGATTCTATCTCTAGGATGTCTTTGACTAGAAAGGCGAGGATGGGGTATCGTCACCTATTTGCATTTGCTGTCTGTGGATTGTCTTTTAGTAATGCTATGACTTGTCCAAGGATATGAGGACACTGTGAGTCTAGTATGAACTAGGGCATTCCTTGTTTGTGACTATCTTACCTCCATGCAAACGGGTACAATGACTTTCTGGGTCGAACAAATGCCTCGATTGTCATAACCTATTTTGCCATAATAAAGCTCAATGATGATAATGCACAAGAAGCTCTTTCACATTCATATCTTCTGTCTTCCATCCCCCTTTCTTGATTGACTTCCATCATCCTTCTCGAGTCCGCGTAGCCCTCTATCACATGACTGAGTATAATGACACACCAAAAACATTTGCATTTCATATAGTTACACCTGCATCACCACATATAAGCATCTCAGATATCACAATTGCATCACATCTTGCATACAACATATGTTAGCACATCTTACATTTTCATCAGGTAAATAATCATTTGCATTATCATATTCATTTGCATTACATACATTCACATTTGCATCATGCATCACATCTACAACATAAAAGAACAAATATATATATATATATATATATATATATTGCATTCCATCATATAAGCATCACATAAGAACATTTCATCACATAAGGTACACATGCATATAGCTGCTGCAAAAAATGAATCATATCTCATATATAATCAAAGGTGTCATGATACAATGATGTCAAAAGAATCATATGGCTACAAAATCACCCGCAGGTGTCTACAATACAAAAATGGTACATATACTGATACAAAGGGGAGCCCTCTATGGCTATGATGAACTCCCTCCCTCGGAGCCGCCTGACCTCGACGGACGCTGAGCTATAGAAGGACCCGCTCCAGGATCACCCTGCCTATCTGGTGGTGGTGGAGGACCCATGACCCCACCACTAGATGCCTGCCTCCTCCGACTCCCTCCCGTAGCCGTCGCTGTCCGTGATGGTCTATGGAAGCTCCTCGCCCGCTGATCCGCTGGCACTGCACCATAGTACAGGTCTCTCCAGTAGCCAATCTCCTCTCCGGCTTGCAAGACATATGCGTAGCCTGCCCCTGCGTCCTCTGCCGCCTGCCTCCCTGCCCTCAGAGCTATCTCAGCCTCAGTATATCGCTGGATGGCCTGATCCCTCTCTCGCTCTGTATCCCAGAGCCTGATCCTGAGACGATCCCTCTCCCGCTCCAACTCCTGGATCTCATCTGCCTAGCCCTGGAAGATCTCTCTTAGCTCTAGCAGCTCATCCTCCTCAGGATCTCCACCCTCAGCCTCTGCCTGTGGCTCTCCCTCTGCGGGTGCCTGTACCTATGCCTCCCCCTGTACCTTTCTCGGTGCCTGAACTGGTGCCTATCTCTGTACATGCCAGGGAACCTGCACCTGTCTCTGTACCTGTGCCTGTACTGGCACCTGTCTCTGCACCTGTCCCTGCCTCTGTCCCTGTGCTGCTGGTACCTGCAGGGGCAATCCACCGCGACCCCTCACCACCACCTGGGCTAGTCCCTCCTGTCCTCCCTCCCTCTGAGGTGCTACCCTCCTCTCCCCCACTACTCCTCTCCACCTCCGTCGGCCCCTACCTCCATCTCCTCCACCATCATCATCATCATCCCCCCAAACCTCTCCCTCCAGCAGCTCTCCCGGATCTGTCAACCGTGGAAATGGATGCTCTGCCCAATACGCGGAGTACTCTGCATCCATGCCTGCATCCTCAACCTCCGGCCACATATCCCAGGGTAGGGGTATCATCTCTATCAGTTGTGTGATGGCCTGATCATACGATAACAATGGCCTGAACTGTGCCTGATCCCTGACCGTACGGGCATACATACCCGAGCCTCGTGGCATCCTCTGGATCCTGCCAAATTGCCTGCCAACCCTGTCTACCAGCTGTCTCTCCAAAATGTAGGGCGTCCGCCCAATCAGATATCTGCTCCTGAATGTATATGGCAGCTCCAAGACATCGTCCTCCCACTCCTCGCACCCCAGGTACGGCCTCCAGATGACTGTGTCAATATCATCTATAACACGCCTCCAGTGCTCCAGCCGGCCAATCTGAGGCTATGACGTAATCATATCATAGAGGTGTACAAAGCTCCGTCCATGCCCTCTACCTCTGAAGTGAATCGGCCGAATGATAGGAAGGTGCTCATATGCCCACACCTATAGGAGTGTCACTCCACAGCCCAGTCCCACTGATCCATGATAAACGAACTGATGCAACTCATAGTATAAATGTGCCAAGACACATGGCCCCCATGCATATCTGGTGTGCTCAGTCACCAGTATCTCCAATGCTCCTCCCCAACCCACTACCAACCCCCATGTAGCTCTGTCAGGACACAAGAACCCACTGATGGCTCCTCCGATCACAGCTGGCAAAGCTAGTCCTGTCGCGGTCATGGTATCCCATGCCACGTGCCCTGCTCTCATCTCCAACCCGGGATCCTGGAATACCCGTCTCAATGCCTCCCTGTCTCCATCTCGATCATATGGAATCAGCTCTCCATCGATCGGTATGTGCAAAATCCTATAGACATCCTCGAGGGTCACTGTCATCTCCCCCATCGGTAAGTGAAACGTGCAAGTCTCAGAGTGCCATCTCTCCGCCAGCGCAGTCAGCAAACCCATGTTTGCCCGAAACTCAGGCACATATAGTACATGTCTGAGGCCCATCTCCTCAATAGTTGCTCTCTCCTCAAACGACAACTCTGCTCGCAGTCTCTGTGTAGACGGGAATCTCTCCCGTGACTCCAACATAGGCAGATACTCCTGCAGTCAAACAATCAATCATGTCAGTTATCGTGGCATTCACTGTTTATCACACAATGCTACTTTCTATCTAAATGCATATGGTTATCTATCCTAGTGACACTCACTGTTCATCACAAAGTGTTGCTATCTATCCTAGTAGTGCTCCCTGTTCATCACAAAGTACTACGTGTGTGACATTCCCTGTTCATCACAAAGTGTTACTCACATTCGCACTCCCTGTTCATCACAAAGTGTTGCCTATCCTGGTACTCTCTGTTCATCACAAAGTGCCTTGATCTATCCTAGTCTTCGTAGAGGATCTGTTTGAGTGTATCCTCTCAGCAGCTTATCCAATCGACAGCGTATGTTCATCACAGAACTACCGATTTGACCTAGAAGACTAAAACCATGCATTTTGACACATAAACGTGCTTTAAACTCATAAACACGCTTCTAGACTGCACAAACGCACTTCTGCGACACAAACGCGCTTTCTGAACACAAACGTGCTTACATTATGCACAAACGCGCCTATGGAACCTAAACGCGACTTCATGACACAAACGCCTCTACAATACCTAAACGCGCCCGCAATCAACGCAAACGCGGTCCCAGGCATAGACGTGCCTGGAATCGACACAGACGCTCCTGTTGGACACAGACGCGCCTGGCACTGACACAGACGCGGTTGCGCGTTTTTGCATTTTTCTGTACCCTATTCCTAAGCGCATTTATTGCTACCTACTGAGCATTAATGACAAAAATTGAAATGCGTGAAAGTACGAGGAGGTTTCATGGTACTTACCGGCTCTCCTGCCTCTGCTGGCCTCTGAAATCGGTGAACGCGGTCGAATCTGTGAACGAAGGCCATCGCTGCTGACTGCTGCTGCTCTTTTCTCGCTCTGCACTGTGATCTTGTAAGGGTGTGGATGACAGTGAGGATGTCTTTTGCCCGTGGTCTATCTTATAGCCTATCCTAGCCCTCGCCTTCATTTCCCGAGTCAGTATTCTTCATCCTGTGACTTTGTCACTTTATTCGGTCAATCCCTTCTAGCCTTTTTTTCTTATCGAGAGATTGTCTGCAATCTTTCCAGACCTTTTCATCCAATCTCTCGAGGGGGCATATCATTCCCATTCTGGGGCAACTCTGTATCAGTTCATCTTATCTTCTTTGAAACAACGTGACAAGCCGCATTGTCTCAAAGAGGGGCAAAATGTAGACACCTAAAATTGTCATGTCTAATTAAATAAATATTTTATTTATTTAATTATCTAAGCCTAATTCTTCTATTAATTAAATAAATCCTTATTTATTTAATTAATTCATTTATCCTCTTCTAGCCTTATTTCTCATTTAAATAAATACATTTATTTATTTAAATTAACCTTTTCCTAAATTAAATAAATATCTTATTTATTTAATTATCCCACTTCTACTATTAATTAAATAAATCCTTATTTATTTAATTAATTCATTACCTTTTTCTACACATGACACATGTCATTCATCTCTTAATTCCTACACTACCTACCTCTTTCATTATTTTGGTATTTCTTCTACCTACCCTCTAATCCTAGCTGACCTCTCTTTTTACACCTCTCAATCTTAACCCTCCATTTCTTATTGTGTCTTCTATTTAAGGAGATGCTTCCTTCATTGTCAAACCCTAATGACTAATGACTGATTTTGGAGTACTTGGCTACACTACGATCCTACTTGCAACCACATTCCGTTCTTTGTTGAGCTCTTGTGCATATAAAAATCTGAGAGCAAATATATCAAGCAAGATCAATGGAGATAGGAAGAATGGAGATCAAAACCCTATTGGACATGTGATGGTATAATCTTTGTGATTTTGAGTTATTTGCATTGTCTTAGGTAATCTTCATATGTTATGGTGGATCTTTGTTCATTGTTAGGCTAGGGTTTAGTGGTTGGATTCATTTAGCCTTTCAATATTGTTATTATTGTTATCCATTTTCACCATAAACACTTAATAATATCACAACATATTGAGTCTCTCAATGCTTCCAGTTATCATGCCTTATCAGAATAGTTGAGTAATCAATCAAATAAGATCATAACCACAAAAACATTCACCACTTGACACAAATGTTTATACGTGGAAACCCCAAATAGGTAAAAACCATGGTGAGATGAGACCCACAAGGATAGCTATCTGAACTCTTCTGAAGTTCATCCTGTTAGGAGCCAAGCCTGTTAAATATTTTACAATAAGTCTTGTTAAGAACTGATTCTGTTAGGAATCACGCGATTAAGGGATTTACAAAATGCCTTGATGAAAAAAATACCCTATTAGGAGTAACCTCGGTAGAGGGTTTGAGAATCCAAGCTACTGGACCACCTTGTTATAGGATTTAATAAGTAACCAAGCTTGTTAGAGCTTACCCGGTTAGGGGATTTTAATTCCACTATAATTGTTAGAAAACAACAAGTTTTTTTGATTTGGCTGAATAGCACTACATTTGCTTGATCAGATCCTTTTAAGCTTCAATCTGCTTCTACACAAACTATAGATCCATTCTTCGGTTAGGCAACCACACACTCAACTGGTTTCAGCCAACATTTTGCCAACACTCTTACAAACAACTTCCTTGACCTTAAATAAAAATTAATTAGGTTGGTAACAAAACAAAAACCTAATTCTCTCATAGAGATTACAAACAAGTCGGTTCAATCTTGACCATTAAAAATCATAACAATCTTTTCACATTCTTCAAGAAAATTCCAACTGCTCCATGATCACCACTTCATCAGACTTTGTAACTCATCACGCACTATGCATTAGATGCAATCTACTTTGCTCATTCTCTAGACAATCAAACAAACGAACAAACGTGCCAAAACAATCTGAACTAATCCTCATTCAATGATCACACATGTCGCCATCATTACCGCTCATCATTAGATCTTAAACTAACAAACTTGATCGGTTAGGGTTTAACAAAAAATAACCAGTAGGGTTTACCAGTTACATTGCATAGAAAAGGGTTTAACCTTATACACCGGTTTACCGGTTCAACTCACAAACTAACATACCAATTTACAACATCTTCCTCAAAGCTCTTCCTACCAGTTACAAGACAATATCAATAACAACAACAATATCAGCAATATCATAAATACCATTACCGGTTCAATTGACACCAATGACAACATAACATATTGTTAATGCAATCTTCATGCAAATGCCAACAATCTCCCCTTTTGGCATTTATGGCAATACAAATATCAATGCCTCTGATTGCTACTATGATTGGTGAATAGGAATGCTGGTTTACATTACCAAGTATTCACCATGCTCTGTCCATCTTCAGCACGTCGCTGGTTTCCCTTTGCCAGTCACATAATTCTTCTCCCCCTTTGACAACAATGCCAAATTGAAAGCAAAACATGTAATGTCAAATTTTCATTGTGCATCAACAACATACTGCAACTTGATGTCCCCCCCTATGGAATACATCCACTTCTTCATCAATCCATGTAAAATTTTTCAAGTGATTCCAGGACTGATGCTATCAGAATCATGCTCAACTAACTTCATGAAGAGGGACAACTCCCAACTGACTTCTAAGATACTCAAAAGTAGTCTTAAGTAGAGGTTTGGTAAAGATATTTGCAAGCTGCTCCTAGGTAGAAACATTCTCTATGATAACATCTTTACTTTGAACTTTTTCCCTCAAAAAGTGATACTTCAATTCAATGTGCTTGGTGCGAGCATACAAAACAAGATTCTTACAAATATTAATGGCACTTGTATTATCACATAAAATCTTTATAGGTTCTGAGATCTTCATCTTAAAACCTTCCAAAATGTGCCTCATCCAAATAGCTTGTGTGCAATTCATATAAGCTGCAACATACTCAGCTTCAGCAATAGATTGTGAAGTACAACTCTACTTCTTACTACTCCATGGAACTAACCTTCATCCTAGAAATAATGCTCCACTGGTAGTACTTTTCTAGTCATCAACATTTCCTGCCCAATCAACATCTGTGTATGCCTTCAAATCAAAGTTTCCTCCATATGGATACCATAATCCATAGTCAAATGTACCTTTCAGATACCTAAAAATTCTCTTGGTTGCAATCAGGTGTGCTTCCTTTGGATTCTTCTGAAATCTTGCAACTATACCAACCACATGGGCAATATCTAGTCTGCTATGAACAACATAGTGTAATTTTCCAATCATTGACCTGTATTCCTTTTCATCAATAGACTTAGATGCATCCTCCTTAGACAACTTACAACTTGTAACCATTGGTGTTCCAACTAGTTTACAGTCACTCATGCCAAAAGTCTTCAAAACCTCTTTCACATACTTAGATTGAGTAATGAAAATACCATTCTTCATTTGTTGTATCTCCAAGCCTATAAATTTTTTTATTTCCCCTACTAAAGACATTTCAAACTCATTTTTCATTTCATCTACAAAATTGTTGCTCATGACATCATTACCTCCAAAAAGAATATCATCAAAAAATACTACACTGACCAGTATTTCATCTCCTTCAGACTTAAGATAAATATTACTATCACCACTAGTTCTTTCAAAGCCTATCTTCATCAGATGTGTATGAATTCATTCATACCATGCTTTGGGTGCCTGCTTCAATCCATACAAAGATTTATGCAATCTGCATACCATGTCTTTCTCATCTGTCAATGCATAACCATCAGGCTGCTCTATGTATACCTCTTCTTCCAATATCCCATTCAAAAATACAGACTTAATGTCCATTTGGTATACCTTGAACTTCTTATGGGCTGCAAATGCAAGTGAAGTTCTGACACCTTCCAGTTTTGCTACTGGTGCAAACATTTCACCATAATCTTATCCTTCTTCTTGAGCATAACCCTTGCAGACTAATCTTGCCTTGTTGCGAACTACAACACCATCTTCATTTAACTTGTTTCTAAATACCCATTTAGTACCTATAACATTCTTGTTTACCGGTCAGGGTACCAAGGTGCAAGTGTTGTTCTTCTCAATTTGATCCAATTCCTCCTCCATAGCTTTAACCCAATAATCATCACCAAATGCCTCCTTAGCACTTCTAGGTTCAATGGTGGAGATCATGCAAGAGTTATCTCTTATTTTCCTTCTAGTTAGTACTTCAGCATCCATATCCCCAATAATTTGTTCAGGACTCTGGTTCAGCCTTACATACCTAGGAATAACATGATCATTCTCTTCAGGTTCAGCTTCATCATTATCATTTTCTTCTAAATTTATTTGTTCCGGTTGAACAAGTACATTAGGATTTTCTTTACCGGAATCTGATTTAACGGGTTTAGGTTCCAAAAGCAAAGTGCAAGGATCTTCATCCTTTTTCTCTGAACTGGTTCCTTCTAAGACTTCAGGACATTCATCTACATGAACATCAACACTCTCAACAATTCTCTGTGTCCGGTTGTTGAAGCATCTATAGGCTTTACTCTTGGTGGAATACCCAAGAAATATGCCTTCATCACTCTTAGCTTCAAACTTTCTAATATAATCACCTCTTTTAATAAAACACTTGCTACCAAATATCTTAAAATAGCTAACATCAGGTGATCTTCCATACCAATATTCATAAGGGGTCTTTTTCTTACCTCTTTTCATCAGAACTCAGTGCATTGTGTAGAGAGCTATACTTACAGCTTCTTTCCAAAATGTTTTTGCTACACTTCCTTGTATCAACATTGTCCTAGCAACTTCAACCACTGACCGGTTGTTCCTTTCTGCTATACCATTATGTTGTGGTGTCCTTGGTGCAGAAAGTTGTCGCTTGATACCATTCTCATCACAATACTTAGTGAATTCCTTAGAAGTAAATTCACCACCTTGATCTGTTCTCAGACATTTTATCTTTTTTCCACTCTCTTTCTTAGCTAAGGCCCTGAATGCCTTGAATTTACCAAAAGATTCATTCTTATCTTTCAAGAATGTGACCCATGTCATCCTTGAACAATCATCAGTGAAGATCATGAAATATATTTCACCTTGAATGCTTCTTGTTCTTATTGGTCCACATAGATCTATATGAACCAAATCTAACAAGTTCTCTACTGAGAAGGACTTGCTCTTCAAAGTTGAAGAATTCGTCTTTCCTAACTGACATTCTTTACAAAGAGCATTAACCAGTTTATCTAGTTGAGGCAGACCTCTTACCGTCTTGGACTTGCTCACTTTAACAATGTTATAAAAGTTTATATGACAAAATCTCCTATGCCAAAGCCAACTATCATCTATCTTTGCAATCAAACAATTGCTAACTTGAGGATTAAGATGAAATAGATTACCTCTGGTTTGTTTCCCAGTTGCAATAAATTCACCTTTGTTGTCAAATATTTTGCACATACCATTTCTAAAATCCAGTGGCTATCCTCTGTCATTAAGTTGTGCCACACTCAGAAGATTGTGCTTTAGGCCTTCAACTCAATAGCCATTGTCAACATTTCTCTTCCCATTAAGAGAAATAACTCCCTTACCTTTAACCATACAGAGTGAGCCATTGCCAAATCTGACAACACCACCATCAAATTCCTTCAAGGAAAGAAATTTTCTTTGATCACCGGTCATGTGACGTGAACAACCACTATCAATGATCCAATCATTAGATTTATCCATCCTAGACACTAGTGCCTTCTGATTTGATATCTCTTAATAGCTACAAACACAATATCTTTACTAGCATCATCATTAGATTCTTCATTAGTAATACCACTGTCAATAGCAATAAGACAGTCTCTCTTTCCTTTGCCCTTATACTTCTTGAATTTGTCTCTCTTGTATTCATTTTCACCATTAGGATAGTTAGGTGCTATATGACCAATCTTGTTGCATGCAAAACATTTTAAAGGTAGTTTACCTCTATATTTCTCAGTACCTCTAGGCAGTCATTTTGCCAACAATGCTTCAAGTTCAACTAAGTTGTCTTCATCATCAGTATTTGATTTTTGTACTTTTTCTCATAGATGGGTTAGAGACAAAAGCTTTGAATGCAGATTCTGATTTCTGTACACTACCATCATAGCCATTTAATTCAAAAGAAGTAAGTTTGCCAATCATAGATTCAAGAGTTACCTTAGTTTTGTCAATGGACTTCAGCTCTCGAACAGCTGCAACTTCGATAGCATAGACTGGTAGTAGGGTTCTCAGTACCTTATTGATCACTGTGGCATCTTCCACTTTCCCTTCTGCACTCTTTATTTCACCAACTATCTCTTTTGTCCTTTGACCATACTGTTGGATATTCTCACCTTCAGACATTTTCATGTCATCAAAATTTCCTCTTAGGCTCTCCTCTTTAGCAATCTTAACATGTTCATCACCGCTATAAATCTCTTCAAGTTTTTTCCATACTTCATATGCAGTTTCAAGACCATGAACATCTACATATTCAACATCAAACAGGGAACTGATAATAGCCTCCAATGCTTGATGATTTTCTTGTTGTTCTTTCTTCTGATCATCAGTCAGGGTTCCAGTAGGTGCAATATACTTAGTTTCTACATGATCCCAATACTGACAACCCAGACTCTTAATGTAAATCTTCATTCTATCGCTCTATATCCTATAGTTATCTTTTTTTAGCTTCACACCTTCTTTCTTCATCATGATCTACAAGATCATTTCCTTAAGTTGTTAGGCTTTTAGGTTAAAGAGGACCTAAGATGCTCTGATACCAATTGATAGTGTGATGAAAAAATAAGTATCCAGTAGAATACTGAGAGGGGGGGTGAATCAGTATACTGAAAATTTGATACAAACTTCCCAATCTCAAATTCAAACTCACAAAGTAAACTTTCACTATCAAGATCAATACTCAACATCAATCGGTTAACTGTTATAACAACTTAACAATAAAAAACTTCAATCTTGTAAACATCAGAATGCTTAATAATATCTCAACATATTTAATCTCTCAATGCTTCTAGTTATCATGCCTTATCAAAATAGTTAAGTAGTCAATCAAATCAACAAATAAGATCATAACCACAAAAACATTCACCACTTGACACAAATGTTTATATGTGGAAAACCCAAATAGGTAAAAACCACAGTGAGATGAGATTCACAAGGATAGCTATCTAAAATCTTTTGAAGTTCGCCATGTTAGGAGCCAAGCCTCTTAAAGTTTTTACAATAAGTCTTGGTAAGAACTGATTCTGTTAGGAATCACCCGATTAAGGGATTTACAAAATGCCTCGATTAAAAAGAAAATACCCTATTAGGAGTAACCTCAGTAGAGGGTTTGAGAATCCAAGATAATGGACCATCTTGTTAGAGGATTTAAGAAGTAACCAAGCTTGTTAGAGCTTACCCAGTTAGGGGATTTCAATTCTGCTATAATTGTTAGAAAACAACCGGTTTTTTTGATCTGTCTGAATAGCACTACATTTGCTTGATCAGATCCTTTTAAGCTTCAATTTGCTTCTACACAAACTGCAGATCCATTCTCTGGTTAGGCAACCACACACTCAACTGGTTTCAGCCAACACTTTGCCAACACTCTTACAAACAACTTCCTCAACCTTAAATACAAATCAATTAGGTCTATAACACAACAAAAACCTAATTCTCTCATAGAGATTACAAACAAGTCGGTTCAATCTTGACTGTTAGAAATCATAACAATATTTTCACATTCTTCAAGAAAATTCCAACCACTCCATGATCACCACTTCATCGGACTTTGTAACTCATCACGCACTATGCATTAGATGCAATCCACTTTTGTCATTCCCTAGACAATCAAACAAATGAACAATTGTGCCAAAACAATCTGAACTGATCCTCATTCAACGATCACATGTGTCACCATCATTATTGCTCATCATTAGATTGTAAACCAACAAACTTGATCGGTTAGGGTTTAACAAAAAACAACTGGTAGGGTTTACCGGTTACATTGCATAGAAAAGGGTTTAACCTTATACACCAATTCAACTCACAAATTAACATACCGGTTTACAACATATTCCTCAAAGCTCTTCCTACCAGTTACAAGACAATATCAATAACAAAAACAATATCAATAATATCATAAATACCATTACTGGTTCAATTGACATTAATGACAACATAACATATCATTAATCCAATCTTCATACAAATGCCAACAATATGAGTGGTAAGGAGTCATTTGGTGGGTTGAGATCAGCTGGTGTAAGTGTCATGATAGAGTCATCATTATAGTCATTTGGGATACTGGTGAGGTCTATGATATTTTTGAGGTCTTCGATGGTATTATCTTCGATATTGCCTTGTTCATATTATTGTTGCTCATTCTTACTAGCCTCATAGATATGTCATGGTCCGAATTCAAGTGGTCAAGATTCTGAGCTTTGTCCCTTCTAAGAAATGGGTGTGTAGACATGGATGGTATCCACCTCAATGTCTTTAGTTACATCGGAACAACTACCCCGACACTCATATTCATTGGAAAGAATTAATGTCCCAGGTTACCTCGTTGTATCTAACAAGTATGTTGTATGGTGAGAAAAGATCACTGATGATTGACACCAGTTTAGCCACTTTTTTTTATTTGGGATCGGTGGTGGTTTGTACTCTTTACATTTGTTCATACACCATTTCTTTTCTGTGAGCAACAATATCCTTAGGTTGTGACTCAACCTTGGTTTGATCAGGTTCTTGTACATGATGTACTTTATTATAAGAAGCTTCCTCCTTTTGAATAGCGAGCTCTTGTCATTTCTCATTTTCTTGATGATTTTTCTCCTTCCTTGTCATTTCTGTTGCTTGGTGTAGTGCTTCTTGCCATGAGTCTTCATTATATTTTTTCTTTGGTCTCTACTGAGGTTTTTGCTGGTTATTTTTCTTCTACCTAGGTGGACCATGTTGTTCATACCCAAGCGTTGTTTTGTCTTTTGCAAATTGTGAAAGAAGTTGCAGGGGTTCTATAATGCCTTCTTGGAATTACCAATAGGTTCTTTTCCTTTGTATCCCATTCATTGCATGATCTGGAACCCATTTCCATAGTGTTTTGTTGGTACGACCACTTCTATGGTAGAATCCCTAACCTCTTCATCATCTTTGTATAGCCAACTAAGGATGTCCTTCTCTTCTGATTCATCAACCAATGTACCCATTTAGATAAATTTACCATCAAACTCGATGATGGGTTGTGTTACCTGATGTCTTGATGTGGAAGGTTGTCCATAAGATTTTGGTGACATTGGCAATTTAGATAGACATAAGGGTTCAAAAGATCACTCCCCCTTGCCTTGGTTCTTGATTTTCATCTTTTGCTTAAAGTCTATGGATAGAGACTTGAGTTCTTCTTGATGATTGTATGTTGAGGAATCTTGGGCCTCCCTATTGTGTGGAACTAGGTTATCTTGAGCTGCCCCCATAGCATTGCAATACTGAAAAGGGTTATTATCTTTAGATATTGAAATTTTCTATCCGTTGTAGGGTAACTTGATACATTGATGGTATGTGGAAGGCATTGCTGGCATTTCATGGATCCATGGACGACCCAATAGTATATTGTATGTCAATTCTATGTACAAGACTTGGCACATGGTGTCTCTTTGTACATGACCTACCCGAATGGGTAATATTACAGTTCCTTTAGATGATCTCTCTTTATCATCATAGGCTTTGATGGTGATTTTCTTTATGGGATCAATAGACTGCTTAGAGAAGCCCAATGCATGGATAAGTTTTAAAGTATAGATATTGAGACCAACTCCTCCATCTATTAACACTCTTTTTACTCGATGTTTATAGACTAAGAATTTGATATGGAGCGGGGTGCTATGTTGATGATTCAAGGAGACATCATCATGTTCATAAAAAGATATGCTATTTGGCACCGTCATATGGGCCACCATGGCTTGGAATTGATCAATATCTAGATTATTTGGAACAGTTGTTTTTATAAGTGCTTGTTCCAAGATATCCTCGTGTTTTGGTGAAAGTTTGAGAAACTTAAGTATAGATATCTGAGTTGGGGTTCTCCGTAGTCGATCAACCAAGTTATATTGAGTCTTGGGGAGAGTTGTCAATGTTGATGTGCTCCCTTTCAAGACATATTTTTGCGCTCTGGTTGTCACATTTATCGACGTATGTTCTTGTTTGTCTCTGATTTTTATGACATTTTCTTGATTTTCATATGCCAATATGTGATTGATGGTGTTCTCGTATGTGATCAATACGATCTCCCTTGGCATTGTTCGATGTTGATGCTCCTCCCTTGTCATAATTGGGAAGAGGATTTTTGAAAGCTTCATGGTCACCATTTGTTTTGTGACCATCAATTGTTGAATCTCCCTTGTCTATCATGTCTTGAACTATGTTCTTCAACCTCATGCAATCATTTGTGTTATGCCCTTTGTTTCAATGAAAATCACAATAATGTGAGTCATTCCACCAGGGTGGTTTGACTTGAGGTTCAAAGTTGCTTGTAGCTGACAACGTGATGATTTTATTCACCAAGAGTTCTCAAGATTCTGATTCTAAGATTTGTCCTAATGGCGTGTATATGTGTCGATACAGGAAAGTATTAGTGTTGCTTCTTTGGTTTGTGTTGTTTCCTTGGTTAGTGTTGTTATTGATTTGATGATTTTTTTTGGTGTTTGGAGTTGAAGCTCCTTGGTTGGTATTTCTCTAATAAGTGTTAGTGCCTTGATTAGAACTCTTTTGGTCATTATTAGATGGTGGATTCCCTAATAAAGTCAACACTAGTTGTTTAGATTTCACATTTTTGGCATCAATTACCCCATCATTAACAATGTTTTTGTTCCCTGTCTAAAATCTAGATTTGTCTAAAGTATTGTTATTGTTTTGATTGTTAAAGGTGTTAGTGTTTGGCGAATTAACACCTTCCTTAAATAAATTCAATGTTCCTTTCTTGATGGAAGCTTCCTCTACTTGGATACCATTTTCTATCAATTTTGCAAAAGATTGTATGCATTGCAGTTTGAGTTGATAACTCATCTCACTACTCAGATTGTCAATGAAGATTTCTATCTTTTCCTTTTTAGGCAAATCTCAGGGATATCTCGAGACCATGCGCCTCCACCATTACAGAAACACCATGAATGTTTCATTGCTCTTTTGTTTTGTGTTACACACATCCAACATGGTGATTGCATGTTGAATGTTATAGGAGTATTGTGTTATTAATTTGTTTACCAACTCATCAAATGATTTGATGGGAGGTGTAAGTTTAGACAACCACTCCATTGTTTGCCCTCCCAAACTTCTTGGGAATAATCTCATTAAGTATGTGTCATCATGAGCAAACTCTAATCTCATGGTACAAAATTACCGAACATGATCACGGGGATCACTCTTACCATCGTATTTGTCATACTTTGGTATTTTTGAATTTGGGGGAAAAGGTACCATGTTTGATCTCCTATCAAAAGGATAAGGACAAATTTCATCCAAGGAGTATCGTACTGTGGTTCCTTGTTGCATGTCCTGCATTTGTCTTTGTAGTGTTTGGAGTTGTTATGTAAGAGCAACCATGGGTGCATTTGTCCTTCGATGGGGAGCTTCCCCTCGTTCATTAAGATTGTCCCAATTACGGGTATGGTCTTGTTTGTGGGTGTTGTCTTGTTCATGGGTGCAATCTTGGTTGCATATGTTTTGTTGAACATGTGCCTCTTCTTCTCTTCATTGTTCTTGATAGGCATAGTTTCTTGATCTTGTTCTTAAAATTCTCTCATCTATATTCCTTAAGTTTTCTATGTTGAAATCCTTAGGAATGTTGACTCCTCTGCTAGTTAGCATGAGTAGATATTTTTCCTTATCTACTTCTATAAGTCTTTCTATGAGTTTTTGGAAAGACGTATTTTCTTGACATTCTTGTAGAAGTTCTTCAGTGATCTCTATTTCTCCCATATTTGCACTCATCAAAACGATTGGACAGTCTACAAGCCATAATTGATTCTGGTTGTGATTCCTTCTTTTTGTTTCTCTAAGATCAAGTGACAGTGAGCATTAATATATCTCTACCATGATGAATTCCTCTTCTTCTATTGGGGTTCTTGGTGGAGTGGGTGGCTCAGGTCGAGCTTCATTGTAAGTGATAATTTTTTTTCAAAACAAAGCGGGGTTAATCCTTCCTCCACTATTAAGGATTTTGTTGAATGTCGCTTTCTGAATGTAAGCCCTACTTCTCAAAGGATCTTTGTCAAATTCGTTTGTTTTTCCTTGGATATATAACCGCATATGATGCATGAATGTGCGATGTGATGCAAAGAGTTTCCAATTCATATAGAGAAATTTATTCCTTTTGATAAGTGCCTTAGAATTAGGTTGTGCTTTCTTCAACTTAGTTTTTTTATGAAGACTTCTTCTTCTCAAAATATGAGGAGTGGTCATACACAAATGATCAAATGTGATATTGATGTTGATGTTGGATATGTATTCTTTGTTTGAAAAATCAAGTTTACTTTATCAAGTAGAGCTTTAGTTCATTTTGCATCCACGACAAAGTGTGTCAAATGATATGAGTCAAGTTTCCTGATGTAGAAACTTAATTTGACAACTTGAGGACCTAACTAGGTATTGTTTTGATAGGATTCATTGGATGGTGGAACTTTGATCACTTGTTCTGATACTCCTTAATTTTTCTGGATGAAGTCTAATCTCAAGCTAGTTGATGATTTGAAAACTCTTTCTAATAGTTCTTTTTTGGGTTCATAATTTTCTCACTTATGACCCCTTTTTGAAGTTTTGTTGTTGGATTTGTTAGAGAACCCAAAAGGGTATTTGGAACTTTTGATAATTTTTTTCCAAAGTGACTTGTTTGCTCTTTGTTTTTCACTAATATTGACCATACACTAAGACAAAGATCTGATGTGCTAAAGGATGTTTTCAAAGAGCTACAGAATGTTTCAAATGCACTATTTTAGAATGTTTGATAATACAATTGTTGGATAGGTTATGCACTATTATGTCCTTGTAACGCGTTAATGTTTGGTATGAAAGTGCTATAATATTCTTTGAATGCGCTAGGATGATGCTTGTATGTACTATAATGATGTTGACAAGTGCTATCTGAATTCTCACTAGTATGATAATAATCATGCACTAATGTGAGTGAAAAAAGTGCTAGCTGTTGGTTGAAATGTGCTACTGTATGGTTGAGATGCGCTAGGTTGTTGCCCCTACGCGCTAATTGTCCTGATTTCTCCATTTTTGGTGTTTTTGTTGTGATGTTGAAACATAACTTTTATGACTTGATGGATGATTTTCTGAAAATGCTTTGAAAACATCGCATATAGAAGAGATAACAATTTATCTATGCTAAACAAGTAGTGTATGTTGTTTTGAGGATGTTTTCAAATCCCTGATGTTTTCACTGGTTTGGATTACAAAGAAGACATATCAAGCAGACTTTTTATTCAAAGGTCATCAACAATATCATAGCCCACTAGTCTTGATACTCCATCAAATCAAACAGCCTTGTCACCCCCTAGGGGGTGCCCATTTTTTTGCCTTTTGCCAGAAATTAACCCAAAGTGAATTGCTTCACAATTTGAGTAGTTATCTTGGGAGATATATGGTGAGTGATCTTGGGGGCAAATTCTTCCCCACCCTTACACTATGATATTGCCAATGTTTAGCGACTGACTCGGCTCAAAGCTTATAATGCTAAGCTTCATAATTAGGCTTTTGTTTGGTCTTCAATGATAAACTCCCTCGGGAGGCTTCCCAACCTTTAGAATAAAGGTTTTACGTATCTTAAAGATACAGGGGAAGACTAATTGCTTAACAAAACCATTGAAAGGGACTTTTGTCAACCTCCACATTTGATTATAGTGGGTTGGAACACTTGGCGATAAATTCATTTCCCACTTAGGTCATTCCCCTCTCACCGGCCATTAATGGTGCCCTAAGGGCAACTTGGGAGGGTAGGCCTTCTACAGGTTTAAAGTGCTTGAAGTAAGAGAAAGCATGAAAGAGTGGTTTGGTATTTTGGTCACCCAATTAAGGGGAGAGCATATACTTTCCACTTTCAAGACAAGACAAAAAATATTCTTTTTAACCTTCAAGGCAATGATTAGCTAAGATCTATTTGGAGATGTTGCTCCAACAAGCATGGTGTTCTTTTTACCCCACAAAGCAATTTGTTGTCTAACTAGGAAGTTGAGATCCTAGTTAACAAAAAGTAAAACATGTTTACTTGAAATGGAAATCACTTTGCAAAATAAAAGGAAAGATTGATTTCTTTTTACCTTTGCAATAAAATGAAAATTTGTTGTTCTTTTTATAGCCCAAATGAAGTGTTTTCCTTAATCTTGCAAGAAAGTAAATGTGTTTGATTTGTTGTTCTTTTTAAGTCCAAAAGCAAATTTGATTTTTTTAAAGTCCAAGATAAAATGAGGTTCCTTTTAACCAAAGGGAAATGAGTTCTTTTTAATCCAACTTAAAAAGCTAGAAAGAAATCAAAATTACTAAATCTAACTCCTCCAACGTACAAGAAATGATTAGTAACTTGCAATAAAATGGAAGTTAATGAAAAAATTAAAACTTTAGGTGGGGTTATACAAGCGTAATTTTCCAACTCTATTACAAACTGTTCCTTTTCTTTGTTAGAGTAATGCGCTAGACTTCTGCATAGATGTGCTACAGAATGGTATAAAAGCACTAAAAGATGACTCCTAAGTGCTACCCTGACGCCTGAATGCACTATGTGGATACTTTTATGTGAAAAAAGAAATAGAGAAGGTTATGCGCTAAAAGGAAGTTCAAAAACGCTAGAAGATGGGTCCTATGTGCTAAACAATGCAATGAATGCACTACTGTTTACCACATATACAGCTAAAGTATACTCCAAATGCGCTAAAAGGGTATTCTAGCGTGCTTGTAATCCTTAGCCTACACAAAAAATAATGGTATTTATGGGGACATGCCCCACGGTGGGCGCTAGGAATGTATGCGGGAAAATGTGGTGACGAAAATGAATAAATCAAATCCAAAAGACCCACACACCAATGAGACTCTTGGTGTAGGTATATGAACTAATCCAATTAGTTCAAGTTCCCAAGGGGTGTCCCATTGTTCTCTATCTCATAGGATCCCTAAACTCAATGTTTTTCTCTCAGATCATTGAGCAAATGACTTAGGAATGACAACTCCAAGAACAAGTGATATTTGATTTATATGCATGAATGTATTCTAAGATATATATGATGTTAAAACCATTATGATTAAGCTAGTATGAGGATGATTATATTATAAAAGATTAGCAAATTATCCTAGCATGAATATCTTATGATATTAAAAATATTCCTAAATGCTATGATGGTGTTCTAACAAAAAGAGGCTAAAATATTTAGTAAATTAGACTATAATGTAGATGCATGAAAGATTGTTGATATGAAAATGAGGAATGAGAGCTCTATTTATAGGGAGAATAGGGCAATGGATGGTTAAGATTGAATAATCTTAACAAGGGCTAGGATTGAAAGTTAATCAATCCGTGTTTACAATTCTCACAAATGAAATGGTGACAATTGTCAACAAGAGGTTTCTTAAGAGGAGATGCAAGAAGCATTAAATGCCTGAGAAGACATGAAGGTTACCCTAGGAGGTAAGGGTTAAGGTTAGGTTAGGGTCATCCATTGGATAAAGCTTTTACCCAAGGGGTAAACTCTTGTGCAAGAGTGAATAGGATAAGCAAGGTTAAAGCCACGAATACTTGATGAGACCCTTGGGTCAAAAGGATGGTTAAGTTAGAGGAAAGTCTCTAACCATGAAAGAAGGTTGAGTTAACCATTTTGTAAGAGCCTTTAATGGTTTGGAAGACTTTTAGAGGTTAACTTGTTGAAGACATAGAGCCTTTATTGCATTTCAAAGACTTTGGAGGCTTTGAGAAGTGACTTCCCTTTGCTTAGGAATGTGACAATAATTAGGATATGAATTAGGCTAAATTGGAAGTGATTAGAAGAATCTAGAAGGGGCTTTTGACGCAAGTGGGAGATGTAGAAAAATGCAAGTGGGGGATTTAATAAATAAATTAGATTTATTTGTTTGCGGAGATCAATTTAATTAAATGTAAATTTAAATAAAAAAGGGAGAAAGGGGAATTAATTAAATAAAATGATTTATTTAATTAAAGGCTAGAAAAGGTTTAGGTGAATTTAATTATAAAAATTGTGTAATTAATTTAATCAAATAGATGAAAATGAAGAAGTTAATTAAATAAAATTTAATTAATAGGGGGAATGATGTTAAAATAAATATTAAATATTTATTTAGGAAAGTGGTCAGATTTATACGTCTACAAATATAACTAGTCATATGGTGTTTACAAAAAGGAGTGGCTCACCGTCGAATGACTCACTACCTGATTACAGTACGACTCACTGTCAGAATATAATAATGCTCACTTCCAGGAATGCTCAGTGCAATAGACAAAAGGTGAACTGAAGGTAATTACATCTCCAAATGCATGGGGTTAGTTCCAAGGTAAGCTCAGATAACAAATCAATTCACAACTCATTCAATAAGGGATCTCTCTAGCCTATCCACAACTGCCTACAATAGATCCAGTAAGTGATTATTGCAACACTATCTGCACTCTATCAATTCAACTTCTTGCAGCATATTCAATAAAGGGTTACTATAGTACTGCACTCACACATTTCGATATACACATTCACTCTTACACATACATCATACTCCATTTTTGATGCTACATATTAATCACATACTGCTACTACTCACTTTACTTGCATACCTTGCATACCACTACTCTGTCACTCGCACGCTTCATAATTTGTCATATGGTGAGATAATATGTTGACCAAAAATAAATGATTTACACAATAATACATTGCGCAGATCAACAGATTATATATATATATATACACACATATACATATATATACCAATAAGCAGATACAATGAGATAATATGTTGACCAAAAATAAATGATTTACACAATAATATATTTCTCAGATCAACACGTTTCCCAATTAAGCCTTAACCAAAAATAGAGTAACCAAGTCTGGCCTTACAAATCTTTTAACGCTTTCTTCACATGCTTCAATTACTAGAACATAACAAGGATCTACCAGACCCATAGATACAGACCTATAAGCACAAATTCCAAGCATAACAACTTCCAACTTCAAGATACGAATACCACATATTCTAGAGCATAGAATTCATAATGCAATACAAACATTCAGGTAGCAATACAATTGATACAACTTCAACCACTACTAGCAAATAATAGATTTCAGAACAAGGGATCTTCCAGAAATAACTCCAGTAGATCATACATACTTAGTTGCTCAACATTTGTTCAATTTCATTGTTAAACTTACTACATACATTATGTGTTCATTATCACTGCTCTGCTCACTACATACATTATTTTTTCATTATCACTGCTATGCTCAATATGCAACATTCGGTCCAACCAGACCATTGGGTTTGACATCAATGACAAGAATGACAACATTCACACAAATCTAACGATCTCCCTTTTTTTCATTGATTGTAAAACATCTCAAAAAGAGCAATCTCAAAAACATGTTTGATCTTTATATCTGCATATAATTCCCCCTTACTCATATCACTCATATTTCTCCATTTCTCCATTTACCTTTCTCCCCCTTTGACATTAAGGACAAAGGGTGCCTTTGATGAAAAAGAAAAAGAATGCGTTCGACAACAAAAAAATGTCAAAAACGTATATCAAAAATAAATTCCTTAACTACTTTTCTTTTGAAAAATCTGCTTGCATTTCTCCTTAAGATCAGGAAGGAGAACCTTCCATGAATGTACAGCCAATTTGATGCTAATAGACAAGCTTCTACATTCGACCAACACATCAATAGCATGAGATATACTATCTGGAGTAGATGGATCCTACTCATACTCAACTACTCATTAAGAAATGTTGAGAAGTGTTCCAATTTAGCATCAACAATCTCCTTAACTCTCCATAAAATGCTCACATAATCTTTCGTCTTCCTTTGCAAAGATAATAACTTAGACTACAAGAAATTTACTTTCTTCCTTTGATCACCATCTTTATCACTTAGAAAATCAAATGTCTTACCAATAAAACTCAACTCCCCTTCAACAGATTCAACTTTTGCTTTGAAATTAATCTTAGCAGCCAAACATTGTAGACAATGCCTATATATTCTGATGGCACTCTCAATACAGTCTCTCATTTCCTTTATATATTCAGTTAAAGTTATTTGAGCTTCAATGCATCTCTTTTCCAACATGTTCTACATATTATCTATACTGACAAAGAGGTCTCTAATCATTCTTTAATTAGCTCAAACAAAGATTCTGGAAGAGAATCGCTAATATCTTCAATTTTAAGGTTTTTCTAGAGCATGTGATTTATTAAAGCTTTCTCAATTCTATCTAGCTTAATAGCATTAGCCCACAATTCTCCAATCTGATTTATCTCATCTCCACCAAAAATGATTTTTAACAAATCCAAAGTCTTAAATGGCTCATCTTCATCTTCATCTAACTCTTTTCCTTCTTTCTCTACAATAGCCAACTTTTCTTTTCCACGGGGGATTCTAGATCAACAATTTCAATGATATCTTTCTTCTTTTGATCCTTCTTCTACTTCTTAGGTTCTGGAGAACCAGTGGACATCACATCTTTCCTCTTCCTCTTCTTGGATGTTGAACTCTCCTTAGCTGAACTAGTAACAGGGGATACTGGGCCAATATACCAAACATTCTGAAATGCCCTAAGGTAATTATCGCAAGCTTCTTCTCTCTTTTTTAGACCATTTAGATATCAAAAAACTCGTCTTGCAACTAGGACTTGAGACTCCCATAACACATTTTTCATTAATGACAAGGATTTTAGAAAATATATTGTTAAGCATGCAAGCAACAATCCAAACCGGAAAGGGTAACCTTGATCCTTTGTCATTTTGATGTTTTCTAACAACTAATTTTTCAACAATTCACATAGATAAAAAAATTGTATCTTCCATAGAAAGCTTATGTGCAACATATACAACGATAGCTGAGGAAGAACCTTTCCTATTTTTGAAGTAAATTTATAAGAGATACCGTACACAACATACCTCACCACAGGATTAATGATTTTGTCAATCAATAGCGCTCTTTGATCTTCCGTTACTCTAGTTAGGGCTTCAACTTCCTTATTATTTACAATCCTTTTAACCGGTACATTCCCTTTGTCACATAGACCAGTAATAGTTGAAATGATGTCTTTCATAATTTAATAAGGTTTATTCAATACAATACTGTCATTCTTCACTCTACTTAAGATTAATCTGATTACATCTTCATTATCAAACCATGGGAATTCGCTCCATAAATCTAATCCTTTCTGTCCTAACTCCTTAACTTTTTGTAATTATACTTCACTTAAACTGCTCTCAATTTTCCTAATCTTTTCATGATTGAATTCATCTAATTGTACCTTTTTCAGATATTAAAATCCTTCGCTACTCATTTCTCTATGATCATCTTGGATTCAATGATGTAAACTCTTGTTCTACTTTTCTGCTCTTCAACTGATACTCCGCTCCTTAGACTCTTTTCTTCGCATAATGTAGAAAATGATCTTGAGTTCTCATATTTATCTTGCCAATTACTTCTAGGGTTTACTCACCAAAAAGAGTGTCTTGTCAATGGCGTCAACATGCTCACCAAATTACTAGATTTCATATCAAACACAGTCATGCATGATCCTCAACATGAACTACTTCAAAAAGGGAAGATGAAAGACTTTTCTTGGTAGCTCCCTCTAAGCCAAAGCAATAAATTCAGCTATCGGAGGAAGAGGTGCCTACACTGGATTCCAGTACACCAAGCTTGCCTTCATTATTTACCTCTTTCTTTCTCCAAACCATGACTTCCTTTTTCATTGATTCGCCAATCTTGACCACATTCTTCGCCATAGAATTCTCTATACCAACCACATTTCTACACTTATTAGCATGATGTTTGAATTATTTGCACTTGTAACATTTGATGTTCCTCTGCATTGAATTTGTTGAATGTGTTCTCGACCTGCACCGATTATCTTTGTGACCATAACCATTCATAGATGACAATATCCATTAAAATTACTATTCATCCTACTCATTCCAACTGGATAATGATTCTGACTCATAACAAGATTCCTATAGTATTTTATTTTGTGACCAAACTTCTTGCAATTGTAAGATTGAATGTTTATTTCCTTAATGCATTTACATTTTATCTTTATGACCAAATTTATTGCATTGAAAATAATAACCATTAAATGATGGGTGCCTTTGTGCATTCAGTTGATGAAACAACAATCTTCTTGCAATAGATCTTTGATTTTGGATTTTGTTTGTATCTTCAGGTTTTTTTTTATGCTTCTACCTTAACTTCCTTGCCTTTTTATTTATTATTCTAATTTTAACATTCATTGGTCTGAAATCCTAGTCCATTTTTGTCTACATGAGTTTTCTACATGTTAATCAAGTCTTCTAGTAGTTTGCTACTTTAAAGTACTTTAGTTTTTGCCTTCAGTTTCTTCACTTCTTGTTCCAACTTCTCACATTATTCAGATTTTATCTTAATTGAATCCTTCAGAGTTTCTTCCATCTTATTCTTGTTAGGATTAATGATAGTCCCAAAGATATTGAGAGGGGGGGTGAATCAGTATCTAACCGGTTAGCAGAATATTTAACCTTATTAAGAACTTTGCATTCCAAAATAGTGTACCAGTAAATAAGAATTAATGAAGTAAATAGGAACAACAAAGATAGCATAGAAAACACACCATAGCACAAGATGTTTAATGAGGAAACCCCGTGTGGGAAAAACCTCGATGGGATTTGTGACCTACAATATTCACACTGGCCAATGAATAAATATTACTTACAATGAGGGGCCTGCACATGCCTACAACTCACTGCTCAATAAGAGTCACACTGACTACAAAAGTGGATTATGAAATCCAATATAATGTACTTCTTTAAAGTAGCATCAACTATGTCAGGTTCAGTAGTGGTTTAAGCTCATTCTATAACCAAAACCTTCGTTGTCACTTATATCACCTTATACATAATTCACAACTCTTATCCATACCATACATACAAATGACCTATAAGATCTCATGCATATATATGAGTCTTTTACAATATGCCTTGTCGGCTTTACAAAAGATAATTACAATTAAATACAATAACTAAAAGTTTATTCCCTGTCGGCTGGGGTGTCGATATGCATTGTAGCTGCTATCGGTGAAGTATTTACAAGTGTATGTAGATGTCTATGCCGTTGTCAGTGCCGATGCTAGTGCCTGCCAATGGCTCTACCAGATGAGTGCGAGATGGTTGCCAGATGGTTGCCAGTAGGTTGCCATCAATGACAACACCATCATTCTCATAAGAGTGTAGACTGCCAATAATTCTTCTCCTTTATTTTCATCATTAGATCTCTAATAGTTTTATTTGCTTACTTTAACTGATTGTTAACCTCGTTATTTCTCAACTTGAACTTTTGGATCTGTTCTCTCAGCTTCTGCACACATTCATTCACTACCTTCACATTTTATTTTAATTATTCATTCTCTGATTCCACACTTTATAGATCCTCAAGAGTTGTCTTCAATTATTCATTCAACTGATATTTTTTAGTCATACTCATCGGTGCCATGATTCAACCAACAAGGATCTCCCTCAATTAGTTAAGCTAGCTAACAAGGGACTAGGCTCTGATACCAATTGTTGAATGGTTGAATGGACCAAAATACTGAGAGGGGGGGGGTGAATTAGTATTCCCACAACAATAAAACTTTTATTGATATTTTAACCTTAGAAATTAATCTCATCAACATGAATTAGTAATGCAAAATAAATAAACAACATAATCATAAGATAGACACCAGATTTTATATGTGGAAAACCCAAATGGGAAAAACCACAAAGAGGGTTAACTCAAGATAATATAAATAGTTATATGGTGTTTACAAAAAGGGGTGGCTCACTACTTCATTACAACGCAACTCAAGTTATCACAATACAATAAGGCTCATTGTCAGAATGCTCACTACAATAGAAATAAGTGAACTAAAGGTAATTGCATCTCCAAATCCATGAGGTCAATTCCAAGGTAAGCTCAGATAACAACTCAACTCATAGTTGATCTAGTAAGGGATCTCTCCAACCTATCCACAACTGCCTGCAATAGATCTGGTAAGGGATTACTGCAACACTATCTACACTCTTTCAATTCAACTTTTTACAACAGATCCAATAAAGAATTACTGCAATATTGCACTCGCACCTTTCCACATACACCTTCACTCTTACATATACATCATACTCCATTGTTCATACTACATATTTCTCACATACTGCTTCTAATCGCTTTACTTGCATACCTTGCATACCACTACTCTGTTGCTCACACACTTCATACTTTGTCATGCATACACATCCATATGTCTCTCTCTCTCTCTCTCTCTCTCTCTCTATATATATATATATATATATATATGTATATATATGTATAACATATATATATATATAAATTATATGTATATATATGTTAGGATTCCCAAAGATACTAAGAGGGGGGGGGGAGTGAATCAGTATCTGACCGGTAATAATATTTTCTTAACTTATAACATGAAAAGCATATTAAAATTGTGTACCGGTAAACCAGAAATAATGTAGCAAATAAGAATAAAAACCACAACATAAAAACACACCATAACACAATGTTTTAATGAGGAAACCCGGTGTGGGAAAAACCTCGGTGGGATTTGTGACCCACAATATTCACTCATTGGCCAATAAGAGAATATTACTGCTACGATAGGGGCCTGCACATGCAGGAAGGCCAAGTGCCTAGAGCTCACTGCTCAATTACAAAAGAAGTCACACTGACTTACAAAAATGGATTATACTAATCCAATTTCTTGTACTGCTTTAGGTTAGCATCTGCTATGCCAAATTCAATACCGATTTAAGCTCTGCTATATACATAAACCCTTATCCAATAATTCACATATTAGGTTTGCTACCTTTACATCATATTTCGCATCATACCTCTCTTACAGAATGATCTACAATGATCTCATACATATATGAGTCATATTGCAATCCGCCATGTTGGCTTACAAAATATTTTACAATTAATTACAAAATACATTAACACAAAACTGCTATTGGCCAGGGTGTCGGTGTTTTTTTCGGTGCCAGTGTTCTATATGCCAATGTAGAGTTTGTCAATGCCGGTGTCGGTGCTAGTGTCTGCCTATCAGTATCACATGAATGCAAGGTTGACATCAATGACAATACCTTCAATCACCTACAATATCTCATTGGAGTGTGCATTTTCCAACAATCTCCTCCTTTGGCATTGATGGCAACACTCATGAGAAAAATTCAAGAATGTATCCAAAAATTAAAGTCCAAAAAAAATCTTGCCAAAAACTGTATGTCCAAAAATGTGTGCTCCCCCTGAGCAGATAATCTCTACTTCCTTCTGACCATTTTTCTCATCACACTACTCCCCCTTTGACATCAATGACAAAGGTTGTCATTCACTGTCAGTGGAGTCCTACCTGGATTCTTGTAATCGGTGGGTTATAATCTGAAAAATATCTGTCAAAATCAGATTTAAACCATTACTGAATGATTTGCTATCTTTTAGTGCCTCTTGAGTTCTCTGCACTGTACCGGTCAATATGTGCATTTTCTCTTCCAGTGTCTTTAGTCTGGGAACTAGAGCCTCAGATATTTCTTTTCTCAAAGAAATGAGGTAATCTAGTTTTGGACCAAGTCTACATTTTAAATCCTTTATTCTTTCTTTGTCCTTCTCTAACTACTTGATTTTCTCTTCTTTCTCTTCAATCTTCTTCTCTATCTCCAAAAAAGAATCCGATGTACCTATCAAATTGTCAGCAATATTGTTAATCTTATCTTGTGCTTTGTTGATTTCCTTATCTAGATCCTCTGTTGGAATGTTTGTTTTACAAGTGTCTCTGTATAGTTTCTTGAAGTCAAGAATTATCTCTCCAAGTTCCGGTAATAGGGTATCCATTTTCTCTTTGTTCTTCTTCACAATTTCCTCAAAGAATTTCTCTTTTTCTTTAATCATTCTCTCTTTAAATGTATCCTCATTTATTTGATCAACAGTCAATATGTTGTCAGTGATGAACTTAGACAACGTGTCTAGTTGACCTAAAGAATATTTGTTATCTACAATACACTTCGGTGCTATCAGTTTAAGAATGGGAATTGTATCATCAATATCCTTATAGGCTTGTGCATTGCACTCTGTGATCTTCTTTATTGAATCCAATAAGACCTCTGTTACATTTGTAGGTCTGGATTATGCCATAGAAGTACCAGATGTCTGTCCAACTTCCTTCACAATAGCCATGCTACCGGTTGTGGTAATCACCTTACTTGATTCGACCTCTGGTAGGTCAGGTTGTGTTTGCATTTCTACAAACAAAGGTTTAGGATTTTTCAGTTTTGGCTAGTGGCACTGTTTCTGTCTGAACCTATGCTTCAACCTATACCTATTTTGGTTTCTCTATCTATATCTCAGAGGGTTTCTCTGAGCTTTCAACTACCGGTTTCTCAGATGTAGTCTCAATTTGTACCTATGTACTTTCCTTAGCCGGTTCTTCTGATGGTTTTTCATTTGTATCTACTGGTTTCTCAGTGGTATCCTCTGTTGGTTGCTCTGTTTGAGTAGGGTTTTTTATACTTATCTCAACTTCTGCAGCCAGTGACTCAGTAGTCACATCAGTCTTCTTGTCCTCAGTGGTTTCTCTGTCAACCACAACATTTACTTCTTGAGTGTCTATATTTACAGTATACAATACTTCAAACTCAGGATTTGTATCCTCTAGTGGAGTCTCCATACTCTATGTGGCTGGTTGGCTATCAGTAGTATCAACCGGTGGAGTATCTAAAGGAGGTGGGGTTACATTATTAGTTATTTTCAGGTTTGGAGGACCACCTACCTTACCTTTCCCCTTATCCTTGTCCTTTTGATATACTTTAATAGTCTTTGGTCTGAGTAATTCTTCCTGTTTTTCTTTTTCCACAAAGAATATATCCCATGCATATGTTGTTTCCTTAGAGACTTCATTTACTCTACCTACCATCAGTGCTACATGCCAGTGAGCAATGGAGAATATTGTCTAGTTTTTTTCACTGATAAGTTTATCTATTTCATCAGTTGAGTTGACTGGATGTACTGCAAGTAGTTTTGCAATCTTAATTTTCTTGTCCAGCTCAACGATTGCTAACCTTCTAGCTTCTAATCTCCTATATAGATCATTTGGTATTTCATCAACAATTTGAATCAAAAATTTCTTATAAATATCTAAGTGTAAGATTACACTATTTTCTATGCTTTCCTTGTCATCTGCTGATAATGTGTTGTATAATTTACTGATGTTCTTCAGTTTACCATCCTCAGTGATTTCACTCAAGAGTTTATCCAATGAAGCAATATCCTGTTTTACCTTCTTTTTCTTAGGAGTCATTTTCTTTACTGGAGGCCTAATTGCTTGTTGTTTTTGTCTAGTTCTCCTGGGTGTAGGTGAGGGTACCGGTGAGGTTTTTCTTTTCCTTTCTACCCTTTTAAATATTGCAGGAATACCACTCTCAGAGGAGGTTCCAACTAGTGAAAGATGAGCTTCCAGTTGAAGTTCTTCCAACTCACTTTCCTTTATACCAGTTTGCTTCAAAACATCTTCTTTAATTGCTTTAGCCTGTCGGATTCCTTTTCTTACTATTGCTTCAACTTTCTTAACCCTTTCCTGGACTGAATTCCACTTTCTATTGTTTCAGCATTTCCAAAAACTTTCTCAGTAGGTTCCTTGGGTGCTTCAAGGAGGGCTTTTGCATAAGTTTCAATAATATTGTCATCTGTCTCATAGCCCATTTTAGTTACCCGGATAGTTCTAGGGACAACTGAATCCATCCAGATTTCATCCTTTTTTATTACAAAACAAATTTCATTTTTATACTTGTCCACAATAGCTTGTGACAGTCTTACTCTAGTTTTCATTCGAGCCTTTAGTTCTTGAAAGTGTTCATTTAAGTTTTTCTCCTGGTTTTCTCCCATATTGCTCAATAGATCCAACAGTTGTTTTCTTACCGGAATGTCAAAACCAAAATCTCTTGCACCAATACTGGGTACTTGTTTAGTTATGTACATCATCAGACAAACAAGTAAATTTCCAAATCTGAATGTTCATTTCTTATCTCCTTTAATTTTCTCTAGATTGTCTATCAATTCATCTTTGAGCCATTCACATACATCTATTCTAGCATTGTTGTTGACCATGTCATATGCACTTTTGATACATAGGCTAGAAACTGAGTTCAACCTATTTGCATGTGTAGCTTTATAACCTAATATCATACTAATAAATCTCACATTTATGTCCTTTACATCATTTACCCTTAGAGACCTTTTGTCGAATGTTGCACCGGTTAAATCCATCACTGTGTCATTTGAGACTCTCTTCATTTTGTCAGGTCTGCTACCGGTGGAAGGTAACCCTGTTACTGCCTTAATGACTTCCTTTGTGATTTTATGAATTGTATCCAACCAGAAGAATTCACCATGAACTTTGCTTAGCACAATCCTTATAATATCCTTGGGAAAATCTGGGACACTAAAGATTTCAGTAAAACCTAGGGTTTCTACTATCTTATGTTTTAGCTTGATATTTCTAGATTCATCACAAATCACAGTGCTATACATGTTTTTGATTTCATCATTACTTAATTCCTCTATATGATAATGTATATACATCCTAGGGTCTTCAACATATACTACTCCCTTAGGAATTTGAGAAAATGCACCTATGCTATCATTTTTCTTCGCTATTTCAAGAACCAGTTTGAATATAGGTCTAGGATGCTTAATAACTTCAACAACATTAGGGTTTACAATAAATTCAGGAGTGGATGAAGATACCATGATTATAAATACCTCAATCTGCCTTTAGGATGAATGCTTTGATGAACTGCTTCACTTTTTTGCTAAGGATGCCTTCACTCAGGAATTTTCGCGCTCTCAAAGGTTTGAATGCTTGGTGAATGAAAAAGGAGCCAAAACACTTGCTTTATAATGTTATTTTCTCCAACTACCACATTTAATGCTTGTCAGTTAAGTCACAACTTAACTAGCTACCGGTATAGAAGTGATTTCAACTTCTCACCATCAATCGAGGGAATAATAGCATATTTTATTTCGTTGCTAAACCCCCAAAGGATTTTCCTTCAGTTAGATGAAGAGTCTCCTACTGGTGGAGTGATACTCTATTCTATTAGTGGAGGGGTATTCCCTTCAACATTTTGATCTAACTTTCTAATCCATTGTTTTGAGAATTCTTGCTTTACCTCTTCAACCTTTTCTTTACCTTTCAAACTAGGACCTTTGTTATTTGTCGGTGGGGACTTGCTTCTACAAAATTTTGCAATATGTCCAATTTTGTTACAAGCATAACAAGTCACATTGTTTTTCTGAATAGGTTTCCCATATCTTATGCCGGTATGTGTTATGCATTGATTAGATAAGTGTCCAAATCTTCCACAAACATAACATCTTACATTCATTCTGCAATTTTCAGAGCTATGACCAACTTTGTTGCATTTAGAACATTGACCGGTGGGTGTATTAGTGTTTTGATAATTTCTAGATCTACACTGATTTTCTCTATGACCATACTTGTTACAGTTAAAGCATTTCCCATTGAATTTGTAAGCATTAGGTTGTCTTACCGGTTTGCTATGATCATGATTGTTTGCAGTACCAGAGCTTTCACCAGTTTCAAAGCCAAGGCCATTTTTATCACCATTAGGTTTTTGATTCTTCAGCATGTCAACAAGTTCTTCTGAACCTTTCTTGAATTTCTCCTTGTGTTGATTTGCACCAGTCAGTTCATACTCCAAGATTCCTTTCTGTCTCATGAGTTCAGTTCTATCATTCTGTGTTTGCAATAAATCTGTCTTCAACATATCATTTTCATGACTGAGTCTTATGCTTTCATTTTCAGCATCATTTAGTCTTCTAACAAAGTCTTCTTCATTCTTCTTTTTGTCTTCAATTTCTTTACAAAATCTCATAGTCATATCTTGCATCTCATTCTTTGCTGTACTGATTTCTTGTCTTAGCTTGTTTACCAGATCATTAAGAGTTTCCTTTCCATCTTCCTCTTTCTGCATCTTCTCACAAAGTTCTCTTCTTTTATTCCTTGCTATAGTGTAATTTTCTTGAAATTCTTGAATGATATCCTGAGCAGCCTTTAGATCATCCTCAAGTTTGATATTCTTTACCTTTTCTGCATCATAGTCTGAAAGACTTGTTTCCAATTGCTTTCTCAAGTTTTCCATCTCTACCGGTGTCAAGATCTTCCTCAAGTTGTTAGGCTTCTGAAAATAGAGGACCGGGCTCTGATAAAAATTGTTAGGATTCCCAAAGATACTAAGAGGGGGGTGAATCAGTATCTGACCGGTAATAATATTTTCTTAACTTATAACATGAAAAGCATATTAAAACTGTGTATCGGTAAACCAGAAATAATGCAGCAAATAAGAATAACAACCACAACATAAAAACACACCGTAACATAATGTTTTAACGAGGAAACCCGGTGTGTTAAAAACCTTGGTGGGATTTGTGACCCACAATATTCACTTACTGGCCAATAAGAGAATATTACTGCTACAATAGGGGCCCGCACATGCAAGAAGGTCGTGCCTAAAGCTCACTGCTCAATTACAAAAGAAGTCACACTGACTTACAAAAGTGGATTATACTAATCCAATGTCTTGTAGTGCTCTAGATTAGCATCTGCTATGCCAGATTCAGTACCGGTTTAAGCTCTGCTACATACATAAACCCTTATCCAATAATTCACATATTAGGTTTGCTACCTTTACATCATATTTTGCATCATACCTCTCTTACAAAATGATCTACAATGATCTCATACATATATGAGTCATATTACAGTCCGCCATGTCGACTTACAAAAGATTTTACAATTAATTACAAAATACATTAACACAAAACTGTTGTCGGCCAGGGTGTCCGTGTTCTTTTCACTGTCGGTGTTCTATATGTCGGTGTAGAGTCTGTCAGTGCTAGTGCCGATGTCGGTGTCTACCTATCGGTATCACATGATTGCAAGGTTGCCATCATTGACAATACCTTCAATCACCTACAATATCTCATTAGAGTGTGCATTTTCCAACTATATATATATATATATATATATATCTCTGTGTGTGTGTGTATATGTATACATATATATACATACACACACATATACATACATATATATACATATGTATACCCAGCTCGCTATTTTAAGGGTCAACGAAATCCATTAATTGCACACAGATATATATGTGTGTGTGTGTGGACTTGAATTTCATCATCATAATACTACCTACAACATATTAGTTTCACAAAATACAAAGGAAATGCTACAGGAAATCAAAACTCAACCAATGAAACTAAATAAAATTGATAGAAAATAAAAACACTATTATTACCTTCATGATTTATGTCTCATTGTGTACTAACTCCACTGTTCCTGGTTGCTGATGGTGTGCTCTTAGACAAGTACTGATAGCTTCCAAGATGGCATATGAAGAATGGACTGATAACTGATACTATGATATGCAATGCTAAAATGACTACGCTAAATCATTATGCTATTTGCTTCAAGCTTAAAACTCACAGATGCATTAGTTTTTACAAATGATTAGCTTGAAAACTCACTTGAAGACTAACTCTTTCTCAACTCAAACTCCCAATTTTATAGACTTTGAGAGGATAAGATGATGTGGCCTGGATCAATGATCATGATCAGATCTATAAATTTGGATGGTCGTGAACAAAGGTGAAGGTTGAGAGAAAGGGGGAAGGAGAAGATAGGTGTCACTCATCTCACCTTGACTGGGTTGTTGACTGAGGGAATCTAGAGATGGTTGGAGAAGATTTAGGCATGAGAGGACAAGTGGACTCAAGTCCTTCCTAAGATGTAGGGATGTTGGAGGGATTATAGAGGAAAATTTAAGAAATATGTGTACGTACACAATATTTCATTAAATTTGGAGGTTGGAGATAAATGATGAATTAAAATTTAAGAAATATTAATATCTTTAGCCACATGATTGATGAGTTAGCAAAGGGAAGATGAAGTGGAGATAGAAGAATGAGTTGGAAAAGAGATTAAATAATTAAGATTTATTTAATATTTGAGACTATAGGATAAAGAATAACCATTAGATATTAGATATTCAAATGATTGGAGGAAATAATTAAATATTTAGATATTCAATTAATTGATCAGAAGAATAATTAAATATTAGATATTTAATTAATTAGAGGAATAGGATAGATGAATTAATTAATAAAACATTTCAATTAAATTAATTAATCTTTTCAAATTAACTATTAAATAGAATAATAAACATTAAATAAATATAAAATATTTATTTAATCGCTCGTAGCCATTTTTATGTGTATACAATATATATATATACATAAATGATTTACACAATAATACATTTATCAGATCAACATGTTTCCCAATTAATCCTTGACCAAAAACATAGTAACCAAGTCGACCTTTACATATGTTTTACACGCTTCAATTAGAGGAACACACGCTTCAATTACCAGAACACAACAAGGGTCTACCAGACCTATATATACAAACCCATAAGCACAAATTTCAAGCATAACAACTTCCAACTTCAAGATATGAATACCACATATTCCAGAGCATAGAATTCATAATGCAATAAAAACATTTGGGTAGCAATACAATTGATACAACTTCAACCATGACTAGCAATTACTAGATTCCAGAATAAGGGATTTTCCAAAAATAAATCCAGTAGATCATAGATACTTAGTTGCTCAGTATCTATTCAATATCATTGCTCTTCTTACTACATATATTATCCATTCATTATCACTACTTTGGTCACTACATACATTATTTGTTCATTATCACTACTCTGATCAATATGCTACATCCGGTCCAACCGGATCACCGGGTTTGACATCAATAGCAACAATGACAACAATGACAACATTCACACAAATCTAACACCATCAGCCCCAAAACAACCTCCAATGCAAATGAAATGTTTGAAGTCACACCATGTTGAGACACCTTCTAAATACTCCCAAAATACTTCCCATGCTATCGCATGCTACTGCATGGACCAAAACACCAAGAGTCGGCCCCAAATGATGACATAGTTAACTCATACCACCACAAAAGACACAATCTTTAATTTGAAGACCACCAAATATACTTGTGAATGACCAAGAAAGAAACATAATACATTAGGGAACCAAAAAAAACCACCCACAATACTCTATCAACTTATAACCAAGGAATGCAACACATTCATCCATACCGTTGTACTATAACAACATCATCGAGAACTTAGAGTTAAATAGCTTCAACTATAGATCACCTGATCACTTGAAGATTGAGATATGAAGAGAATATTCATTCACAAAAAATGTTCTAAAACCATGTAACCATTTGATACTTATCCATCACAGAGTGGACCATAAAGTGTGGTAGACTGTTCACCGAAACAGTCACAATTAATTTAAAAAACTAAACCAATTCATATAAGTTACCAATAAAGATTTAGAAATGCTAGAACATATCACAATTTGTCATTATAAACATCTATAAAAATACTCCATACAACCACACATCTTCTACACAAACTTATACCCATTGCGCATTACATAATTATTTTCGAACCAAATTACAACTAAGTACCTCATCCAAACCAACAAGGTTGACATTAGTGACAACTTAAAATAATTTTTACAACATGAAATAACCAGAAAAAAATTTGATTTCTCACCATTATCTTAGCCCAAAACTTGAAGATCACTATTATTCTCTAGCCTCAAAAAGCCATAAAAAAATGGTTTCGAAAGTTATCTCTAGTGGTGATTAGCTAACCTGAATAGAAATATCCTCTACAAGACAATATATTTTTAGTAGGATATTTGATTGACTATTAAAGTGTGAGTTTATATTAGTTGGACTGAAAAACTTGCTTTTGTTTGTCTTTGGAGAAGAGGTTCTTATTGGGTCTCAAGGAATAACATGAGATCTTCCCATGATGCTAATAACTATAGGAAATTTTTTCCCATTCTCATAAAAATCATATTTCAAAAGAAGTAACTCGGAGGGATGGAGAAGAGTGAAGGAGGAAAAGAGTGTATTTATGTGTATATCTTACCCAAATTTAGGTTGTAGCATGGGCCCAATATAAGAAAGTTCATGGCCTTAAAATAGTAGGTCAAGACATCATCCAAATTTGCATATTTTAAACTGACAGAATATTCTAAAGAACAATCAATATATATTGGACCATTTTCCATAGAGTCACAAGACCCCCCTAAGAGTGCATGGGAGGTTTTGGTAATTATAGCATCTTTCAACAACATCAAGACAATGATAGGTAATTCTTTTCGGTATTGACCTACGATCCCTATTCTTACATATGACAGATACATGTATTAAAATTTTTGGGGATCTGCTCTTGCTTGACATTGGAGCTCTCCAATTTTGGTTTTAGTGAATAAATTTAAGTTCCCTTAAGACCCATTGGTTACTACATGTTGTAACTCAACTACTTTACAATGACTTGCACTTTTATAATCAAAAATATTCCGGAGACCCTTAGGTATATCTTTATAAATATCAACTACTTTTATTCTAGGGACTCTAAATTCTTTATCAATAAATCTATCATTATAATCTTCTAAAGCATTTGAAGAAGAACCTTGCAAACAAAAATCTTGCTCAAATTGTGTGAAAATGTGTTTGAAACTTGCCTCAACATTTCGTGCATCTATTTGGTCTTGACTACTAGGGAATGGCTCCATAATTCTAGTATGCTCTAACTTGTGCTCAAATCCTCACTTGAGTCACAAGTCTTATTGCTTGAATCTATCCACTAGCAATGCCTTGATATGGATAAAAATGTGGATCTTACTCAATTAGGACTTACAATGAGAACATTGGGATTTGTGAGAGACAATAAGGAGAGTCAATACAAGGAGTTGTATACCACTATGGATTCAAGATGTAGGTTAAGATAAACAGATTGTGAAAATGCAATGAAAATTTTTGTATTCACTTTAATGCAAAAGTTGGAATGCAAGATTCCTTACAGGCTTTGATACCTTATTTTTGACAAAGCTATGAGATAGAATTAGGACCAACTTTTGTTACTTAAATCACACGCTTAGACATATAGACTATATAGTTTATTCAAGACAATTAGACTCATGAATTAAGTGAGGTGTGAGGTTGTGGTTCCCTATAAGGGAAGAGCATACTTCTCTACTCACTTTGACACAATCTAAGAATCCCAAATGAGGATGCTACTTGGATGTTAGAGGATGATATCAAACAACATGGAGTCTTATTTATGAGCTCATTTCATCAGGAGAATGAAATCTTTTTCACCCCCGTTGTATGGTGCAGGGCACCCTAGCAATTTTACTCCAATGTTGTCAATAGATGTTCTAGGTTGATTTTTTTCATTTCATGAATTTAATAAGGTCAATTAGGACCATATTTGATATATTTGTTTCATGTAGGGTCCAGGTGTTGAGTTTTGTCAACTTTGTCAAAATGTTGCAAAAGTTGCAGTGTTACATTTTATGCAATTTTGGTTTGTTTGGAAGACCAATGGTTAGTAGTTTAAAAGTTGGTTATGGACCATTGGTGTTTGATAAACTTATATATTTTCCTCTCAGGCTCAAGGAAAAGATTGTTGATGCAAATTTTAAAGGAAAGCAATAAAAACTACATCATTTTCCTGCATTTACTATTTTTTTGTTGTTGCAGTGATTAGTTTGTGCTGGTATGGAAGGATAATGACTCAAGACTAGATGAATTTGAAAGAAGAGTGAATTCCATTCATTTTGGCACTGGTTTTGTGAAGTCTCATTAATTTTTGAGTATTTAATAAGCGATTCATTGGAAACAGCCCTAAAACTCTTGTTTTGAGGGTTTGAAGTGAAAAATGTGAATACCTGACCATTCTAACATTGAAATTTTGGCCAAAATCGGTGGAATGGGTGGGATAGGGTTGATCCACATGGGATTTGAAGGATTTTTGCAAGAGATGAAGTTTGGGACATTTTTGAGCAATCCCTAGCCTAACATCTTCATGTGTTGGGCTTAGGAGTGTAGGTAGAAGTGGGATTTTGCTGGAGAGAAATTTATAGTGGAAGTGGAGGATAAAAAATACTTATTGGGACCCTATGTGATGTTTTTGAGACTAAGGAGTGTAGGTTTGAAGTTTGGCACTTGTATTTCTAACACTTTCTCTGTAAAAGTGGCCTAATTAGGCCTAAAAGCACATTACCAGTCTAAAAAAGAGGTATCCATTCCAAAACAACCCTTAGGGAAAATTGGATATGTTATATATCAGCCAAAAGGGTATCCATAAATGGTCTTTTTTTGTCTTAAAACTATCCATACAAAGAGTTACTTTGGAAAAAACCTCTAAGTAGGGCTACAAGGAGTCTAGCCTAGTTGTGAAGCAACTCCCCTCAAAGCAAGTCATGGGGTCTAAACCAGGGTATGATGAGTGTTTTTATGATGCCTTTAGTCACTTTAGAATCATTCCTTTGAAAGGTTGAAATTTTTTGAGGTCTGTCCTAAGGTTGTGTTAAAATTGTCATTGAGTTGGGGTCTAGTGAATGGATAGGTGAGTTGGGAGAATGATTCCCACTTTGAACTTTTGTGAGATATCCTAGGTGGCTGAATTGTGTTGGTTTTGACTTGATGTTCTGCTCTGCATCATTTTGCATAGAGATTCAGGTTTTTAGATATATATTGCCTATTTTGTAATTAATTTTCTACTTACCTTTGTCTAATTATATGTTTTGCTTTTTTATTGCTACAACATATTGAATTCACACCACCAATGTCTTCTTATGTAGGTTGAGGGCCCTTCTTGCAAATGAGTTCCCTATGTTGCATGCCAACATGCACCATCAATGCATGAGCCACCCTATACTTCAATTCAACATTTCTACTTGGCAATGGTATGTGACAACGAGGAAGCGTTGGTGCTATGTAGAGGAAACTCAATGCAATATTTTGTTTTGGCCATAGCAGGTGCCTAGGATCATTGAATCGAGCACAATGACATACAGAAACATGAGAGGATGGTTAATAGAGCTAGTGCCTGATGCTTGGATGGGTAGTGTTTGTTATGATTTTGCAACATTTGCCTTGGTCTTCGACTACACGAACTTGTTTCGTATGGGATGCAGACCTAGATCTTGAAGTAGATTTTTGAGGATCCAATCCAAATTTTTTTGATGCTCATACTTATGTATCTTTTATTTGGTAACTGCGGCTATTTTGTAATACATTTATATGGAAGTAATGTATTTTGGTCACTCTTTTGGCTTTTTTTTATGTTGTTTGTTCCTGTTGTAAAAACAATGATTGATTGCCTTTTTAAAAGTATTTATGCCTCAAACTATCTGACATATGTCAACCAATAAATTGAATCTTAGTGTAATCAGAGATGTAATGTCCTATTCACTTAACAATAGCTCTAATATGTTAAATAACAAAAAATGAAAAGTAAACTAAGATTTGGCATGTAATAATTTTGAGTAGAGTTGGGTAGTTTTTGACATATTTTGGCATGTAATTATGACAATTATTAGGATTGTTATACCCTATTACCTTTGATGATGTTATGGACTTGATTTTTTGACATTATTAGGATTGTTATAACAAAAGAAACAACATAGTATGTTCCTATTCTACCTCAAATTGGAGTGTGCACTAAGTGAACTAGCTTGACTTAGGAAAGGTGTAATAGTGATTGTAGAACACACTGTGTTTATCACCGATTATTTTGATGAGAGATCCTACAAGTCTCTTCGACACCCTTTCATTTTGATGTGACTTTTTCTTTTGGTGAGACTTATTTCGGGCTTAGTAGATCCTCAAGGTCACACTGATATCCATGTTTTGATGTGACATTAAACGTGTCTTGCCGACAAAGTTTCCTTTTTCGATGTGACCTTTCTTTCGATAAAGCCCAATTTGTTTCTTGTCAGCCCTTGGTGCTATAGCGATATGACTCTTTTCGCTATGACACATGATATATCTTGGAAATAATGGTAATACTTGCATAATAGATCAAACAACATGTTTTTCACTATGCCCCGCCATCTTTTGACAAGGAAGACTAGAGAAGAAAGACTCTACGGGGTCATAGCCTTAGTGGAGAAAAAGGTATCTTGCCAACCCACAGGAAGGAAGTCTAATGTAAAATGATCTTGCGGGATAATAAAATGGAAAAAGGTGCATAGCCTCGCCATCCTGCAGGTGTATTTTGTGATGTTAAACACGCGATTGGTATTTCACCCAATACTGACACTAAGGTGGTCCACAATGCCGACATAGAAGCGGTCCACATAAGCGTTTGACCACGTTTTGACCCAAGGATGAAGATGTTATGGAGAATGTGTCTTGCATGGGTCTAATTTTGTGTTGTTTCCAGTTAATAAGGTCATTTTGGACCATGAATAGTCATTGGGATTCATAAGGTTTGGTGCCATAATTACGATGAAAGTTGCCAAAGTTGTTCAAGTGTTATCAATGTTGTAATGCAACTTTCCATTATTGTAATGTAACTTTTATAAATATTGTTAAGGGATAGTTGTGTATTGATTGGAATTAGCATAAATATTCATTGTATACTTGACCTAAGGGGTTGGATGAATTGTAGTTGTGATTGCATAATAAAAGTCTACTTTTGTGTGCAAATTTCCAGTTTTCAGTCCCTTATCTCTCTTATGTACAGATTGTACAGAGTATTGAGGATAAATAAATGTTTGAAAAAGATAGAGAATTGAACTAGCTTTCGTTTGAATCTGGTATCATAATTTTTCATCTAGTAAATCGAGAGATATTCCATTTTGTGTAAAAGTTGGTTAAAACCCTACCTAGGGTAAACCGAGAACCTTAAAAATGTGATATCTCTAAATCTGTATGGTGAAATATCCTAAAATTTGGTTTCAAGGTTTGTACAAACATATTTTATCACGCCTCAATGTTGCAGGACCAATGGAGTAGGTTTTCACGTGGGAAATTAGGATTGTTGGTTTGATATGATACATGTATCAACTAATTATGAAAGTTTAAAGACTTCTTTACATGCTACAAATGGAATTTGGGTTCCTTGCAATAACTGAAGGTGTTGTAGAATCTATGGAGGCCTCAAATTCATTTTCCTATGTTTTGAATGGATTTATTGGGTTATTTGGAGTGTCCTTAGTATGACTTTCTTAATAAGATAGATTGTGACAATTTAAGTAACCAGTGCCTTTGATCACAAATTTGTGTCTTAGGTGAGGGATATGGTGTCTAAACCTCAAGAAGTGATCCTAGGAAAATGTGGGAACCCTCATAATCTATTTCAATTGAGATGAAGCCATTTTTGTGGAGAAAAAAGGCTTTAGGTTTGAGTGTCTCATTTAGGCAGTGTTTTCCCATTTTGACAAAACAATGAGCAATCACCATTTTGGGTACCTTTGAATTGAAGCTATATTGAAACCTCTTGAAGGGCATTTGGCTGAGTACTATGAGTGTCTCTAAAGAAATATTACGTTAAAATAATCACCAATGTTTTTTGTCATCTCTATTATTAATTCATGTATTAATTTTATTGGATAGAGCAATAAAGAAAAATTACAACTTCAATAATGATCAACTCCAAAGGCCAAATCCACCAAATCAACAATTGCAACAACAATTTCTTTGTATTCATGTAGTCGTATTAAATCAATTTTCTACATCATCTTCAAAAAACATATACATCATCAAACCAAACAACTTGCATGCAACTAAGTTACAACTAACATTATTCCCAAGCTAGAGGCAAGCTTGATCTATTATCATAGACTTGAAAACAAGAAATCCCCATGAAAACAATTGTACTAAACAAAACTTGTACATTTTTTTTTTTACAAAAGAGGTATCGAGCACCCTATAGGTACTGATGATATGCATAGAGATTGGAAAACATCAGTTGGATGTTCCATCTTTACAATCCAGTGCATCAGAGATTTATATTTGGCAATGATGGGAGAGATCCTATATGTGTTGTTCTTATTCCATGACACTCATTTGCAAATATGATAGCCTCTTGCATCTTGTGATCATACTAAGAATGGAAGAGATAACCCAACACCAACATCTCTTGCACCTCTCATACCTGTTCAGTCAGTTGCCTTCATTAGAATGCTAGCCACTAGTCCACCAAATGACTACTAGAGAACCCAAACAAAACCAAAAACAAAAAAGAGTCAATACTTGAAAAATGAAGCTAATCTAATTCCATTAATGATAGGTGTAGATTACATTGAATGTTCATCAAAAGTAACATGGGCCATTTTGGGAGATTTTGTACTGACCTTGGTATAATGTTTGCGACATTTTTTTTGTTGAAAAAGTTAGAACCAATAATGTTCATCCAAGGTGCCAAACTAAGATGAGAAAAACTTTCATTTTTGGGGGCCCATATGTATGGAATGCTACATCCTCATTGAGCACCTGAAACAATTGCATAAACAACATATGAATAATACACGGTGTGTTTCTCACACATTCCATATGAAAAGCACAATGTGCGTCTCACACAATAATATAAGAGTACAAGTTTATTCAAAAATGCAAGAACATATTGATATTTGAACAATAAAACAAGAGTACACTGATAATTAAACAAATAATACAGACATATCCAACAATATGTGAAACAAATGTTCACATTTATGACCAAAGTAATTAGACATGCTAACTAAAATAAATTTTTCAACTGAAGTAAGCAGATGATGTCCAGAATTGTCCAACTGAGCAATAAAACAATGTTGGAAATGTCAAATCAAGCATTAAGAGAGAGATACACAATAAAATAATATATTCATCATATCCTCTGCTCTCTAGTTTGTGCAATGGAGGGAAGGCCTTCATAGAATCTACTTCTTTTCCTAGGGTGTTTATGTATCTCGGGAGGTGTGATCCCAAGGGATCGAAGCCTTCCACTTGATCACCTTGCAATGGCAGGCTGCTTCATGGGAAATTTATTCATCTTCATATAGTGGAGGTCATCATCCTGCATGAACCCATAGATAGTATAGATAAGTAACTCCAATACAATAGGAACTTGTGCAATGAATATGCTAGTGCAGTGGATATGAAGGAAACTATGAGACGTACCTCAAACTACTTTTCTAGCATGTTGGTGATCATGAGGCATTGATCCTGTAACAATCCACATAGAAAATAGATGAGAGGCACCAATACAACAAGAAATTGGACAATAAACATGCTGGTACAATGGATATAAAAGAAAGAATGAGACGTACCATAGGCTTCTCTACAAGAGATTTTGTCATGTTGGTAATCAGGAGGTGTTCATCTTGCACGAAACCATAAACAAAACATATGAGTTGCACCATTAAAATAGCATCTTGTGTAATAAATATGTTGAGACATACCACAAGAAGCTCTATAGATGATTTATTTGTGGTGGTGGTTGGAAGGGGTTCATCCATCACATCATCAATGGTGAGGTGTGTATCATGCAAGAAACCATAGACATTATAGATGAGTTGTGACATCATAATGGGAACTTTCCCAATGAATATGCCAATACAAGGGATGTAAAGGAAATTGTGACATGAACTTCTTGAAAGGAACTTTGGCCATCATTAATTTGTGCAAAAGAGGAGGACCAGGCCAAGTCTGAGATGTTCCATATCTCAAATGAATCCAATCAATCAACCAAGACATATGAGAATAGATGTTGATAAGGCAGCTTGACATCTACGTCAAGCACCTCAACAAAATGGATTTTCACAGTACCCGATGGGAGTGGAATATTGTGGCAAACTACACCACTTCCCATGACAACCACCTTGCCTTTTCCAACAAGCACTCCCTTCAATCGAAGCTCAACATGATCCCTGATAGCATAAGTGCCTTCATCATGTTCACTATTATCATCCAGAGCACAATTCTTAGACGCTCTATGCACTGCTTTAGAGGGGCTTTGTTACAAAGTTAGGAATGTTGTTAGTTATGGTGCATAACCTAATGTTTGGGATATTGTGATTGAAGACAATCGGGATTTTTTTGTTATCATTGATTACACAAAACAATGGTTCTATACATACAAAAGGAGATTGAAGAGGTTAGCCTTGTGTATGAAAGGCTCAAAACAATTAATCATCAATAGATTAAAGACACAAATCCACAATCATCAAAGACAATAACAAAAAGTTGGGCAAAGACACAGACCAACAATGCATATGTAAAAACATTGCCCATATAAACATAAAACTTAAGACATACAACAAGTTGGCCAAAGACATAGGATAGTGATTACGTAAAAACATTTCTCGTACATATGCATCATTAAACACATACATCCCTTTCAAATGACACTTAAATATTCGAGCTGCAGTTGACTTATAATTAACTAAATTACTTGAGTGAGAATGTGGGCTTTCAAAGGTGACATGGACATTAGTTATGAACTAACTCATTCCACCAAAACTCATTAACAATAATAAAAACTTAAAAGAACCATCATACAATATGATTGTTGAAAATAAAATGCAAGAATATAATTTGTCCTTTTTCTTCTTCCTTTTTTCCACCTTCTGCCACTTTTCACCTCCTCATTGAACATTGCCATCCTCATGCAAGTGAGGTGCTTCAGATGCAACCTATAAAATGGGAGCATCAATGTAAACTATCAATTGATTAGGCACATGAGATATGGGTGTAATACAAGAATATACCTTCTCCTTTTTCTTTTTGCTTTCTTCCACCTTATGTTGCTTATCACCTCCTGATTGAACAACATCATCCTCATGCGAGCAATGTACTACTTCAAATGAAGCCTATCAAATGGGAGCGTTAATGTAGGATATCAATTGATTAGGCACAAAAGTTATGGATGTAATGAAAGAATATACCTTTTCCTTTTTCTTCTTCCTTTCTTCCTCCTTGTGTTTCTTATGACCTCCTGAATGAACAATGCCATCCTTATGTGAGAAAAGTTCTTCAGATGCAGCCTGTCAAGTGGGAGCATCAATGTTAGCTATCAATTGATTAGGCACACTAGATATGGATGTAATGCAATAATATACCTTCTCCTTTTATTCTTCCTTTCTTCCTCCTTGTGTTGCTTATGACCTCCTGATTGAACAACACCATCATCATGCGATAAAGGTGCTTAAAATGCAGCCTATCAAGTGGGAGCATCAATGCTAGCCATGAATTGATTAGGAACACAAGATATGGATGTAATGGAAGAACATACCTTCTCCTTTTTCTTCTTCCTTTCTTCCTCCTTGTGTTTCTTATGACCTCCTGATTGAACAACGACATCCTCATGCGAGAAAGGTGCTTCAGATGCAGCCTGTCAAATGGGAGCATGAATCTAAGCTATCAACTAGTTAGGCACACGATATATGTATATAATATAAGAACATATCTTCTCCTTTTTCTTCTTAATTTTTCCTCCTTATGCTGCTTGTCACCTTGCGATTGAGCAGTTCCATGCTTATGCAAGAAATGTACTTCTTCAAATGAAGCTTGTCAAAAAGGAGCATGAATGTAAGCTACAAATTGATTACCCATGCGAGATATGAATGATATGCAAGAATATACCTTTAGTTTTTTTTCTTCCTTTTTCTCTCCTTATGTCAATTGTCACCTCTCGATTAAACAACACTATGATCACGCGAACCAGGTAGTGTTCCACAAGCAACCTATCAAAATACAAGCATCGATGTAAGCTATCAATTGATTATAAATATGAGATATGAATGTAATGCAAAAATTTACCTTCTCTTTTTTCTTCTTCATACCCTCCCTATGCTTCTCATCGCCACCCAATACAATAGTACCATGCTCGTGCGAACTATGAACTACTTCAGAAGTGGTGCAAGAGAACCTAATGGGATTATACCTCCATGAGGATTTCTAATGTAATTTTCATGTGTTGTCATGTTTTGATTCAATAAGGTCCTATGGACCATTTGTAATAAGTTTGGAACCCAATGGGTGAGTTGGATTGGTCATTGGCCCTATTTGGGAAAATGTTGTCATATTGTTGCTCGATGTGGTCAAGGTGTCCCCTAGGGTGACTAATTATGTAAAAAGTGATTATTTGGGCCTATTTAGGAGCATCTAGGATGATTTGATGTTATTTGGGGTCATTTGACCAAGTATGACAAAAGTTGTAAAAATCTTGCAAAAGTTGCTTTGCAACTTTCCAAGTTAATGTTGTAAAAATTGTAAAAGGAAACCCAACGGTCACTCACTTTGAAAATTAGTTGGGAACCATTGGGAAATTACTTAGAATTGTTTAAATTCCCCCCTTTGGGTCGAGGAAATGGGTTGATAAAGTTTTTGAAGTGATTCAATACAAACAATTCTAATTTTCCTACAATTTTCCTACTTCCTTCGTGTTGCAATAATTTTTACTTGTTTGTATGCTACTTTCTAGGCTGAAGACTCACATGGGTAGAAATTAGAGGGAGTATAGTTTCATTTTGTGGTGATTTGGTGCATTTCCATCCAGAATTGAGGGAGATACGAGTATTTTTGTAGAAACAATCTATAAACCCTTACTACCTAGGGTTTGGACACAAAAATGTGAATTTCTTCCACATTCCATCGTGGGTAGATAATTAACCAGGTGGAATGCTATGGTTATATTTACACTTTAAGATTTTTTTATTTGCAGGGTAGGAGATCATGTTTGGTGGGAGAAAGTTGAGGATTTAGGCCTGGCATCCCCTATGTGACAGACCTAGTTTTGGACCATGGACTACAAATTAATGAAAATGTGTTAGATTAGAACTTTGGGAACCCAAAACCAATTGAAAAATTTGTTTGGAGTTGAATGCCAACTTATATAAGTGTTGGATTGAAATTTGAGTACAAAGTTAGAAGGGTTGCTTTGGAAAATGGGGCTAATTGAGCCCCTGAAAACAATGACAGTCCTATTTTGGTTTATGTGGTCTGAAACAACCTAAAGATATTTTTAATATGTTAAGTAACTCCTTAATGGGTGTCTATATATTCTTTTCTTTTTTCTCATCCTCACTGTGAAGAAAGTTATGTGCCTAAAACTCAAAATGGAGACCTACTAAGAAAATGCTATGGTTATGAAGGAACTACTGAGGGACATAGTCAGAGGTTCCATCTCAATGTTTGAAGGGTTTTATTATGCTTCTATAACCCATTTGGGAAGCTTTCCCCTAGGGTTCTAGCTAATTTGAGTTAGTAACCAAGTTTAAGCTAAAAATTGTCTATGAATAGGAAGGTGGTGAGTTAGGAGAAAGATCTTCCTTTGAGGTTTTGTGAGCCCTTTTGGTGATTGTTGTGAGTTGGTTTTGTCACTTGGTACCCTCTGCATCAAGAATCAACCTATCAGAATATAATCATGAGAAGTTATTTGTGAATTTCATATAGATCTTATCTATCGATGTTATAAAATACAATCAATTTACCTTCACTGGTTTCTTCTTCCTTCGCTCCAAACTGGACTCCACATCACACAACTGCCCCAAATGCTCCTCATGTAGTTTTTTGGGGTCACTATGGCCTTCACCTCATGATTCACAAGGGTCGTGTTGAAGTAGAGTACAAAGTCATTCAACAGTATGCATGCAAATCAAAATACTAAATATTGTTGGATAGTAGAGTTGTTAGAATGTGTTGTTGTCATTGATGTCAACATATTCCAGTGTTGTAGAGAATTGGTTTGTTGTAGAAAGTTGAGTTGGTTTGGGTGATCTATTGTAGATGTGCTGATATGGATTAATCGGTTTTGAGATACTTATCTCTAGTTGATTCAGTATAATTTTAAGTGTTCTAGAAGGTGAGTTGATCGAGTTATGTGATCCAGTGTGATGGCTGGTTTTTTAGTGTTCAATGTTGCATAGTTGTGGTATTTGATCCATATTCTTCAGAATAATTATATCTTGAGTTGTGGATTTTGGAGAGTGTTTGGGATGTTCATGTGTGTCCTATGATTAGATGGTTCATGATTTGGAACTTCACAAGTGCATCTTTCAGTTTGACAGTTGGTGTTCTTGAGCTTCGGTGATGAAATGACGATGATTCATGTTATCCGATTTGTGGTGGTTATTTCAGTGGAATTCACATTGCTTGTTTATATTCTCTGATTGTGTTCTATGAGTTTTGGTAGTCTGCATTGATCGTGGTGCACGTTATTGAAGATTTTATTGGTCTGGTGGTATTCTTCATGTTATGCGACAGATTGGGTGGTTTAATGTGTTGCGGATGATCTTGGTGATCTATTTGGTGGTGTTGTGTGTTCAAGGATTTGATTTGGGTCCATGCTATATACTACACACCATTGTATTGGTCTGGTTATGGAATTATGTATCATGTGATGTAATTTTTTTAATTAGGTCTTATGTGTTGAGCCGACCTTAAGGTTAAGGTTGATGATTTGTATAAATAAGTATTATAATCATGTAAGATGTGTGTTTGCAAGTTTTTGCAGTTGGATCTATGATTTGTGAGAGTGTTGTATGAGAGAAAAAGCAAATTTATCTTTTGGTAGTGGAGAAGAGTAGAGAAGTGTTGTTGTGTAGACAATGTGCTTAACTAGAATTGTGATCAGGCATTTAGAGATGCTATTCTTTCAGTTCATGTAATTTGTATTGTTGTCTGATATTTGTAAGGCAGAGAGCCTTCCCAAGGTTGTAGCCCTCTATTTTTTTTGAGAAGTGATCTCTAGGCAATGTGCTTGAATGCATGTGCATTCCCCATTGTAATATTTACATATAGTACTGTAGAGTATCATCATATTATGGGCAAGTTCCCACCGTGGTTTTTCCCTTAACTGGGTTTTCCAGGTCAAAAATCCATGTGTTATGTGTGCTGTTGATGTGGTGTTTATCTTTGCTATTTCTACTCCTAATCAAATCTATAGTTGAGATTTATTTGTTTGAGTTTGGTTAAAACTGATTCAGCCCCCCTCTCAGTTTTCCTGCATTATTGTTGCCTTGCTGCCAACAATTGGTATCAGAGCTAGATCCTTTGGAAGGAGATTGACTGCTTGGGGAGATCCAAGATGGAAGTTGTTGTTTTCAAGAAGGAGAGTCTGAGATTTGATGGAACTAATTAATCTATATGGAAGAGTCAGATGGAAGTATATTTGAATTGTCTTGGAGAATGTTATTGGAAGATCACAAAGAATGCATACATTGTTCCTACAAATGGTCCTATTACCGCAGCTGAGATCAAATATGTTGAACATAGTTACACAAGAGCTAAAGAAGCATTTCTAAGTACCCTAACTGATGAGGAGATGACTAATGTGATGGGATTGTAGACTGCACATGAGATTTGGTAGAAGATAGAAACCTTGTATCAAGGAGATAAAAATGTGAAAGTTGCTAAGTTGTAGAGCTTGAAAGGAAAATATCAATTGCTGAGAATGGGAGATGAGAATATTTTATCCTTTATGGATAAAGTGAATGATCTTGTGTTGAACATCAATTGTGTCGTTGGATTCCTTGAAGAAGATGAGATTGTAGCTAAAGTGTTGAGATATTTTTCTCCTTCTTACAAACATAAAGTTGCCGCTATTGATGAGATCCGGACTATGACAATTGGGACAAGAGATATGCTAGTTGGTAAGCTTGCTACTTTTGAATTGAGTGAACTTGGTGAATCACATGGCAAAACTGAGACTGCATTTAAAGCTACTGTATCTGGGAAACAAAAGCATAATCCGAGAGAAAGTTCAACTAGGGTGTCTAGATATGAAAAGGAAATGAGAGAGATGGAAGAACATGAAAGAGAATTGGAAGAGCTTGAAGCACTTATTTCCAGAAGATTTCCTAAGGGAGTTGGTAAGTATGAAGGGAAGTTACCTTTGAAATTTTTTTCATGCAATAAGATATGTCAGCTTCTAGGTGTCTTGAAAGAGCTAAAATATTGTCAAAGTATGATAAACCTTACAAGCCTAACCGTAAGTATAGATATCAGAAGAACTGTTATTATGCTGCTAATGAAGGTGTGATAGATGATGAGTTTGGGAAAGGGAATTCAAAAGATGAATTTTTGTTCATTTCTATCAAGGAAGATGATTTGATATCTGTTGATTCTACAAGTTGTATTGTTGAATAGAAAGCTTTAGCTACTAAAATTGATGATAAAGACAAATGGGTGATTGACAATGGTTGTTCATATCACATGACAGGTGATAAAGGTAAATTTGTGAATATGGAGAAGTATGGTGGTGATATAGTGAGATTTGGAGACAAAAAAGCTTGTGTAATATGTGGTAGAGGTTCTATTTCTTTTGATGGTAAGCATGATGCTGGTGATGTTTTATATATTGAAGGTTTGAAGCATAATCTTTTGAGTATTGGACAAATGGTTGATAAGGGATATAATTTACAATTAAAGAATGGGAAATTTAAGATCTTGAATAGCTCTCATATAGAAATTACATCAGGGACTAAAACTAAAGGTAATATCTTTCATCTAAATTCTAGTGAGAAAAATGTTTTGATTGCTCAGATTGATGAGAGTTGGTTATGACATAGAAGGATGTGTCATGTTAACTTTGACTGCATGATTAAGATAATTTCTACTCAAGGTCTTAGAGATTTTCCTAATATAGTGAAGCCTACTAATCTGGTATGTAAAGAATGTCGATTGGGAAAGCAAACAAAATTTTCATTCAAGAGAAAATTGTATACATCTAATAGATTATTAGATCTTGTGCATACTGATTTATTTGGCCTCCTAGGGTGAGAAGCTTGCAGGGTCTTGGGTGAAAAATACTTTATGTTGCTAATTGATGACTATTCTAGGATGATTTGGGTCACTTTTCTAAGGGAGAAATCAGAAGCATTGGAGAAATTAAAAATATTAAAAGCAAGAGTAGAGAAAAAGACATGATCGAAGCTGAAGTGTTTGAGGTCTGAGAAAGGAGGAGAATTCACTTCCGGTGAGTTTAATTCTTACTGTGAAGTGCATGGAATCAAGAGATATTTATCTACTCTGAGAACCCCTCAGTAGAATGGAGTTGTTGAAAGGAAGAACATAACTATTTTGGATGCTACTAGAACTATGGCGATTGAAGGAAATATTTCACATATCTATTAGAGAGAAGCTAATAGCACTATTGTATACACATTTAATCGGGTGCATATAAAAGGTGATTTTGGTAAGACCCCTTATAAACTATGGGTTGGTCATGTTCCTATAGTTAGATATTTTAGATCTTTGGAAGCAAATGTTATATTAAAAGAGATGAGGATATAGGAAAATTTGATGTGATATGTGATGAAGGAATCTTTTTGGGATATTATACTAAGAGAAAAGCCTACCAGTGTTACAACAAGAGACTAAGAAAGATAGTGGAAAGTGCAAATGTGAAGGTTGATAAGAATTATGGGAAGAAAATAAAAGCATGCAGATGTGAGTCTGATGATCAAGATGTTACTTCAAAGCAAGTGCAGAATCTAAGTATGAAGTAGAGTGACCTAGAAGAGATAGTAATTCAAGATGTTGTTACTAGTGAAGAAGTTCAAGAGGTTGAAAATCAGAATAATCAGAAGATCCCCAGGTATGTAAGATTAAATCATTCAAAAATCATATTATTGGTGATAAAAATAAAGGTATGATGACTAGGAGAAGGATTGTTGCTGAAGAGATATGCTTGATTTCGAAAATTGAGCCTAAAGATGTTGTTGAATCTTGTAAAGATAAAAATTGGGTAAAATATATGGAAGAAGAGTTAGATTAGATTGAGAAATACAAAACATGGGAACTTGTTCCGAGACCTAAGGACAAGAATGTAATTGGTACCAAATGGGTGTTCCAGAATAAGTTGAATAAAGATGGAAAAGTTGTTTAGAAATAAAGCAAGTTTGGTATGTAAGGGATATTCACAAATGGAAGGTATTGATTTTGAGGAGACTTTTTCTCCGGTAGCTAGAATTGAAGCTGTTAGATTATTTATTGCATATGTTGCTCATAAGAAATTCAAGGTGTATCAGATGGATGTGAAGTCAACCTTCTTGAATGGTGAATTGGAAGAGGAAGTCTACATTGAGAAACCAGATGGATTTTCATTAACATATGAAGAAGACATGGTATGCAGATTGAATAAAACATTGTATGGACTTAAACAAGCCCCTAGAGCTTGGTACACTAGATTGGACAAGTATTTGATGAAGTTGGGATTCTGTAAAGATACTATTGATAGTAATTTGTACTTCAAGATTGATAATGATAATATCTTGATTGTTGATGATTTTTTTTTGGAGATGATGATTTGAGTAAGAAGTTTGTTTATGATATGGAAAAAAAATTTGAGATGTTTATGATAGGTGAGATGAAATTATTTATGGGATTTGAAATTATACAAATTAACAAAGGCATTTTCATATCTCAATCTAAGTATGTGAAGGAATTATTGAAGAAGTTTGGGTTAGATGATTCCAAACATGTTGAAACTCCTTTGGTGACTAGATGCAAGATGACAAAATATGATGAATCTCCGAAGGCTAACCAGACCCTGTATAGATCTATGATTGGTGGACTGTTGTATTTGACTCAGACTAGACCTAACATTATGAATGTTGTATGTCTTGTTGCAATATTTCAGGCTGATCCTAAGGAAAATCATGTTATTGTTATGAAGAGGATATTTAGATACTTGAAGGGAATAATTGACTATGGTTTGTGGTATCCGAAGAATGATTATTTCACTTTGAATGCTTATACTGATGTTGATTGGGCAGGTGATGTTGATGACTGGAAGAGCACTACTAGTGGAGCATTATTTTTGGGAAAGAAGTTGATCTCTTGGAAAATCAAGAAGCAAGATGCTATTTCTTTATCTAATGTCGAAGCTGAATACATTGTAGTTGCTAGCAATTGTACTCAAGTACTTTAGATGAAGCAGAGGCTGAAGTATATTAGAGTAGTTTATAATGAGCCTACTATTATATATTGTGATAATTTTAGTGCTATCAATATTTATAACAATCCGGTGTTGCATTCTAAGACAAAACAGATATCAATAAAGTTTCATTTCTTAAGAGAGAAGGCGAATGAGAAGGAACTCAGATTGGAGTATGTAACTGCAAAGGAATAGATTGCAGATATCTTCACGAAGCCTTTGCTTGCAGAAACATTTACATATCTGAGAGAGAATTTAGGGGTGATTTCCCCTTTTGTTGTGAACTAGATGCATTGAGTTGCATCGATCCGGTGGACTTCATTGTCTTATCCTCTTATCCAAATTGATGAGTAGATGCTATTTCTCCAGGGAGTAGTCAATGTATGATTTAGTTGTTTAGATTTGTGAGTTTATCCAAAGGGGGAGATATTGTCTTTCTAAAGGGGAGAGATTATGTGGTAAAAGGAGAAAGAATAGTGATTTGTATGTGTCTTTGGTATTGTTGTCAAAGGGGGAGAGAAGCATGTGAAAAAACCCTAAAATATTTTGAGTTGTTTGTCGAAGGGGGAGATGATCCTTGTGATTTTGTGGGAGTTTGTTGGAGTTGATTTCTTTCTTTGCATTGATTCTTTTTCACATTCATATGTTGACATCAATTCCAAGGGGGGAGATTGTTGGATATTAGAGTTGTTGGAATGTGTTGTTGCCCTTGATGTCAACATATTCCTATGTTGCAAAGAGTTGAGTTGTTTGGGTGATCAGTTGCAGATGTGCTTATGTGGATTAATGGATTTTGAGGTACTTATCTCTAGTTGATTCAGTACAATTTTTCGTGTTCCAGAAGGTGAGTTGATTGAGTTATGTGATCTGGTGTGATTGTTAGTTTTTTAGTGTTCAATATTTTAGAGTTGTGCTATTTGATCCATATTGCTCTGAAATGATTATATCTTGAATTACAAATTTTGTAGTGTTTGGGAAATTCATGTGTGTCCTCTGATCCAATGGTTCATGATTTGGAACTTCACAAGCATATCTTTTAGTTTGATAGTTGGTGTTCTTGAGCTCTGGTGATAAAATGATGATGATTCTTGTTATTTGAGTTGTTGTGGTTATTGTGGTGGAATTCGTGTTGCTTGTTGATGTTATCTAATCATTTTTTATGTATTTTGGTGGTCCACATTGATCGTGGTGCACATTATTGAATATTTTATTGGTCTTGTGGTATCCTTCATGTTATGCGACATATTCGATGGTTTAGCATGTTGCGGATGATCTTGCGAAATTATTTGGTGGTGTTGCATGTCCAAGGATTTGATTTTCATCCATGCTATGTCCTAGATGGCATTGTATTTGTCCGGATATTTATTTATGTATCGTGTGATGTAATTTTGTAATTAGGTCTTATGTGTTGAGTTGACCTTAAGGTTAAGGTTGATGATTTGTATGAATAAGTGTTGTAATCATGTAAGATGTATGTTTGCGAGTGTCTGTGGTTGGATCTATGATCTGTGAGAGTGTTATGAGTGAACAAGTGAATTTATCTTTCGATAGTGGAGAAGAGAAGATAAGTGTTGTTGTGAAAATAGTGTGCTTAATCAGAATTGTGATCAGGCATTTGGAGATGCTATTCTTTCAGTTCATGTAATCCAAATTATTGTTTGATCTTTGTAAGGTAGTGATCCTTCCTAGGGTTGTATCCCTTTATTGTTTTTGAGTAGTGAGCTCTAGGTAGTGTGCTTGAATGCATGTGCATTCTCCATTATAATACTTACACATACCACTACAGAGTATCATCATATTGTGGGTAGGTTCCCACTGTGGTTTTTCCCTTAATTGAGCTTTCCACGATAAAAATCCATGTGTTATGTGTGTTGTTGATGTGGTATTTATCTTTTCTATTGCTGCTCCTAATCAGATCTAAAGTTGAGATTTATTTGTTTGAGTTTGGTGAAAACTGATTCACTCCCCCTCTCTATTTTCCTGAATTGTTGCTACCCTACTGCTAATAAATATAACCAAAATTTTTTTAAAAAAAATTAAAAAAACAAAAACAAATAAAAAGTGATCAACGTTGTGTATGCAACTTAAGAAAGGTTTCAATTTTTTCAACCGCAACAACCTCAATAGCCTCTATCTTCTCACCTCCTAATTTTCTTCAAAGTTGTACTCGTGCATGGTTTCTCTTATTTCTTTCCTTCCTGCCTTTGGCAGGTCCTCATACATAGTCACACCATGGGCCAAGCAAACCTTCTCAACTACACACTGTCGTTGTTCTTTTTCTCGCACTCTCATCTAGTATGCGACATTGGTTGTGCTTCTTTCAACATATAGTTTAAGTTTCTCAAGTGGACGAGATTGCCTAGGATGTTTGGTAGTCATAGAATGTCCATGCTTACATGGCTGAATCAAATCAATATTGTGCTTAAATATTCTATGCATGTTATAAGCCTGGAGATTGCAAAATCTCACCTCTCCCACCTCGCCACAACTACCATACTCACAATAATACAATAGCCTGCTACCCATCCATTTAGTTCTATATTCCATCGTCTGGTCCCAAAATTGCACATTAAAAAGTCACATTTCATGAACAAATAAAAAGCTCACATTCCATAGAAAAGCTATTACGTTGAAATCAATGGAAAACATGACAACAATACAACCAATACTTTTCCTTCTTGACCATCCTCTTTTGTTATATTAGCATTGAAACTATCAGATGGACCCTCAAAAGACACATCTTCATCTTTAGTAGAAGCCTCACTAAGCTCATTTGGATGAAAGAAGATGACGAACCTTTAATGTCCGAGACCCATCGTATGACTAGCAACTTCTCCTGTACCATAGAAGATGGTGTGAGAAAAAAGGAGATGTGTGAATGTTAGTGGCAACTAAATAACATGAGACAACATGCATAAATATAACATAGATAAATATATATATTCTACCTCTCAATTCCACAAACTACTCCAACAATAAATTAAAGACACTCCCCAATTAACAACGAAGTGTTATGCAATCAAACCAACATCCTAGGAAAAAAATAAGTGTTAGTGATAGATTAAATTTGAAATTAAGCACAAATGCCACAACAAACATTTATTTTCATCTATATTCATAAATATTGAACACAATGTTATGGCACATTAGACATGTCCACGCAGATAGAGAATTAACATAATCATCTATACTAAGGCAATTTAACTTCAAACTCAACCTATCGCTAACACTAGTAATATATATCAACCAACATTATCTATCAACTTGCCATTTTGCTTGAACTGTGGAGAAGAGGATGTTCACAAACATTTATACCCCATAAATAACCCCAAGACTTTAAAAAATGAACCATTTAAAACATAACAAAAGCTACCCCTTTTGCATACCAAAAATCCCCAAAAAATACCATCTGGAACTAAAACACGCTATGTTTTCAATAGAGATGTGGGTGTATATATATAAACTATATAAACTGTAATACTCACAAGTTGATACCATATCCAATTGTTTTTCTTCTTCATGTGGTCGTGGAAATGCCTCTTCTCTCCTTCACTGCTGGACCGCTCCAAATTTTGTGTGATTTTTCAAAAATGTCAAACCCCTCTTTTCTTTTCAATGTCCAGACCACTCCAAACCCCCTATGGTTTTTCCAAAACCGCACCTGCAAATTGTTATTTCCTTTCATTTTCATTGTTTCAAATGCTCCAAACCTTCAATGTTTTTTTTGCAAAATGGCATCTGCGTGTGTTGAAATTCTGAGTTTTTTCCATAACATATTTCACACAGAAGTGCTTAATCTCCCCACAAAATAGCAGACATGTACAAAATACATGCATCACATTATCATTATTTCTAAATATTACTAGAGTCAAGGCATATATAGGGCCTATACTATAGATATTATAATTATTCTTATCCTATACATTATTGCAAAAGTAACAAGATTTACATTCCTAATTCAAGTGTATATAATGGCAGCCACATGCATTGAAATCCCCAGTATATTTCACATGCCACAACTATCGATAACTTTATTTCTTTTCATGCCTCCTTTTCCCGACAAACGGTACAGTTTCCCGCATCCCCCCTTCCTTAGTAGTAAGATTTCATGACAACCTTGCTTGCCTTTCATGACGACGAACAAGTGTCCAACTCAGCTCCAAATGTTTATCGCTGCCCCATGAATCCCGCCAACATGTACAGTCATGTATGTATGGTGATGTATCAAAATTGTACCTACATGCTATTTTGTGTGGAGAGTGGTCGCTCTGCATATATGTACATGTATATATGTATTCCTTTGTGTGTGTATATATAAATGTATATAAATGTATGTATATATATAAATGTATATATATGTATGTGTATATATAAATGTATATATATATACATATACATACATACATACATACATACTGATGAGTCGTAGTTTTATGTTTCTTTTATAGATAGTTTGCCACCTTTAAGGGTTTTTATATTCGTTGATGGACTTCATGAACATACTTTAGCCGACCTTATATGCTTGTTTTGATAATTCTTATTAGCTATAGTTGAAACCTTTATTCTGACAGAACCGTGAACTTTATAAATGCAATTATAAGTATTTACTATTTTTATGTGTGACGAGTGAATGTGTTCAAAATGAATGGTCATGATTTGTTATATTTTCATTGATGTCAATTAACCAGTAATGATGTTGTTGTAACTGGTAGGAAGAGCTAGTGAAAGGAAACTGTATCTGGTAGGTTAGTTTGTGGAGTGAACCGTGTGAGATTTTGCCAAGATCAAGGGCACAATGAAAAGTATAAAAATAGAGACAAAAGAATGACAAGAACAAACTGTATTCTCATCAATATGAAAATGATCAATTGGATTCTTCAATACAATGAATATAGGCCTTCTTATATAGGCAAGGCCATATGGATGTATGAGCACACAATCATGACATGTGGCTCAATGAGAAACAAGGTTAGGTAAGAAATACTAGGGGTAGGTAGGAGAAATAATATAATATTCCACAAGAGGTGGATGACCCACCGAATGTGGAGTGTAACAACAAAACAAGACCACAAAAGGTAGAATTTCTCCTACAAGCTCTATCCCTATGTGCACACTTCCCTAAGTGTGTCAAATCCAAACTACGAAGAAATGCATTATCCTAAGTTAACTTAAGTAAAGTGTAATAATATCCATAATGAATATTTATTTACACCAACACCCCCCCTTAAGTGCAACTTAGGGGAATGAAGACTTAAGTCAACAATGTAAGATGGGTCCCGGCTACGAGGCCATGATAGGTACACATGTACAATATGCAAATGCAAGCAAAACTATGCAAAGCAATCTCTCACAAATGGAGGAAAGGAGAAAACCCAGTGGGAAAAAACTCCCCCCCAAAAGAGAGATGAAAGTACAAAAGACTCTCAAAGAAGAAGGACAAAACCTCAAAGAGGAAAAAGTCCCCCCCCATAAAAGAAGGAGAAGTTAGCTGATCCCCCCTAATAACACATCCCGCACCCCCAAGAGAGCTCACAACTGTTGGAACTTACTCTTGGTGAAAGGTTTGGTGAATATGTCAGCAACCTGCTCCGCTGTAGGACAATACTGCAAATCAATGACCTGCTCCTAAATCAGCTCTCGGATATAGTGCATATGAATCTTGATGTGTTTGGTCCGCTGGTGCTGGACCGAGTTCTTCGAGATTGCAATAGCACTCTGATTGTTGCAATGTAGAACTGTCGGCCGTGGAGTGGTGAATCCAAACTCTGTGAGAATCTATTGAATCCAAATGGTCTCGGTCACTGCATTAATAGTGCCTCGATACTCAGCCTCAGTCGAAGAGAGAGCAATAGCATGTTGCTTCTTTCTCTGCCAACAAATGGGGCCTGAACCAAGGTGAAAACTGTAACCAGAAGTAGACTTATGATCATCAAGATCGCTAGCCCAATCGGAGTTTGTGTAACCAACCAAGCGAAGTCCTGTGCTTGCTGTATAGTGAATCCCATAGTGATGTGTACCCTGGATGTAATGAAGGATGCGTTTGGCGGCTTTCCAATGAAGCTCATGTGGTTCCTGCATGAAGTGGGAAACCATGCCAACTGCAAATGAAATATCAGGGCGTGTATGGGTCAAGTAGATGAGACTACCCACAAGCCGACGATACAAAGTGGCATCAACTGGTGGAGAAGAACACTGAGCCTCAAGCTTGACTCCTGAAAGAAAGGGAGTCAGTGCAGGCTTACAATCAACCATATGGAAGCGTGCAAGTAGATCAAGACCATACTTGGGCTGTGATAGTGTAATCCCGGAAGGTGACTATGAAATATCTATCCTGAGAAAGTAGTGCAAAAGACCCAAGTCAGTCATAGCAAATCTGTCATGCAAAGAAGATTTGACCCTGCTAATGATGGATGCGGTACTCCCTGTAATGATCAAATCATCAACATAGAGAACAAGTATCAAGTGAGAGTCATCATGTTGCAAAATGTAGACATTCGGATCAAAATGACACCTGGTGAACCCTGCAGAGAGAAGAAAGGAATCCATCTTGGCATACCAAGCTCTGGGGGCTTGCTTAAGGCCATAGAGAGATTTCCGTAGTCTGCAAACCAAAGAAGTATCCTGGCTGAAACCCTATGGCTGCTCCATATAGATCTCCTCATCAAGATCACCATGAAGAAAAGCACTCTTCACATCCATCTGATGTACAACCCAACCATGAGCTATAGCAATAGCAAGTATCAAGTGAATGGAGTTCATCTTGGCTACGGGCACAAAGGTCTCAGTATAGTCAACACCTGCTACCTGGGAGAAACCTTTCGCAACAAGTCGAGCCTTGTACTTATCCACACTACCATCCGCTGCAAACTTGGTCTGATAGATCCACTTACATCGAACCATCTTTCTCCCCTTAGGGAGATGGACTAAATCCCATGTGTTGTTCCTCATCAAGGAACTATACTCTTCCTCCATAGCTTGGTCCCACTCAGGAACCCCTGATGCTTCCCGAAATGTCTATGGATTGGAAGCAATAGTAATGAATGCATGTGGAAGATTCTAATGTTGTGATCAAGTTCTCTGTGTATCTAAAGGATCCCCAACAAGAGAACCCGCAGACTCAAGTGTCTGTTGAGCCCAACGAGGTCTAGGTGGAGGTGGAGAACAAGGCTCCTCAACTACAAGTGGACCCTGTGGAGGTGTAACCCTGGGAGTCGGAGTTGAAGAAGTCTCATCATCTGAATCACTAGCATCACTATCGACAATGGAGGAAGGTGGAGGAGGTAGAGAGGCTAAGCTAGGAGAGCTTTCCTCAAAGTGAACACTCCTCTCAATGAACACCTCATGTGTCTCAGGATCCATCAATCTATATGCCTTAACACCCTCAGGATATCCAACAAATATGCAAGGTTGAATCTATGGTTCCAATGCCTTGCATTTCTGTGGAGGTATGCGAGCCCATGTTGGACACCCAAAGACTCTGAAATGTCTCACAATTAGTTTCCTACTAGCCCAAGCTTCAAAAGGAGTAATACCTTGCAAAGCTTTGTGAGGAACCTAATTCTAGATGTGTGTGGCACAACTGATAGCCTCGGCCCAAAAGGCGGGATCAAGAGAATGTGCATGAATCATATAGCTAGCCATTTCTTTGAGAGTTCTATTCTTTTGTTTTGCAACTCCATTCTGTTGTGGAGTGTATGCGACAGAATGCTGAAGATCAATTCCCTCAAATGTACAAAAATCCTCAAGTCTTTTGTTCACATATTCCCTTCCATTATCTGTGCGAAGAATCTTCACCACTTTCCTGGATTGCTTCTCCACACAAGTCTTGAAGTCCTAAAATCTGTCAAATACTTCACTCTTATGAATAAGAAAGTAGACCCAAGTGAAGCGGGAGTAGTCATCAATAAAGGTGAGGATATAGCGGGCCTTGCTAAATGAAGGTGCTAGAAATGGACCTGCTACATCGTTGTGAACAAGTTGAAGAACTTCCAAAGCTCTCCAAGCTTTCCCCTTATCAAACTTCTCCTTGGGATGCTTGCCCATGGAACACCCTGAACATACACCCTCTGAAAAACTAATTCGAGGTAGACCTATGACCATGTCTTTAGTGCTGAGCTACTAAAGCTAGTGGTAGTTGAGGTGACCAAACCACTCATGCCATAGCTTACTTTCAGAATTTGAATGAGTAAGCAAGGCCCTAGAAGGTGAACTTAGCACAAAGTGGGAGAATGAATAAAGCCTTGAGTTGTCATTGACTTGTCCCACTACTACCAAGGCATCATCATCAAGTTCCTTTACCACAACTAAATCTGGTGTAAACTCAACCTTTGTGATTTGGTAGATAGAGAGAAGGTTGGTAGACAAGTTAGGAACATAGAGAACATTCTCAAATGTTCCATCATCCATGTCAACTAAACCTTTCCCTTCAACCTCTACTTGTGTATCATCACCTATGTAAATGTGAGGTACCTTAGATGGCTCCAATGAAGAAAACTGCTCCTTTGTAGAACCCATGTGATATGAGGCACCTGAGTCAAGTATCCACTATTGTGAAGAACTTGTTGTAGCCACAAATGCTTGCCCTTTTCCCTTAGAATGTGTGGAAGAGGAAGGAGATGAATCCTTCTTTGTGTAGGTAGATGGCAAGTTGATGTTGTTTTTCTTAAGAAGATTAGTTAACTCATCAACTTGCTTTGTGTGGCATCGATGCTCATCATGACCATACTTCTTGCAATATGCACAAGTAGGCTTATCCTTCTTAGGTGGTGTCCCCTTCTTGGAAGAGGATGAAAAATCGCCTTGTGATGGAGAGGATGATTGTCCTTTTTACTGTTGTGGTTGTGACTTAGATTGCTTCTTCTTCTTGTTGGAATCTTTGTCTTGACTTCCTTGATTCCCTTGATTAGCCACCAAAGCCTTGGACTTTGAAGACTTGAGAAGCCCCATGTTCAACAACTTAGATTGTCCCAATATCAACATTTCTGTGAAAGCATCAAATGGAGGCATAACATAGGAACTCCCCACTGTCAAACGATGAGTTTGGAAGCTAGACACAAATGCTGCATATTCTGGTGCAAGCTTGTCCAACAAGTTGAATATCAACTAAGCATCCTTTTTGTCAATTCCACAATCCTTAAGCTTTGCTCTTAGCTCATTTGCTTTGGTGACATAATCTTGGATTGTATCAAAACTCTTGGGATCCAAGTTGGTGAGCTCATTGTCAATCTTATAGCCTCTGATTTCATCAACTTGACCATACAATTTCTGAAACATATCCCAGGCATCTTTGATTTTAGTACACTTTTCAATATGAAAGATGAGGTCATCTGATACATACTTGCACAAAGTTCCAAGAGCCATGCAATTCTTAGTGAGCCATTCTAATTGAGCATTAGGATCAACCTTAGGATCAGGTGGTGCTGCTATTGTTCCATCTATGTAATGCGTGAGACCTTTTTCCATTAATTTGCTCCATACTTTAATTTTCCATGATGCATAATTATGTGGAGTTAAAGGTGGAAATTTATGAGGACTCATTGCAACAAAAATGAAAGAGCACAAGGAAAGAGAGGCACAATCAAACAAGGCACCCCCCCAAATTCACTCAATCAAAGAACCCCCCCAAAAGTGATGATTTGGCACTTTATACTTAGTGCATGTACAATGGGCCACTTGCAAAAAATGGCAAAGTGGACTTCTGATTTCAATTTTACAACTGCCTCAATAAGGCCAAAAGAGACTCAAACTAATAATGCAAGAGATCTAAACTAAGATCCAAGCAATTTACAAGTACCAAATAGGCTAAATAAGACCAATACCTGAAAGTATAATTTCTACTTAAAATCTCTAAAATCTAATCATATATTATGAAAGTAGATGAAAAAACATGCACTTTCAAAAAAAATGGCACCTGAAAAAGAGGTCATATGAGCTCAAACGAGGCCTTTGAAGTTGTAGAATTGAGGATTGGATAGGTACAGCTGAGAGAATCTGAAAATTTTGAAAAACTTGTGCACCAAAACCAGAAAATAACCACACCACTGCGAAGAGAATGAAAAATTATCCCAAATCAAAAAAAATTGCACCCAAAAAGGAGCAAAATTGAACAAGTTATGGGCCTCCAAAGTTGAGCCAAAAATCCAAACTGCTCAACGGAGAGGGGTCTAAAAATTTCCAAAGAAAATGTTGACTGGGTGCTACTGACTAGGCGCTGACTCTGTACTGCTGACTGGGCAGAAGGTACGGATCCCAAAAATAATTTTCAAATTTTTTTTTTTTTTTTTTCAAAAAAAATTTTCAAACTGGAAAATAATTGTTAGAAAAAAATAATTTTATTTTTTTTTTTGGAAAAAATCCGAAAATTCCGTACCGTACCGCCCGAATTGGGCAGAAAATTTCCTCCACACCCAAAAATCGATTTTCGCCAAAATAGGTCGAATTTATACTCGATTTTTATGGAAATGACCTCTCAGACGCAATGGTGAGGTCGAAAACGCTCCAAGATGCCTCCAAAAAATGCAGTCCCTCAGATCCAAAAATAGAAGCCTTCCACGATGTCTCCAAAAACCAATCAATCAAGCCCCAATGGCTCTGATACCATGTGAGATTTTGCCAAGATCAAGGGCACAATGAAAAGTATAAAAATAGAGACAAAAGAATGACAAGAACAAACTATATTCTCATCAATATGAAAATGATCAATTGGATTCTTCAATACAATGAATATAGGCCTTCTTATATAGGCAAGGCCATATGGATGTACGAGCACACAATCATGACATGTGGCTCAATGAGAAACAAGGGTAGGTAAGAAATACTAGGGGTAGGTAGGAAAAATAATATAATATTCCACAAGAGGTGGATGACCCACCGAATGTGGAGTGTAACAACAAAACAAGACCACAAAAGGTAGAATTTCTCCTACAAGCTCTATCCCTATGTGCACACTTCCCTAAGTGTGTCAAATCCAAACTATGAAGAAATGCATTATCCTAAGTTAACTTAAGTAAAGTGTAATAATATCCATAATGAATATTTATTTACACCAATAGACCAGTATTACTAAGTATTGGGGAGTTGAACCGGTAAACCCTACCTGTTGTTTTGATAAACCCTAACCAATTACGTTTGGTGAATTGGTTATATTGGTTTATGATCTGATGATGAGTGGTAATGATTATGACACATATGCATACTGTGTGAAGAGAGTTTCAAAGTGATTTTGGCGTGTTGAGGTAATGGTTTTTTTGTCTTGGGAATGAGAAAGTATACTGCATGTAATACAAAGCGCGTGATGAGTTACTAAGTTCGATGAAGCGGTGATCAAGGAGTGGTAGAGGCTTTCTTGAATGATGTGTAGAGATTGTTATGTAATCCAATGGTCATACTTGAACTGACTTGTTTGTAATCTCTATGAGAATTAGGTTTTTGTTGTGTTACTGACCTAGTTGATTTGTTTATAAGGTCGATGAGTTGTTTTAGTTTGAGTGTGTTGGCAAAGTTGAATTGAGTGTGTGGTTGCCAAACTAGATGTTGTATCTATAGCTTGAGTAAAGGCAGATAGGAGCATGAAAAGGATTTGAACAAGCAAGTGATGTGCTATTCAAATAGATCAGCAAACTCTTGTTGTTTTCTAACAATTACAACAATTAAATCCCCTAAACGAGTAAGCTCTAACAAGCTTGGTGTTATTAAAATCCTCTAACAAGGTGATCCATTAGCTTGAATTCTAAATCCTTTACAAAGGTTAATCCTCACAGGGTATTTCTTCTAACAAGACATAATAGTCAATCCCTTAACCGGGTGGTTCCTAACATCAGTTCTTAATAGGACTTTTTGTAAAAACTTTAATAGGCTTGGCTCCTAACAGGGCGAACTTTAGAAGAGTTCAGATAGTTATCTTGTGAGTCTCATCTCACCGTGGTTTTTCCCATTTGGGTTTCCACGTCAAAAATATTGTGTCAAGTCGTGAATGTTTTTGTGGTTATGTTTCATTATGGTTGATTTTCTTAACTACTTATTCCACTTTGATAAGTCATTATAACCGGCAACAATATCAAGTTTTACTTATATCAATAAAAGTATTTGGATGTTTGTAAGTTATGAGTTGAATACTATTATCTGCTATAATAGTCAACCGGTTTAGCTTGGCAGTTTTTATCTTGACAAAGATATTGCATTGATAGTTCTAAGTTTACTTTGAGAGATTGATTTTGAGATTGGTGAAGTTTTATCAGTTTTTCTATCTACTGATTCACCTGTCCCTCTCAGTAGTTGACCAGATCCTTTTTCTTTCATCATACCATCAATGTTTGCTCTAATCTTTATGTGGTAGCTACATGGAACAATCTTTATGAAGGAAAAAGGTCTTTTATAGTAACAGGGTAACTTGGACAAAGGATGGGCATCAATGAAAGAAAAGTTCAAAGATCTGTTGTGGACTTGGTCACTACTATCCCTGCTCATTAAGGAGTTGTAGACTAATCCTGATCCATTAATAAAGACTATTAGTTGTCATGAAGGATGTTAGAGAGGATATAGGGAAAATCTACAAATGTTCAAAGAAGGACAAGAGTCCAGATTATATTAGCTTTCCTAGATTTTATGAGTTTAAAATAAAGATTCCACCTAGATAGTGGGAAATGGAGCGAATGTTATGGGATTTATTGTTAGGGATGAATATTATGAATCCTTTATGTATTCATGTGTTAGTTAGTTCTTGATCTTGTATTGAGTAATGTTATGTTGTTTGGTTGAATTATGAATAAAGAAAGTATGTATTTTCTAAGTCAATATAGCATTCTGATATGGTTGTGGGCTTAATTAGTTAATTTCTATTGTAGTTCTCATTTTAGGAGACTCATCCTTGGGGGACCACTTGGTGAGGATTCTATATGGTTGTCTTTTACATACTTTATTCTTCAAGTTACTTAATTATGTTTCATTCTCTTGATCGATGTCTATTTATGCAACCACAGTCTATAACTTTGTGACTATTCTTGCAGCCACGATGGGGCAGAATAATTATTTCTGTACAAGTTGAAGAATTGGTATTTTGTTAGTAGAAATTAATAAAATCTTTAAAGTTGTGATTTCAAGCAATTTCCTTTTCTGTAAACGATTGTCTAATCACCACCTTCAATTGACTAAAAGTAGGATAGACTTGTTCCTGGATATTCTTAGTGCATATACTTTGCAGTCCCATTTCATGTTATGCATCCTCAGATTGATAGATAAATGAGTCAGAAGAATGGAATTCAGATAACTGCTCAATAGAAACTTGTGTCTCTAGCTTTAGTACCTAGCTATGCATGGTAACCATTATTTTGTACCCATATTTTTGGCACCATTGCCGAGGATCAAATCTAGGTCACCCTCATGATAGGTAGGAATACTCACCACTATACTATAATGAAAAACTGAGAGTTTATGGGAACAACAGGATTTCATTTGTCAAAACAATATATTAGCAACATTCTATCCTCAGTATAGAATAAGTTATTTATGTTATTGATGCAGTACATATGTTAACCTTCCAAAATCTATATGCATAGAATAAGAAGAGATCCCCTAGGGAGATTCCTTCCTAATCTAGATTACCCTGACGAATATCCACCTGAAAATACTTTTGAGACATAGCTTGACCATTTTGTAAGACTCTTTGCAGACCTAGATAATAATGACCTAGATAACTTCATTCCTCCATGAGAACCACCACTTGAACAAAATCCAACTATTGCATTAGTCATTTACCAAGGCAATTTGGCTGTTTGGGGTGATGGTGGAAATAATCCACCTCCACCTCTTGATCTAACCTTCAAGTTTCCCATTCCTCCACAAGGAGCCAATGCCAATTTGAAAAACATCCCTCCTTCTGCTCTTCCTCACTTTTATGGCCTTGTTACAAAATATCTAGATACCTTTCTTTTTGAATTTGATGTCCTATGCAGAAGCTATGATTACACTACATATGGACACTACCTTGAAATATTCTTCTCTCCGTTGATTCATGTCTTTAGGAGAAGATTTTGTCACTGACTGGGATGACATGAAATAAAAATTCCTTCGGAAATACAAGGATTATTTTAGGGGAAGTGATATGAAGGGAGATGACATTTTTTCAAGATGCAGCAAAAGATGAAGAGTCCCTAGAAGATTATGTAGGAAGGTTCCCCTTTAGTTTGAAGAAATCCCAACATAACCAGTTGAGTGAAGATTCACATAAAGTGGTCTTCTTAAGGGGAATTAATGAATAGTGTATAGATTCTCTTTACCTCATGGTTGGAGGTGATATAACTCAAGCTATATGGAGTGACATACAACTACTCTACCAGAATTATTCAAGAGTTGCATTAAGGAAACCCACAGGATCCAAGTACATATCATCAGGAAGAAAACCTAACTCTGGCTCTCAAGAATGGAGTTGACCAACATTCTCAAATATTTTCAGCAAGATATCATCAACAATATGGCCACATAAATTGACACTCTTCTAGCCAAATAGAAACAAGAAGGTGCAGAAGAAATGTTTTTTGAATTTTGTCCACATTGCAGACAGAAGAAAAAGGAGTGTAGATGTAAAAAATTGGCCATTATTGACAACAAAATGTATCTACCAGACTTTCATCAAATTGAGGATGATGAAGGACAAATTTTAATTGTGGCACAAATAAAGCCATAGGTTCAAAGATAAGGTATGCCACTTGATCCTCGTTCATCATCAAGGTATGGTCCATATTCATATGCATCTAATAATCAATGGCAAAACCGATATCCTCCTAAATTTGACAATTATGGGAACCCACAATGGAACAACCAACCTAATTATTGGTATGGACCTTAAGCTCAATGATAACCACCTTAAGGAAATTGGAAACCACCTCAAGAAAACTGACAGGCTCAATAATCCAGCTAGCCCCAACAACAGCCTTGGAGAGGACAACAATGGCCTAATACGATTCCACTCCCACCACCCAACCATCTATTATGCCACCTACAAATGTTTCGCCAAGACCCACTCAACTTCCTACACATCTTGCACCTAATCCTAACAATAACCACAGTAGCAACCTATGTATTCAACATAGTCTAACCAATACCCTACCTACTCAGTTAATATCAGCGATGTTTATCTAAGGTTAGGAAAAACTTTGCAATCACCAACTACTCTAGTAATCATAGAGTTAACTAATGAGGAGGAAGAAATAGTTGAACCTACCCCAACCTTGTCACCTAATGAACTTAAGCATCTAGACCCCCATTCCCTCAAAGATTGGCTCAACCAAAATCTATTCCTAAGCCAAAATTTGATTTCTTGGATCAGCTCAAGCAAGTTTCCATAAAAATTCCTCTTTTCTAGGCCATTAAGGATATACCTATATATAGAAAAGCTATTAGGAAAGCTTGTTTAAAGAAAATTGGACAGAAGAAAAAAGACCCTAGAAAAGTGACATTATGCTAGGAAAAGTGACCATGCCTAAGTACTTAGACCCTGGTAGCCTAGTTGTTGCAATTATGATAAATGCAGTCATAATTCAAAATGCTCTCATAGACCTAGGAGGTGCTATTAATGTAATGACCAAGGAGATTATGCAAAATCTAAATTTGGCCCATATAAGACCTACTCATACAATCCTCCAACTAGCTAATAGTTCTACAATTAAACTAGATGGTATGATAGAATACATTATAGTAACTCTTGAGTCTTGGGAGTATCCTTCTAATTTTATGATTCTATCTCCTAAGACTACTTTAGGAGAATATCCAATTATCTTGGGAAGGCCTTGGTTGACTACTATAGATACTTATATTGGCTATAGATCTAGGAACATGACTATTTCAAATGGAGACAGTACAAAAAAATTGACACTCTTTCCACCTACTCAACCTCAAGAAGAATTAGAAAACTTCATTTGGCATTATTTGGGAGATGAATCTGAAGAAGATGCCAAATTTATGGTAAAAATTATGATGCTTGATAGAGGTCCTCTTCTCCACCTCTATGATGAAGATAAGCTCTTGATACAAGTGTTGAACAATACATGTACACAAGGAGCTCCAACAGAAAATAATGTTGGTAATTCTGAATACTCTTTAAAATAACTATTACAAACATCTGATTTGCTTACTCCAACATTTTTTCACACCTTGTTACCTCATGAAGTCAAGTTACCTACTGCGAACCAAGCTTCAATGAGATAAATGACCAAACAAATTGAAGTGGTAAGTAAAAGACAACTCATTATGAACAATCAATGCTCAACACAACAGGAGCAGTCATTAAGAGAATTGTTGCAAGAAAAGAAATCTACATTTGCTTAGGACTACATGGATATGGTAGGCTTAGATCCTAAGCTATCTACTCACAAAATTTACATTCAAGAGAAGACTAAACCAATCAGACAGCCTCACAAAAGATTTAATCCAACCCTTAGAGAAATTGTCAAGACAAAATTACAAAAGCTATTGGATGCTAGATTCATCTACCCCATCTCAGATAGTCAGTGGGTCTCACCATTGGTAATTATTCCTAAAACCAATGGAAAATGGAGAGTATGTGTAGATTATAGAGAATTGAACAAAGCTACCAAAAAGGATCACTTTCCACTACCTTTCATTGATCAGGTACTCGACTCTCTGGTAGGTAAGAAATATTTCTCAATTCTTGATGGATTTGGTGGTTATAATCATATTCAAATTGTAGTGGAGGACCAGGACAAGATAATTTTCACTTGTTCTTGGGGAACCTGTGCTTACTCTATACTCCCATTTGGGTTAGGTAATGCTCTAGCAATAGCAATTCTAAGTATTTTTGCAGACATCTCACACAATTGTATGAAGATTTATATGGATGATTTCACCACATATGGTGATGAATTTCAAGAAGCACTTGATAATCTATCTAAGGTGCTACAAAGATGCAAAGATCATAATCTATCACTCAATAATGAGAAATGCTTTCTTATGATGCAAGAAGGAGTAGTCTTGGGACATTACATTTTAGCCAAAGGAATTCAAGTGGACCCTGCTAAAATTGAGGTAATCCAAACTCTTCTAGTCCCTACCAAGCAAAAAGATGTATGTAGTTTCTTAGGGCATTCTAGTTACTATAAGAGATTTATCAAAAAATTTAATACCATTGCAAGCTATTTGTATGGACTGTTGTTAAAAGATGTTGACTTTCAATGGACACCATTGTGTGACAAAGCATTTAAATAACTCAAAACAATACCCACACAAGCACCAATCCTATAAGGACCTAAATGGAAATTGCCTTTCTATATATACATTGATGCCTCTGACCATGCAATAGGAGTAGTTCTTGCTCAAAAAGAAGGATCCATAGAAAATGCAATGTATTTCACCAACATAAATATTTAAGGAGTTGAATTCAATTACACTATAACAAAAAAAGAGATGTTAGCAGTCATATATGCTCTCAATAAGTTTAGACATTACATTATAGGAAACCAAGTCTTTATTTATACTGATCATACAACAATAAGATACCTTATGAACAAACCAAATTCTCCAGGAATACTAGCAAGATGGCTCCTCTTGATGCAAGAGTTTGATATTACCATCATTGATAAGCCAAGAAAGGTAAATGTTGTTGCTAATTTTTTATCCAGACTTACACACCAGCCTGATGAGCCTATAAAGATGAATCTTTTCTAAATGAGCATTTGGTTTCTATCACAGTGCACATACCATGGTATGCAGATATAGCTAATTATTTAGCTATGAGTAAGGTGCCTAACTTCTTCTTCCCAAAGGATAAGAGAATTCTGATTGAAAAGAGCTTTCCATACACATGGGTAAATGGATGTTTGTTCTATACTAGACCAGACAATGTTATGAGAAGATGCATTAGAGAAGATGAAACATTTGACATCCTCCATGCATGCCATGATGAACCTTTTGGTGGTCATTTTACAGCGAAAAGAACAACAATCAAAATACTTAACACATGGTATTATTGGCCTACCCTACATAAGGATGCAACTAACTATAATAGGAAATGTGATATATGCCAGAGGATGGGACACCCAACAAAGTTAGATGAGATGCCCCTGCATCCACAAGTAGTTGTTACCCCATTTGATAAATGGGGTATGGACTTCATTGGTCCAATTGATCATCCATCTAATGGAAAATCATACATCCTAGTCTGTATCGACTACCTAACCAAATGGGTTGAAGTCAAAGCAATGAGAGATCCTAGAGACAACAAAGTTATAGAGTTCCTGTATGAGTATATATTCACCAGATATGGAGTAGCTAGAGAATTTGTCAGAGTTCAAGGTGCAAAATTCACATCTAACCTGATTGTTGCTATGATAGAGGAGTGTAATATTAGACATAAAAAGTCTATACTCTATTATCCTCAAGCCAATGGTCAAGTTGAAGTGACTAACAGAGAAATTGAGGCCATCCTCACAAAAATAGTTTCATTACATAAGAGAGATTGGGAAAATTGCCCTCCGGAAGTAGTCTGGGCCTACCAGACATCCTGGAAAAGAACAATAGGGCTTACACCCTTTAAGTTGGTTTATGGTAAACATGTTGTAATGCCTATCAAATTTGAGCATAAAAAATATGTGTACAACAATAGACTTGGGTATGCATTTGTTAGAAGCACAACAACAAAGAATACTACATCTAAATCAGTTGGATGAATTGAGAAAATTAGCATTGTAGAATACACTTTTAGTCCAATAGCACTACATGAAGTGACATGACAAATATATCAAATCTAAAACTTTTCATGTTGGGGACTGGGTATTATTTTATGATTCTATGTTTATGGACATTCTGGGGAAATTACAAACACAGTGGCTAGGTCCCTTATGAAATTGAAGAAGTGTTTGTTAATGACGCAGTCAAGCTAGCAACTATTGACAATGCAAGGTGTATATGGTGAAAATGGATAAACAATAATAACGATATTGAAAGGCTAAATGAATTCAACCACAAAACCCTAGCCTAACAACAACAAAGATCCACCATAACATATGAAGATTACCTAAGACAATGCAAATCAAATGAAATCACAAAGATTATACCATCACATGTCCAATAGGGTTTGGATCTCCATTCTTCCTATCTCCATTGATCTTGCTTGATATATTTGCTCTCAGATTTTATGTGCACAAGAGCTCAACAAAGAACGGAATGTGGTTGCAAGTAGGATCACCTATGTTCCAAAGCGTAGTATAGTTAAGTAGTCGGGTAGTTAGAGTTTGATAATGAAGGAAGTATCTCCTTATATAGAAGACACAATATGAAATGGAGGGATAATATTGAGAGGTGTAAAAGGAGGTTGGCTATGATTAGAGGGTAGGTAAAAGAAATAATAAAATAATGAAAGGGGTAGGTAGTGTATGAATTAAGAGATGAATGACATGTGTCATGGGTAGAAAAGGTTAATGAATTAATTAAATAAAGATTTATTTAATTAATAGAAGAAGTGGGATCAATTAAATAAATAAGATATTTATTTAATTTAGGAAAAAGATAATTTAAATAAATAAATGTATTTATTTAAATGAGAAATAAGGCTAGAAGAGGATAAATAAATTAATTAAATAAATAAGGATTTATTTAATTAATAGAAGAATTAGGCTAAAGTAATTAAATAAATAAAATATTTATTTAATTAGACATGACAATTTTAGGTGTCTACATTTTGCCCCTCTTTGAGACAATGTGGCTTGTCGCGTTGTTTCAAAGAAGATAATATGAACTGATACAGAGTTGCCCCAAGATGGGAATGATATGCCTGCTTGAGAGATTGGATGAAAAAATGTTTGAAAAGATTGTAGACAATATCTCGATAAGAAAGATGGGATAGAATAGACTGACCGGATAAAGTGACAGAGTCACGGGATAATGAAGATTGACTCGGGAGACGAGGGCTAGGGCTAGGGTAGTCTATAAGATAGACCACGAGGGAAAATACATCCTCATTGTCATCTACACATCCACAAGAGCAGAGTGCAAAGCGAAATAGAGCAGCAGTAGTCAGCAGCGATGGCTTTTGTTCATAGATTCGATCGCGTTTGCCGATTCCAGAGGCCAGCAGATGCAGGAGAGCCGGTAAGTACCACAAAACCTCCTCATACTTTGTTGCATTTATTGTTCTCATTAATGCATGCTAGATAGGGTAATAAATGCACTCTAGGTTAGGGTCCAAAAAATGTCAAAAATGTCTAGGCGCGTCTGCGTTGGTGCCAAGCGCATCTGTGCTCGCTAGGCACGTCTGTGTTTGTGCCAGGCGCATCTACGCGAGAAAGGGTGTCTGTGCAGAATGCGGTCACGTCTACGTTGTGCAGGCGCGTCTGTGCTATGCAGACAGGTCTGTGTCTTCCAGGCCCATCTATGTAGAGCATAGGCATGTCTATGTGCTTCAGGTGTGTCTGTGTAAAACAGGCGCGTTTATGCAGTCTGCAAGCACGTTTATGTCAGAAAAGCGCATTTGTGTCCAAAAATGTGAATTTGTGTCTTCTAGGTCAAATCGACAGTTCTGTGATGAACATACGTTGTCAATTGGATAAGCTGCTGAGAGGATACACTCAAGCAGGTCCTCTAAGGAAGACTAGGATTGCAATTAGGGCTAGGATTGACAATTCTTTGATAGAACATACGTTGCCAATTAGGAAACTACTCAAGAGGATTCACTCAAGTAGAGGCCCTAGGATAGGATAGATCAAGGCACTTTGTGATGAATAGTGAGTACCAAGATATAGTACTTTGTGATGAACAGGGAGTACTAAAATATGAGCAGCACTTTGTGATGAACAGTGAGTGCAAATGTGAGGAGCACTTTGTGATGAATAGGGAGTGCAAATGTGAGCAACACTTTGTGATGAACAGGGAGTGCCAAACACGTAGTACTTTGTGATGAACAGGGAATACCACTAAGATAGAAGCAACACTTTGTGATGAACAGGGAGTGTCACTAGGATAGAGTACCATATGCACTTAGATAAAAAGTAGCATTTTGTGATGAACAGGGAATGCCACTATGACTGACATGATTGATTTGCTTGACTGCAGGAGTATTTGCCTATGTTGGAGTCACGGGAGAGATTCCCGTCGACTCAAAGGTTGCGACCTGAGATGACATTCGAGGATAGAGCTGCTATTGAGGCTATGGGTCTGAGACATATTCTATATGTGCCTGAGTTTTGGGCAAACATGGGACTGCTGACTGCACTGGTGGAGAGGTGGCACTTCGAGACTTGCACCTTTCATTTGCCAATGGGTGAGATGACAGTCACCCTGGAGGATGTATACTGGATCTTGAGGATACCAATCGATGGGGAGCTAATTCCCTATAATCGAGATGGAGACAGGGAGGCCCTGAGATGAGTGTTTCGGGACCCAGGACTGGAGATGAGGGCAGGGCATGTGGCATGGGATACCATGACACAGACAGGATTGGCACTACTAGCAGTGATAGCAGGAGCAATCAGTGGGTTCTTGTGTCCGGATAGAGCGACACGAGGGTTGGCTGTGGGCTGGGGAGGTGCATTGGAGACACTGGTGACACAGCACACCAGATATGCCTAGGGACCATGCATGCTGGCGCACTTATATTACCAGCTACATCAGTTTGTGTACCATGGGTCAGTGGGATTGGGCTGCAGGGTCACATTGTTATAGGTGTGGGCCTATGAGCATCTACCGATGATGAGACCGATACACTTCAGGGGTAGAGGTCACGGATGCAGTTTCATGCATTTGTACGACATGATCACCTCGCAGCCACGGATTGGCAGGTTAGAGCACTAGTGGTGGGTTATAGATGACATTGATATGGTTATATGGAGGTCGTACCTGGGATGTGAGCAATGGGAGGATGATGCAGTAGAGCTACCCTACACCTTCCAAAGTAGGTATCTGATTGGTCAAATGCCCTATGTATTGGAGAGGCAACTAGTTGATAGGGTGGGCAAGCAGTTTGGCAGGATCTAGCGGATGCCACGAGGTTCAAGCCTATATGCACGGACTGTCAGGGATCAGGTGCAGTTTGGGCCATTACTATCATATGATCAGGCTGTTACACAGCCAGTAGAGATGATGCCCCTACCCTGGGACATATGGCTAGAGATCGAGGATGTCAGCATGGATGCAGAGTACACAACATATTGGGCTGAGCATCCATTCCCATGCCTGATGGATCCAGGAGAGCTACTAGATGGAGATGGTGGTGGGGATGGTGATGATGATGGAGATGATGGGGGTAGAGGCTGATGGAGGAGGAGGGGGGTAGTTGGAGAGAGGAGGGTGGCATCGCGAAGGGAGGGTGGAGAGGACAGGCAGGCTCGGGTGGTGAGGGGTCGCGGTGGATTACCGCTATAGGTGCCAGTAGTATAGGGTCTCAGATAGGTGCAGGGACAAGGACAGGTATAGGTACCGCCACCAGTACAAGCACAGGCACAGGGGCAGGCACTCGTATAAGGGGAGCCACAAGCAGAGCCATAGGGGGCTGAGGCAGAGGAGGATGAGCTGACTGAGCTAAGGGAGATCTGCCAGGGACAGGCAGATGAGATCTAGGACTTGGAGAGGGAGAGGGATAGACTCAGGAGGCAGCTCAGAGATACTGAGTGGGAGTGGGACCAGGCCATTCAGTGCTACACAGAGGCTGAGACAGCACTGAGGGCTGGGAGGCAGGTGACAGAGGACACAGGGGTTGGATATGCCTATGTCCTGCGAGCAGGGGAGGAGATAGGCTACTGGCAGGATCTCTATTATGGTGCGGTGCCAGCTGATCAGCGAGCGAGGAGCTTCCATAGACCATCGCAGATAGCGGCGGCTACGGGAGGGAGCCAGAGGAGACAGGCATCTAGTGATGGGGTTATGGATCCTCCACCACCACCAGATAGAGGGGATAGGAGGGTTGATCCTGGGGTGGGTCCTTCGGGGGCTTAGATTCCATCGAGGCCAGGCAATCCGAGGGAGGGAGTTCATCATAGCCGTAGAGGGCTCCCTATGTATCAGTATTGTATCATTTTTGTATGATGATGTAGACACCTGCGGGTGATTGTAGCCATATGATTTTGACATCATTGTATCATGACACTTTTGATTTATATATATGAGATGATTCTTCTTTGCGGCAGCTATATGAATGTGTACCTATGTGACACTTCTATGTGTTTCTATGATGTTTCTATGTGATGCTTATGATATGAATGCAAATATATACATAATGAAATGCAATATTTTTATTCTTTCATGTTTTATATGTTATGCAAATGCAAATGTGAATGTATGTAATGCAGATGAATATGATAATGCAAATGTAAATTGTGTTAACAGGTGTTGTGTGTAGGATGTGATGCAGTTGTGATATCTATATGTATGTATGAAATGCTTATATGTGGTAATGCAGGTGCAACTACATGAAATGCAGATGTATTTGGTGTGTCATTATACTCAGTCATGTGATAGCAGGCTACGCGGACTCGAGAAGGATGATGGAAGTCAATCAAGAAAGGGGGATGGAAGACAAAAGATATGAAAGTGAAAGAGCTTCTTGTACATTATCATCATTGAACTTTATTATGGCATGTAGGTTATGACAATCGAGGCATATTTTCGACCCAGAAAGTCATTGTACCTATTTGCATGGAGATAAGACAGTCACAAACAAAGAATGCCCTAGTTCATACTAGACTCACAGTGTCCTCATATCCTTGGACAAGTCATAGCATTACTAAGAGACAATCCATAGACAGCAAAAGAACAATAGGTGACGATACCCCATCCTCGCCTTTCTAGTCAAAGACATCCTAGAGATAGAATCTCTAGTCAGAGACATCCTGGAAAAGCTAAAAGACATGTCACCAAAAGATAAAATAAAAAGAAAACCAAGACTCGACACCAACATCCATTGTAGTCTTCAAGTTTAGTGTCTCTTGTCACTTGTATAAGTCTTATTTGATTGTGGTCACAATGTTTACTTTCACAGAAAGGATAGATAGCACTGAACCATATGTTGTCTGAGTCTGTTGAAAGATTTGATTTGTTGAAGCCCATTGTTGCTGCTGTGTCTCATCTGAAACTGACTGAATCCATGAAACTGATACTTTATTGTGGAGAAGATGAAACTTTATTGCGGATCTGTGATGCAAATGTTGCTTTATTGCGGATTGTGCGCAGATAGACTGAAGGAAGCTGGAAGAAACTGTACTCCTCGAAACATGTGATGTTCTCAGTTCCACACCCATCACTAGACGTAGGATTTTCCTTAGCCACAGATAGGATCTGATTTATTACGGATAGAAAGGGAGTGAAAAGGGAGGTTTATTATGAATTGCTAACCAATCTTGGGTAGATCAATAATAAGCCATGATGGGAATGGGTAAGTTTATTATGAATGAATAGGTTGTGCGTGTGTGCAAAGTGAAAGGATGAAAGTGAATCCTGAAGGAGGGAGGAGCAATGTCTCTACGCATGGTGCTGGTGACCCAGTTTTCACCATGGTACTTGCCCAGGGCGCCACCGAAGTGGTTTTCACCATTGGACGAAATTATTTCTCTTTACTTTTTTCGATTTTTCAATATATATATATTTTTTTGTTTTATAATTTTTTTTGTATTTTTGAATTAAGATACTCTGAAGAGATATGTGTAAAACCTGCGAAGGTGCATGTTGTTGATAGGATCCTCCAAAGGTTCACCTTCTGTAGTTGAGAGCTGATATGTGCCAGATCCATATGTTGTTGTAATGATGTAGGGACCAAGCCAATTTGGTTTGAACTTGCCCTTCTTCTCTTTGTCTTGTTGATTTTTGGGGTTTTCTCTGAGAACCAAATCACCTACCTCAAATATGCGAGGCTTGACTCTATGATTGTAGCTGTGACTCATTCATTGATAAGCTTTGAGGTGATTAAAAGCAATTTGTCTTCATTCATCCAATAGTTCAAGTTCTTGTAAGCAAGAGACCCTATAGTCTTCATCACTGATAATGTTTTGCAAAGAGACTCATAAAGAGGGTAGCTTGACCTCAATAGGCAAGATGGCTTCAGCGCAATAGACAAGTGAATAGGGTGTAGCTCCTGTAGGTGTGCAGACACTTGTGTGGTATGCCCAAAGTGCAGGATTAGGTTGGATATGCCAATTACGGCCAGCGTCGTCGACTGTCTTTTTTAGGATCTTAAGGATTGTCCTATTAGACGCCTTAGCTTGACCATTACCTTGGGGGTAATATGGCATGGAGAAACAATGGGAAATATGGAAGCGGTCACAGAGTTCACAAACATCCTGATTTTTGAAGGGACGCTCGTTATCAGTGATAATAGAAACAGGAATACCGTATCGGCAAATGATATAGTTGAGGATCAATGTAGCAATCTATTTTCCAGTGACTTGTGTGAGAGGCATGACTTCAATCCATTTTGTGAAATACTTTGTGGTAGTGATAATGAATTTATGACCATTGGAAGAAGGAGGGTGAATCTTGCCTATGAGGTCGAGTCCCCACTGACAAAAGGGCCAAGGAGACGCAATTGGTTGAAGTTCTTGCATTGGCGCATGTATGAGGTCTCCATGAATTTGACATTGCTTACATTTCTTGGGAAACCAATATGAGTCTTTTTCCATATTGGGCCAGTAATATCTAATCCTGATGAGTTTCTTGGCTAAGGTAGGACCACTAGCATGTGGACCACATATCCCTTCATGTACTTCATGTAACGCAATCTGAGCTTCGTCGCTTTCTAAATATCTAAGAAGAGTGCCATCTAGACCTCGCTGATATAGGATATCAGCTAAAATGACATATCGAGAGGATTGGCGAATGAAAGTGCGACGTTGGTTATTTGATAGATCAGGAGGTAGGGTATTGTCACGAAGGTATGTGAAAATGGAACCATATAACTAGGACTTGGGACTGACAACACATATCATCTTAGTAGGATTGATTTCATATGAAGGAACCAAAAGGTTATCCACCAAGAACTCATAGCGGGTCTCATTCGGAGGTAGATCGATCAGTGAAGCAATTGTAGCCATGGCATCTGCAGCTCGATTCTGCTCTCTTGGTATCTGCTCAAAGTCTATCTTTGTGAAATGTTGTTTCAGGTCATCCACCATTTGTTTGTAAGGCATTAATTTTTCATCCTTTGTTTGGTAATTATTAGTTCCTTGACGGATTACAAGTTGAGAGTCCCCAAAAACACGAAGTTCCTGGATCTTCCACTGAACTGCAATCTGTAATCTAGTTGTTAATGCCCCATATTCTGCTATATTGTTAGTGCAAGGAAATGATAAGCGATATGATTTTGGTATAGAATCCCCTTGAGGAGTTATAAAGAGGATGCCAGCTCCTGCCCCATGCTGTGTGTATGAGCCTGTAGCGTCGTAAAATTGCGACACTTGCAATTTCGACTGCATTTGGGTCTTCACGATGGCGGCGCAATGTTGAACCTGAATGGAGACCCCGAAACCTATTTACGACATCAAAAACTGCATCTTTCTGCACCTTGGCCTGATTCTTCTTGCACCCTGTTGTCCTGGGAGGTGGGACCATGGCGCCCAGCGCCCTGGTCCCTCGCCCTATTTTGGGCATAGTCTCTTGTTGGGCATCGGGTCTTTAAGTTTGCAATTTGGAAAATGATGTTCCTAGGTCGGCCTAAGGTTGGAAAAATCAGTCTCCTAACCCTAATGACAAGTATATAAACTACATTTCCCCTCCCAAAAAAGGAGAGGAAAAACATATGTGTGCAAGAGGCGGAAGCGATAGGCAAACATTCAAACATTCAAACATTCAAGCATTCAAGCATTCCTTCAAGCAATTGAGCATTCTAGGTCTCCATTCAAGGCTAGGTGTTGCATTCAAGACAAGGATTCAACCATTGAAGAGGAGATCACCTACAATATATAACATACAACATCATTACACCTTCGCATGTAAGAATACAAACATTCTTACAACAAGGTATTAGTACTTGATTACATTACAAACATTTACATTTACAACATTCTCATTTCTTGGTTAATTCCAAAACTGGGGTTTGACCTAAAGGCAAACCCCTAATCCCTAACCCCCCAATCGTCCTCTCTTTTCTGCGTGTAGGTTGCAGGTATGCGGCTATAATTGAAGATCTGGAATCCTTGTGCAGAGATGAACAGATCCCCCTTCGTTTCACGGATTTTTCAGAGGACCATGTGCACTCCGGGTGCCATCGTCCTGTCAACTTTCACTCAAACTTGCAAAAAAACATCGTCTCGACATTTTATTGCAAATTTCAGGTCCGTAGCTCCATCCTATGTCCTTACCTCCATCTACAAGCGAATCTTTCTTACTTTACATGAACTCCTAGTTCAATCCTTCTATCTACATTCTTTACAAAAGAGGGTATCCTTGCTATCTCAACCCTTGAAACTCATTTAGAATTCAACCTTGCATTGTGTGGGATTGGATCTTGTGAGTTTCAACCCCTCTTTTGAATGTAAAGTCTCTCCTAGGTGAAAATTGTCAACCCTAGTGACCTCCTTTCTCTCTCCATGGAGTGGGGGAACACCTAGGGTTCAATTTTCCGCTTTACATTTTGGTGAACCTGACATGAACATCCTAATTCTGATTATTCATGGTTAGATCTGAAAAAATTTTGCTTCCTTAATTACATTTCCATGTTTGATCTTTTGCAAATTTTAGAGGTTAATTGCATAAAAACCCTAAATTTTCTTTTTAGCAATTGAGCTTGTGAAATGTTTAATTGTTAATGCTTGTTTCAGATCTACCCTTCTATTGCAAATTGTCAAATCATATTTGTGCTTTAATACTGAAAATTAAGTGGTTAAGTGTCAAAACCCTAATTTTTAAAACCCTCTTGATTCAACCTTTGACGGATGATTTCACTGATCAAAACACCTCCAAATCGGCTGTAACTTTGGATTCCGCAACAAAATCATAATATCTCTCATCCCTGAAAATTTTGAAAAAAGTTGCAAGGACTATGTGCACCCCGAGCGCCATCGTCCCCAACATTTTTTCTAAAATTTTGGGAGCTAGATCTTACTGTATTTTTCTACTAGAATCCAGAATCTTGGTTGATTTCATCAATTCTAACACTTTCAAAATTAAAGTCAAAATTGGTCTAGTGAGTGCTTGGATTAAGGCTTATAATCATTCAAAAAATTGTTGAAATTGAAATTTTGTGTTAAAATTGTATTTCTTACTGTCCTAAATCTGAAAAGTGTGTTGGCATTCATTCGAAATTTTAGTGCTTTATTCAAATTCTTGCAGTTTGTGACTTTTGAAATTAAGTGTTTAATTGCAACAACTTTGATTTCTGCTTTCAAAATTGAATTTTGCATGAAAATTGAGTCAACTTTTAAATTTCAAAGCTTGCATTGCTTTTAGTATTCCCTCTAAAATCATAAAATTCAAAATTTCAGTTTCCCTCTCTTTTTCAAAATTCAAATTTTGCATTTTTCAACAATCTTGGTAGGGTTCAATTTTGAGATTGCAACTTTAATTTGGCCTATCTAGAGATCTTAAAATCACTCAATTTTTTCAGATTAGCTTCAAAATCATCATAACTTTCATCCCTGAAAATTTCAAAAAAAGTTGCGAGGACCGTATGCACTCCGTTCGCCACGGTCCCCGACATTTTTTTCAAAATTTCGGGAGATTGTCCTAATTGTATTTAACAGCTTAAATCTAGGAGATTGGCTAATTTTATTGAAATTTGCTACTTCTAAATTCAAAATCTTCTCTCTCTCTTTAGTGCATGAGTTTTACAACAATAAGCCCTACTTACACTATTCCCGTTAGACGAAGCCTTAGAATTAAGTCTTTCCAAGGTTTAATTACCGAGGAAATGGAACCTAATTTGAATGGCCTTTTTAACGAGGACATGGGTAATTCCTCTAATCCTCTTAATGATGAAGAAGCTGTCCATGAGGATCCTGTAGAACAACTTTCGAAATTGGATAACCAATTTGATGATTTTCAGCGATGGATGTGTCAAGAATACCCCGATAGTCAAGCTCTTTCATTAATTGAGGGTCTAAAACGTATGGTTCAAAGTGATAAGAATGGAATTGATATTTTGTGTAGTATTGCACACATCGTGGATTCAAATGTGATGCCTATGAAGAGTTGTGCCGAAACTTTAGGTTATACACAACCTCCTACTCAAGTCAATCATTCTACCCATTTGACAACTTCTATTGCTAGTATACCTACTTTTACATCAAACATAATGACTACTTCAATACAAAATATTCCACCTATGATCACCAGTCATGGGAGCAATCCCTCTTCTTCAATCAACCCTCTCCCTTCATTCAATCCGACTTCCTCATTCATTCCTTCAATGAGTGTCCCTATTACATCTCCACAAATGAACATGACGCAAGGGGGCAATTCATTTAACCCTTCCATTCCTCCTTGTAGTGTTCCTTCTTTCCAATCATCTCCTATGACTAACTATCATAGTGTCCCGCCACCTTACTCTCAATCAATACCTTCTTTCAATAACATAATACCTCCATCACAATCTAACGTGTCTAATATGAACTCTTCGACTGAAGCGACCATTAACAATCTTGCACAAACTGTCTCTTCTTTACAACAACAAATTGCCTCTATGAATCAATCTAAGTGTAGTGTGCCCACATTTGATGTTGCGAGCCCACTTTGTCTTGACATTGTTCGATCTATCCCCCCTAAGCATGTTGAAATCCTGCAATTGGAGCTTTATAATGGTAAGGGTGATCCTCTAACACATGTTAAGACCTTTCAAACAATATGTACCGATTTTGCTCATGACCAAAGGTTGCTTGCAAAACTGTTTACTAGAACATTAAGAGATAAAGCTCTACAATGGTATTGCTCGTTACCTTCTTATTCTATTACTTCTTTTGAACAACTTGCAAATGCTTTTATTCAACAATTTAAAAACAATATAGGTCCTAAAGTTACTTTGATTGATTTAATGCATTGTAAACAAGGTGTTAAAGAAAAAGTGACTGATTTCATTGGTAGATATAAGCATTTGTGTGCTCAAATTTCTTTTCCAGTACCTGACAATGATATTCAAAGAATTTTTATTTCTAATTTACAAAAAGATATTAGAGAAAAACTTCTATTTTCTGAGTTTACTTCTTTCCAATAGTTGTGCGCAACTCTTCACAATTATCAACTGACTGTGAGTCAAATGGAACAAACAAATCCTATGGCTCCGAGTGATAAGGGTGATAGTAGTCAACAACCATTTGGGAAGTTTAAACCGAACAGAGAGTTCATTAAGTTCAATGAAAACATCATCAACAACAATGTGAATGTAGCATCAGGTGTGCCTCCTATTTCTAAGTTTTTCAAGAAAGAAAGAAAGTTTACTCCTTTGAATGAATCATTGCATAGTATTATGAATAAGTTATTGGAACAAAATGTGCTTACTCTCCCTCCTATAAAGCAAATAGATCCTGCAAAGATTAATTCACCCTATTTTGATAACAAATCTTTTTGTCAATTTCATCGTCAACCTGGGCATGATACTGAAAAATGTTTTGCTTTAAAGGGTAAAATTCAAGATTTGATTGATAATAATACTATCTCTGTTTCTGGTGTGAATGATAAAGGCAACACATCTATAGCTCCTCCTAACCAAAATCTTAAGATTTTTACTGATCCATTACCTTCTCATACCTCTAATATGATTGAGACTAATGATTCCTCTTTCTCACCTGATGGTCTTGTGTCTATGACTCTGAATGTGATTAACTTTGTGGAGTAGCAGAAAATCCCTAAAGAACCTTCCATCACATTTGATTCTAGTGAAACTATCAGGGCACTCGATGGTCCTTTATATATAGTTGCAAAAGTCAATAAAACACCTTGTCGTGGAGTGCTTATTGATCCTTCTTGTATGGTTAATGTCATTACTGAAGAATTTCTTTTTACTTTGCAATTGAATCAAGTGATCTATGACAAAACAAATGTGGTTGTGAAATTATTTGATGCATTTTCTTCTCCTGCAATTGGTTCTATTACATTACCTATTGAGGTCCATAACAAAACCCTTGATGTCAACTTTGCTATTATTCCATCATCCGAACAATTTCATGTGAAGCTAGGCTATCCTTGGCTATCTTCCATGAAAGCTATTGCTTCTCCTATTCACAAGTGTTTGAAATTTCCCCATAATGGTGGAGTTGTTACTGTCAATCATAGTCTCTTTAAACCGGCTGAAAGAACTTCTAGCGTTCCTATTGATTATTTTTGGTCTAAACAATTTCAATCTCGTCCACCGCGAAGTGATCATCTTTTCAAATCTTATCAAAAGTGGAAAAAAGATATGATCCTATCTCTAAGTGAACCTAGAACACCCAAACTTGATATTCCTATCATTCTTGAGAAAGAAGTTCTTCCTTTGAAAGATAAAACTAATGTCTTTCCTCAAGAAGATTCCTAACCCATCCCTATGGATGTGACTATGTCTATGTCTAATAAACTTTCTAAAGGTAGACCTATACCTCCTCGTCATGATGGACTCGGTCTCCTTCCTAAACCAGATATTCCTCCTTTATATGGAGCAGTTCCTCCTCCTTCCTCTTCTCCTATTATTCAACCTAAGAGACCACAAAATAAACACCCAAGTGATAAAGATGAGAACATTCCTCCTCCTCAATCTTCTCAACTTCCTACTAAGACTAGACAAAATCATTCTGTGCGTGAACGCCGATGAAAGCATCATCTTAGAGCTCGTACAGCAGCTTCTCAAACTTTGCAATCCCCAAAGACACCTTCAACTAGTATTATTCCATTTTCTCCTCAACTGAAAATTGAGCCAAATTCTCCTAAACATAAGATGCATGATGGTTTTGATCCTGTGCGAGTTAAAGATCCTATTTTTATAAATCTTGATGATGATATAGATGAAAATGTTATTCATGATGAAAATGTTACTTCTCTTTCTTCTGATAGTGAATATGAATATGTTGATGTTGATAACCATTTATCTAACGCATTTTCTAAAGCACTTATCCTAGCTCCTAGACAAGAACAACGTGGCTTGGAACATGAACATAGCCCTTGTTTGGATCTTGTGATAGGTCCATCTGCTATGTTGGATGTTCCTCCTCTAGCATGTTTCTTGCCTTCCCGAAATATTGATCAGCAAGATCGGGGGGTGGATGACATGCTAGACTAGTTTCATTAGCATAGTAGACTCTCTCCTCCTCTCTTGATCTCTTTTGTTACTTCTTCTATGTGTTATTCTCATTCTTCTATTTGTTGTCCTTAGTGTTGTCTACTTGAGGATGATGCAAAGCATTGAGATCTCTTTTGGTCTCTCTCATGTTGACTCAAAAGACACATGTGTTCCCTTCTTCTAGGTGACCTTCCTTGATTAGGGAATGAAGAACAATTATGCATACATACATATGATATACATGAATTATCATATAGCATACTGACCCCAAGGAAAGTGAAGTCACCTCGTGCTTTGTGTTTTGTGTCTATTATCCTTGGGTTTATCTCACACTTGGGGGCTAAATCTTTGTGATAACATGCTCCTTTCCCTTCTCATTTCTTATGTGTATCACTACCTTAAAGCAATCACCCCCGATAAGGTGTGTGCGATCACTTTAACATAGGGGGGCATACACCCCACTCATATCTCTTCAAGATACTTGAAAATTTCTTGGCGAACTTAGCTTTGCCTTGAAAATTTTTGGTATTTTTCTTGCATGACTTATAGTGAGGGAACCTTACTACTGATAGTCATGGTTCTCCCTCGTGATCTTCCCATTTACTTTGTCAATCGAAGTTGTAAGATCCTTAGTCCACTGGGGGCTAGGTGTATCTTGCCTCCTTGACATGGTGAAAGTCTTTCAATGTTGTTTCCTTGTACTTTACCGGAAGTATGGGCGTACGCTTATACTCTCGCTAAAGTGGGGGCTAAATGTAGCGTCGTAAAATTGTGACACTTGCAATTTCGATTGCATTTGGGTCTTCACGATGGCGACGCAACGTTGAACCTGAATGGAGACCCCGAAACCTATTTACGACATCAAAAACTGCATCTTTCTGCACCTTGGCCTGATTCTCCTTACACCCTGTTGTCCCGGGAGGTGGGACCATGGCACCCAGCGCCCTGGTCCCTGGCCCTATTTTGGGCCCGGTCTCTTGTTGGGCATCTGGTCTTTAAGTTTGCAATTTGGAAAATGATGTTCCTAGGTCAGCCTAAGGTCGGAAAAATCAGTCTCCTAACCCTAATTGACAAGTATATAAACTACATTTCCCCTCCCAGAAAAGGAGAGGAAAAACATATGTGTGCAAGAGGCGGAAGCGATAGGCAAACATTCAAACATTCAAACATTCAAGCATTCAAGCATTCCTTCAAGCAATTGAGCATTCTAGGTCTCCATTCAAGGCTAGGTGTTGCATTCAAGACAAGGATTCAACCATTGAAGAGGAGATCACCTACAACATATAACATACAACATCATTACACCTTCGCATGTAAGAATACAAACATTCTTACAACAAGGTATCAGTACTTGATTACATTTCAAACATTTACATTTACAGCATTCTCATTTCTTGGTTAATTCCAAAACCGGGGTTTGACCTAAAGGCAAACTCCTAATCCCTAACCCCCCAATCATCCTCTCTTTTCCATGTGTAGGTTGCAGGTACACGGCTGTAATTGAAGATCTGGAATCCTTGTGCAGAGACGAATAGATCCCCCTTCGTTTCGCGGATTTTTCGGAGGACCGTGTGCACTTCGGGCACCATCGTCCCATCAACTTTCACTCAAACTTGCAGGACAGCGTCGTCTCGACATTTTACTACTAATTTCAGGTCCGTAGCTCCATCCTGTGTCCTTACCTCCGTCTACAAGTGAATCTTTCTTACTTTACATGCACTCCTAGTTCAATCCTTCTATCTACATTCTTTCCAAAAGAGGGTATCCTTGTTGTCTCAACCCTTGAAACTCATTTAGAATTCAACCTTGCATTGTGTGGGATTGGATCTTGTGAGTTTCAACCCCTCTTTTGAATGTAAAGTCTCTCCTAAGTGAAAACTATCGACCCTAGTGACCTCCTTTCTCTCTCCATGGAGTGGGGGAACACCTAGGGTTTGATTTTTCGCTTTACAGAGCCATCGAAGTACAGTTGCCATGGCTTCACATGTGACATTGTTAAAATGGATTCATCTAGAAATTCTGAACTTAGAGGAACATCATCTATCATGGGAGCATTCGCTAATTGATCCGCGATGGGTTGTCCTTTTATTTCTTTTCTGTCCACATGATCGATGTCGAATTCACTTAGGATCATTACCCATTTGGCTAGTTGCCCAGTAAGTGTTGCTTTATTGAGAAGGTATTTCAATGGATCGATTCTTGCAACCAACTTAGTCTTATGAGTGAGCATGTAATGTCATAATTTCTGCGAAGCAAAGACCACAGTGAGACATGCACGCTCAATTGGTGTGTAGTTTAGCTCATATCCCACCAATGTGCAACTGATAAAGTATACTGCTTTTTCTTTGCCCTCAGCAATTTGTTGTGCTAAGAGTGCCCCCAGTGCTATCGGAGTAGCTGATATGTATAGTGACAGAGGCTGATCTAGAACTGGTGGCATCAAAACTGGCGGATTTAGAAGATAATCTTTGAGTGTTTGGAAAGCCTATTGACAGTTATCATCTCATTTGAATTTGATGTTTTTATGTAGCAGGTGTTGAAAAGGATTACACTTAACTGCAAGTTGCGCTATGAATCTTCATATGGAGTGGAGTCTCCCTTGTAAAGACCAAAGTTGACTGATATTTCTTGGTGGTTGCATCTCTAGGATGGCCTTGACTTTTGCTTGATTAGCTTTGATTCCTCTTTTTGATACAATGAATCCTAGGAGCTTCCCGGAGGTCACTCCAAAGACACATTTCTTGGGGTTTAATCTTACTTTGTATTTTTCCAACTGATCAAAGACGAATGAAAGTATGTCCAAATGTGTATTTCTATCTATTGATTTGCCCAATAGGTCATTGACATAATCTTCCACAGTTACGTGCATGAGATCATGAAAGATAGTAGTCATGGCTCTTTGATATGTAGCACCTGCATGTTTTAGCCCGAAGGGCATGAAATTCTAGCAGAAGGTTCCCCAAGGACAAGTGAATGATGTTTTATGTTGATCCTCGGACGCAATCTTTATTTGATTATAACCAGGGAATTCATCCATCAATGATAACATTTCATGACCTGCTGTGAGATCGATAATCAAGTCAATATTTGGTAATGGGAAGTCATCCTTAGGAAAAGCTTTGTTGATTTCTCTGAAATCTATACATATTCTGATGTTGCGATCTAGTTTACTAACAGGCACTAAGTTGGAGATCCATTCAGGATAATCAATTGGGCGTATGAATCTGACGTCCAATAATTTCTCAAGCTCTGCTTTGACCAATAATGCGACTTGTGGATGCATCTTTCTTAATTTCTATTTCACTGGTTTTGCCCCTGGTTTAACTGTCAAATGATGCAGTACCAAATCTGGATCTAATCCAGGCATATCAATGTATGACCATGCAAAGTTGATTTGTCGTTCTTTGAAGAAACTTATGAATTTTGACCTTTCTGACTCCATCAACGATTGAGCCAGAAATATGTTGTGTGGAACCTCTTCTATACCAATGTTTGTTTTGATAGTCTCCTCTACCAACATGGATGACTTTTCCTCATATGATGCTGGGAGAATGTCGAGCCTTCCATCTTCGGGTGCCTCAGAGAGGTTTTCGCCCTCAGATTCGTCCTTTCTTTTTACTTTTTTGGGGTCAGACAGCGCCACAGTGTGGTTTTTGCCATAAGACCCTTGGTTTGTTCTTATTTTCACATTTTTGTGACTGGAAGGTCCGACGCCCTCACCAAAATATGCCACGCTATTGAGTTATATAGTGTATCCCACTTTATGGTCCCCAGGGGGAAGATCATCTTGTATGCCAAGATAGTCAATAAAAGCTTCATCATTTTGGAATGTGTCAAACTGTGTAGGTCCTTCATGATCCTAGTCAATGAGTTGGTGGTGAACAAGGGGAAGTCCTTTAATGTCTTCGAAGTTAGTGGGGCTAAGAGTGAAGATGCAGTTATATTTGGGTATGTCAAGGTAATTATCGAGGTCATCGATGGCACTCTCCTCATCAGTCTTGATCGCAAATGAATCCAAATTATCATCACTAGTAGCGCATTTTGGGATAGGTGTTCTCATCCTATGTGATTTCAACCTATGACCTTCAGACAAGGACTGTGTGGAATCCTCATGGGTTGTTTCTTGACCAACCTTGAATCTTTTATAAAATTCCTCTTCTTCTGTGGGTTCATCTGGCTCTCTGAATGTCTCGGTGAGCTCGTAGTCACTGGAGGATTTGTCTGAACCCAATTCCCATTTGTTGGAGTCTGTGGAATAGCGATCCTCTTGTTGAATTTTGGCAACTTTGATTTGTAAGGCTTCTTTTGTCCTTTGAGTGTGGACCTTGGATGTCAGGAAACCAAGTCCCTTCGAGCGTTCCTTGTTGAAAGTCAATTCAGGCTGTAAAGGTTCAATGATGCCTTCCTTTCGTAACCCAAGAGGGCTTTTTCCATCATACCCGAATTTTTGTAGGATCTTGAAACCTTTGCCATATTTCTCACATGGTAGACTAATGTGATCTTGTGTATCATCTTCAAGGTCTTTGTAAAACATTTTGTATAAGTCTTCCTCTTCCAGTTCGCCCCATCTTTGATAGGTAGTAGGGTCCCATTTGAGTACAATGATGGATACTTGCTTGTTAGGATGTGGTCTTCCATATTCTTTTGGCGAACTCATGACTTGTTGTAAGTACATGGTTTGATTTAAAGTGTATTCCCCCATGCCCTTGTCCTGAAATTTGCCTTTAAGCTCACCTTGTTTTGATGTCGAAGGTTTTAATGACTCAGGATCAATGTATGCTGAAGAAGGAACAACTTCACAATTACTGGGAATGATGGTCTCAGTTTTTGATCTCAAGTTATTGTAGTATATGAATGGATTAGGATCACCATTAACTGTTACCTCCACCCCATTGTGAGGAAACTTAATGCATTGGTGATATGTAGATGGGACTGCCCTCATTTCATGGATCCAAGGACGTCCTAGCAATATGTTGTATGTGAGATCTGGGTCTAGGACTTGACAAACCACATCCTTCGTAACCAGCCTAGCTCTGAGAGGCAAGGTGACTGTGCCTTTGGATGAACGCTCTTCATCATCATATGCCTTGATGGTGATTTTGTTTGTAGAATTCACAGCTTTATCAGAATATCCCAATTATTTAATTGTCCTCAATGTACAAATGTTTAGACCAGCTCCTCCGTCTATCAGGACTCGTTTTATTCGGTGTTTGTGTATGAAGGCTTCAATGTGTAGTGGTGCATTATGTGGTTGGCTCACAGAGGCATCGTCGACTTCTGTGAATGTAAGAGAGTGTGGAATGGAAAGGTATCCCACCATGGCTTGAAACTGGTCCATGCTCAGATCAGTAGGAACGGCAGTGTCTCTCAAGATTTTGTCAAGAATAGCTTTATGTGCGGGGGATATGCGTAAGAGTTCAAGTATGGAGATGAGCACGGGTGTCTTCCCTAATTGTTCTACAAGGTCGTACTCAGGCTTGGTTGATGAAGAAATGGTGTTCTTGGCTGGAGCACCTTGCAAAGTGAATTTACCTCGATGGGTTGTAACATGACATTCAAACATAGGTTCCGAAGAAGATCCAACACCTTTTAGGACAATCTTGGGTCTCCGAGTGGAATTCTTAGGGTTTTTGTCCTTGATGATAATGGTAGAGAAGTAATTGTCCATTGAAATGTGATTGATAGTTGAATCATAGTTATAGGTTGCTCTGGTATAGTTGGTTTGGTCATCTATGGCTTTAGCTTTTCCTTTGTCATGTTTTGGGAATGGTTCCTTAAACATCTCATGTTCTTGATTGGATGAGTGCCCTTCAATCTCAATGTCACCTCTATCAATGAGATCTTGTATGATGTTCTTCAGTCGATGGCAATTTCCTATCTTATGACCCTTTATCTTATGAAATTCACAATATTCATCATCATTCCACCAATTTGGTTTGACCTTTGGCTCACATGGAGGAAAATTTGGAATTATGATTACCTTGTTTGCCACTAGCTTCTTGAAAACTGACTCAAGTGGTTCTCCCAATGGAGTGTACTTCCTTCATGATCTGGAAGTTGTTTGAGTATTCACTTGATTGTTTATAGAACTTGATCCCAAAAAAATGAATTTGGGTCGCACTGTATTGGCATCAACAACGCCATCATTGACTGTGTTCTTGTTTTTGTTCCAAAATCTTGGCTTGTCTTTTCCTTTAAAGTCATCTTTGTTTTCCTTGAATATCTTAATGACTCCTTGTTCAATTAGGACCTTCTCTATTGCTAAGCCTTTTTCAATGACGTCCTTGAAGGTAGACAAACAAGCTTTTCTTAGATCATAGCCAATGTCTTTGTTAACGTTTTGGGTGAACATCTCTACCATTTGTTTTTGTGGAATTTCACAAGAGCATCTGCTGGCTAGATTTCTCCATCTTTGTAAAAATGATGCAAAAGACTCTCCCTCTTTTTGCTTAGTGTTGCACAAAGTAGTGACTGATATGTCTGTCTCTATGTTGTAGGAGAAATGTTGAATAAATGCCTTTTCTAGATCACCCCATGACTTAATACCAGGTGGAAGTTGGGAGAACCATTCCATAGCTTGATCGCCTAGGCTTTTTGGGAATAATCACATCAAATATGTCTCTTCTGCTGCTACCTCAATGCAAGCTGTGAAAAACTATCTTATGTGTGCTTTAGGATCCCCTTTTCCTCTATACTTATCAAATTTAGGCGTCACAAAGTGTGTAGGAAAAGGAGGCATTGGAATGCTCTTGTCAAATGGATAAGGACATATGTCTCTCATTGTGTATGTTGGCTTCGGTGTATTTATGTCCTCCATTTTCTTTTGTAAGTCCCTGATTTGTTGCTCCAAATTGTTCTTAGGTGGAGATCGACTTCTTGGACCATATCCTATGTTTGAGGTACCCATTGGAGGAGGAGCATGTTGCATATATGGATGATATTGATCATACACATGTTCATATGGAGGAGGTCTGTAATGATGTTGCGTATATGGACCACTTGGTATAGATTCATGTTGAGGAACACCATATCTATTTTGTGCATGTATACCATACTCTACAGGCATGTCATGTTCTATTGTGTTTCCCCCAAATTTGACACGGGGTTTCCTTGTGTCCAAATTTTGAGCATGCCTTGGAATATCCCATTGCTTTGGTGGTTGATCCTTACCATTGATATGTGATTGAGCATATTTTTCTCCATAAGACTTCCATAATGGTCTGTGAAGGTGAGTATCATATGTTTGACCATGTGTATGTGAGACCTCTAGTTTTTGAAGCAAAGCGGATGGTGATTCAGGTACCATATATGGTCCTCTATTTCCTCCACTATTAGGTCTCCTTTGATCCATGTTGGAGTGAGGTTGTTGCAAAGGTTGATTTTCCATTATTTGAGACATGTCAAAATCATGAGGTATCTTGGCTCCACTTTGTGCCATCATTTGTAAGAAGTATTGTCTATCTCTCCTCATTATTTCCTCAATCAATCGATTGAAGCGGGGGTCCATAATGGATTCTTCTACATCTGTTGAATGTACGGAAAAGTTATCCATATTGTCATTGTGTGTATCATTGTTGTTTGTAGTGTCCATGTTCTCAACATTTGGAATGTTTCTATAGGCATCCATGTCAGGTAATGTGTTATGATCAGTATTGAAAAAGACATCATTGTCATACTCATAGACACTCATGTTTGCGGACTCTTGAGCCTCTTTAGTTTCTCTCCTAGATTTTTGAAGACGGATTTCAACCATGAACTAGGTGTTGACCAAGATGTGTTAGACTAGATGAAAATGGAAAAAGTATGGAAGACCAAGAGTTGGATGGAATGTAAATGAATCTGAGATGTACTTGCAATGTCCAAAGTGTAAGACCAAGTATGTATGTAGTAGAGTAGGTGTGACTTCCAAAGAGAGGATAGTTTCTCTTGATGAGGTAAGTTGACCTTGACTCTAAGTAAGACCAAATGAGACCCAAAGGTGATAGACCTTGATGAGGGACCACTTAGAAAAGTGTTGTTGTATGTAGTGTGTTGACAAAGTATGATGAGGACAAGCAAGTGACCTTTTGACTCAAGTTTAGACAAATGTGAATGTAATGTGAGGTGCAAAGCAATGATGGACTTTGTGAGACCCAAAGATAGGTTGAATGCAAAATGAACCCTGGAGAAATGACCTAGGAAGCTCAAGAATTCCGAAACTGACTATGTTTGTTTGCTGGACTGTAAAAGTTTTTTCAATTCTGAACACAGACGCACCTATATACTGCACAGACGTGATTTCCTGACACAGACGTGGTTCTGTTTAACACAGACACGTTTCTAAGATTTTTGTAAAGTGCATTGTTGATTTTGGAAACACAGATGCGGTTATACAACACAGACGCTATTATGTCAGACACAGACGCATTTCTACAAAATTTGTGCAATTTTTTCCAATCTGTGAAGTCATTTTTTTGTTGTGACCAAATCTGACTGTTTAACTATTTTTTTTTTGGTGACAAGAGGACACAGTGTTGATGAAGACCCAATGTTTGCAAGTGTCTAGACTCAAAATGACTCCAAGAAAAGTGTGTTGTTTGATGTAAAAATGTTTTGCATACACTTGAAGACACAAAAGACACAATTTTTTGCTGTTTGGTCTTGAATGTTTTGAATGTTTAAAATAAGTCAAGCACAATTCTTATGGCTGGCCAAGACAATAGTTGTTGATCCCACATGGGGTTTTACCCCTGAGGCTACGCTATTCAGAGTGAATACTTAGATGCTTGACCTCACTGGCTCCACCCTCAGCACTCACTTCTCAGGTCAGCCAAGCATCATTCCCCACGAAAACTCCCCATGGTGAACTTTGTATCTCTACTAAGAACCGTATGTGTGTGGGCCGCTACTAGAGGTCTGACCTCCTGCCTCAACAACTAGAAGGATTTGGGCTTCTAAAACAAAAAGGTGCTAGTAAGGGCATCCGCTCATGTGGCCATACATGCGACACTTTCAGCTCTGTAAATACAGAAGGCTCCCAGCCGGTAGGGGTTATGCCCTACAATTGATCAAATAAATTTGATCAAACGGGTTTATGGGGAGACATAGTGTCAATATGAACTAATCAGCACACGTTATTCATAGTTTTCACCATGAATACAGTTATTTATAGTGGTTTGGAAGAAGATGGCTTTTCTTTTGCTACCACTTGGGTCATTCTCTTCTCACTAGTAGTCCTAATGACCACACGGGAAGACAAGCCCTCTAAAGATTAAACAAAAAGAGCCTATTGCTCAAGACACAAAAGACAATGATTCAATTTTAGTGCACCAATTGAAGTGTTTGCTAGTCTATGAAAACAAGGCACACAATAAAAATCCAAAAACCCTTGCCAAGGACCTACAACAAAGATTTATTAGTAGTTTGGATTGTTTGAAATAATCACCCCTTCCTGCAAGGACACAAGTTACGTAAATTTTAAATCCAAAAGACTTTGTGAAAATAGGGGCCTTCAACCAATCAATTTTGCTTTCAAAGCAAGCTACACCAATTTCGTTAGCTAGATCTGAAAATGTTAGTTCAAAATAAACTGGATCTGAAACATTAAATGCAAGACCCAAAACTAAATCAATAAAATTCAAAAATGAAACCAATGCACATAGACGCGGTTACCTTCGACACAGACGCGACTCTCTGATGCAAACGTGACTCTCTGACGCAGACGCGCTCCTGTGAGACACAAATGCGGCTCTAGAACCTAGACACGACTTCTGGACATAGACGCGTCTAAAAACACCGCAGACGCAACTAAGGAACACAGACGTGGTTTTCGGGATTTATAAAATAAAATACTGTCGAGGATATAGACGCGATTCCAGATGTCACAGATGTGGCAAAAAATCAAAAACGTGATCCGAAAGTACGTAGACGCGAAAACATCAAAATGTTGTCAAAAATGTCAGATCTGCAACTTCAAAACACAAAATCTGCAACAAGGATGTTAAATGCAAAAGGGAAAAGAGTCCCACCGGGCATGCCAAAATGTTTATGGTGAAAATGGATAAACAATAATAATGATATTGAAAGGCTAAATGAATTCAACCACAAAACCCTAGCCTAACAACAACAAAGATCCACCATAACATATGAAGATTACCTAAGACAATGCAAATCAAATGAAATCACAAAGATTATACCATCACATGTCCAATAGGGTTTGGATCTCCATTCTTCCTATCTCCATTGATTTTGCTTGATATATTTGCTCTCAGATTTTATGTGCATAAGAGCTCAACAAAGAATGGAATGTGGTTGCAAGTAGGATTACCTATGTTCCAAAGCGTAGTATAGTCAAGTAGTCGGGTAGTTAGGGTTTGATAATGAAGGAAGTATCTCCTTATATAGAAGACACAATATGAAATAGAGGGATAAGATTGAGAGGTGTAAAAGGAGGTCAGCTATGATTAGAGGGTAGGTAAAAGAACTAATAAAATAATGAAAGGGGTAGGTAGTGTATGAATTAAGAGATGAATGGCATGTGTCATGGGTAGAAAAGGTTAATGAATTAATTAAATAAAGATTTATTTAATTAATAGAAGAAGTGGGATTAATTAAATAAATAAGATATTTATTTAATTTAGGAAAAGGATAATTTAAATAAATAAATGTATTTATTTAAATGAGAAATAAGGCTAGAAGAGGATAAATGAATTAATTAAATAAATAAGGATGTATTTAATTAATAGAAGAATTAGGCTAAAGTAATTAAATAAATAAAATATTTATTTAATTAGACATGACAATTTTAGGTGTCTACACAAGGTTCAACCTACTTGTCAACGGCCATAGACTCCACTTGTATCACAAGACAAGCACCAAGGAGGAGTTTCTTAAATAATTTCAACCACTTTTGACTCTTCATGCAACCAGTAAAGGTGATCCTCTAGGTCCACCATCTACTTAATGCCACTTGTCACAAATCATAATAAAAACTCTATGTCTACTTTGCATCATTGATTTAGAGCATTTACCTTGTCAATTACAAATAATTAGGTTTTACTCTTAGGGCTGCTCTAGATTGTTTACTCTCATCCTAGGATCTTGCACACATTATTTTACTTTACAAATTGGCTATTCGTTGAGGTAGAAATCACCAAAATGGGGGCTTGACTAAGGAAAAACCCTACATAGCTACCTAAAACCCTAATTTTCAGCTACAAGTGCAGATTCAGATCTGAACATCACTACAAGTTTTAGGACTGACAAAGTGCATAGGGATTGTTTCGATGACCCAAATTCATCAGAAACTCCTGGGACAAGGGCACGATGCCCTAGTCCTACCCAGGACAGGGCGTGGTGCCTTGGTCCCCCCAGATATGAGCAAATTTTGGTAGGACAGATAGTTTCAGATCTTAGATTCGAGTTTTACAAGTACAACTTCAGGTCTGCAAAATCAGGACAGTGGTGCAACAACCTAGTCCAAAACATTTTGGCTCAGATTTATGACATAAGTGCACCTCTGAATTTGTCTCTTCATCTATACTTTTCAACACCATATCAGTTATTCTTTGTTCTGCATTTCCAGATTAGGGTTTTTTTTGCATCCTTGTATTCTAAGTTAAATCATTCAAATTTGCAGTTTTGCATCACTTATTCCTCTCATTTGCAGCAAAGGAATATAAACCCTAAGAGGTAATCCTTGGATCTCTCTTCCTCACAAGAAGTAGTCAAAGTGTGTTACATCCCTAGGCTCTTTCAGATTCCATGGTGTGTACATGAGAGTGGGATTGGGACTTGTTTGTTTAGTCTCACTTTTTCCCTAGACATTTTGGTGAACCCGATGTGAATCCAATTTCATTTTTCATTGCATTGCATTGTTAGATCTAGACTTAGTATATTTTCATTTTGCTTTATAGACATAAAATTCCAAAAAAAAAAAGGATTTCCCTTACTTGCATTGTGTGTTTAAATTTCATTCAATTTTATTTAAAAATGTCAGATTTTTATTTACAAGATGTTCATGCTTTTGATGATGTATGCAATTATGTTGATTATGAGTTTAATAAGGATGAATTAGATGAATCTCTAGATGATTTTTTGAACCCTAAGCCTTCTAAACCCTCATTTTGCCAAAAAATTAATCAACCTTGTTACTATGCCATTTCGTGGTGATGAGAAAGATAAGTTAAATTATTCATCTCATGGGTACATTCCTATCAAGTCCTCCACTAGATCTACTAACATGGTTGCTTACAACAATTCCCTTTATGAGGATATGTCTCCTTTTGGATCAAAAGATAAACCTTTTAACCGATATGACCATGCTTTGTTGGATGATGCCCTTGATGACTTTATGTCTTTGCCTAAATCTTCAAACAAAAAGAATACATCTAAAAGGTTAATCAACATGATAAATGTGAATGAACATAGCAAGCCTCTTTTTTTCATCCAAGGTGCTTATCCTTCCTCAACTTCATCTCTCTCTAATCAACCTCTTTTCATGGTTCAAGGTGGATATAGTCATGAATCCTTTAGTACTCTTAACAATCATTACTATGCAAGGAATAAATCCCACTAAGAGTCCTTATAGTTATGCTAAACAATTAACTAAGGAGAGTCATCATGTAGTTGCCCATACCTACAACACAATAAATAATAGGCAACCTAACCCTCCTCCGGTTATCACAAATTCTCTTCCTGGTCCTCAACCTATTCTTCCTCAAGCACCTCTTATCTCACAAACTCTTGGCAAGGAATATGATCTCATTGAACAACTTAAAGCTACCCCTGCCAAGATATCCCTTTGGGATTTGATTCAAACTTCCTCAACCCATCATGGAATGTTACAAGATGCCTTGAAAACTTTGGATGTCCCATCCACAGTGACATCTAATAACATGGCTTCCTTAATTGATTCTATCACATCCCCTAAAGCTCAAATTGTGTTTACACAAGATGAGTTGCCTACTAGAGAGATCCAGAATCAATATGATCCTTTAATGATTGTGGTTATCATAAATAATAGTGCAATAAGATAGAAACCTATGTATAATGGTTCTGGCCTTAATGTTTGTAGCTTCAACTTGTTGCATAAAATCAATGTCGATACATATCTTATTAAGCCCTATTCTCTTACTATTTGAGGCTTTGATAATGTTGCTAAATCATCACTAGGTATCATCACCTTGCTTGTTAAGGTAGGTCATGTTACTTTACCCACACCTATCCATGTCATGTCTGGAGATTTGATATATAACTTATTATTAGGGAGACCTTGGATTCATAGCATGAAAGTTGTCCCCTCCACATTGCATAGGCAAGTTAAATTCATTTACAACAATAAAACATATACCTTGCTAGGTGACACAAATCTCCAGGCTTGTTTGCAAACATCAACATCTAAATCCTCTTCAATGGATTCTTCCCAAACAATCTTAGATGATTCTTCTAAAGCCTCTACTCCCACTACTATGTATGTTTCTTCAAATTTATCTCCTACCAATAATACCTCAAATGAACCTAAGGTTCTTGAAGAAGAGCCTTCCCAACCGGATTCTACTGCTAAGGATGCCTTCTCTCCTGAAAAGATTCTTGCAGAAGATGATTTGGGTCCCTTTACTTTACTCCTACTTTTATAGGAGAATATAGAATTCCCCCTAGAGAGCCCAAAGTCAAAAAGAAAAAAGAAGAAGAAGAACCTAAAAAGAAATCCACTCTATTCAGGCCATCAAGAAATAACTTTATGGCGGCTTCTTAGATTTCATCTCCCTTGACTTCTGATCTAGAGGATTTTGATCCTTCACTTTATGAAAATCCTCCTTCTCTTTCAGAAACGGCTAACCTCTATGGTCCTGGTTTTCACACCTTAGCTAGGTGTGGATATACTAGTAATGAATGTGGTGCTCAAGAGCAAGGGATAAAGGTTCCCTTGGAAAACAACTTCCATGATATGACATTCAGACTTGTCTATGATCCTTTTGAGTGTACTAAAGCTTCAAAGAGACCATCTATTAGTGTTAATGTCATCTATACTTCTCTCTCAATAAAATATCTAGAGTATATTGACTGTAACTCTTCTAGTGTCTTTTCTTTGGATGTTTTTCCCACTGATGATTCCTTAGCTGAGTTCCTAGGATTTTATGACAACCTTCCTCTTTATCACCATAATTGTGGTTTTCTCTATTGTTTAAATGGAGAAGCGTACTTTGGGAAAGAAAGAAATAACGATGAGATAGTAAAAGAATTTCCTTAGTTGAAAGATACTCCCGAACAAAGTAATCTCCTCATAAGTGACACTATTGATATAGGGATGGATCCTTGTGTTGAAGACAAAGTCATTAAGATAGGAAAATATCTTGATGAAGAACAACAAAAACAATACTCTAAATTGAAATATGAATTCCCTTAAATGTTTTCTTGGATATACTCTGATATACATGGTATTGATCCTAAGGTTGTCACTCATAACATTGTCTTAGTTTCTGATGCTATACCTATGAAGAAAAAGATCTGAAAGATGAACCCTAAAGTATCATTACTTGTTAAGGTTGAGATTGAAAAATTATTGGATGTCAAATTTATTCATCTTATCGATTATTCCCCATGGATTTCAAACATTGTGGCAGTAGGTAAACCTGATAACAATATTAGGATGTGTATGGCTTTCAGAGATCTTAATAAAGCCTCTCTGGAGGATGATATCCCTCTCCCGAATATCAATATGATAGTGGATTCTGTAGCAGGTCATGCTTTATTATCCTTCATGGATGGTTTCTTGTTATATAATCAAATATTATTAATCCTCAAGATCAATTTAAAACTTCTTTCACCACCCCTTGGGGCACGTTTTGTTGGGTTATGATGCCTTTCAGATTGAAAAATGTAGGTACTACCTATCAGAGTGCTATGACCCTTACCTTCCATGATTACATGCATAAGATCTTAGAAGATTGTGTTGATGACATATTAGCTAAATCCATTCTTCATGTAGATCATGGTAATATCCTTTGTCAAATCTTTGAAAGAATTTGTAAGTACAACATGTGCTTGAATCGTCGAAAGTGTGTTTTCAGTGTGGATAATAGTAAACTATTATGATTCATAGTCTCGCATCATGGAATCGAGGTGGATACAAAAAAGATAGATGCCATTGTTAATATGCCACCTCCTAAAATTGTTTCCAAATTAAAAAGTTTACAAGGGAAGATCCAAGCTATTCGTAGGTTTGTTTCTCAACTTGTGGATTGTACCTTTCCTTTTACTCAATTTCTTAAAAATAATATCACCTTTCAATGGAATGAGGATTGTCGTCAAGCATTTGAAGACTTAAAAACCTATTTGGCCAATCCTCATGTTCTTCAACCCACTGACCCTTCTAAACCCTTTCTTCTATACACAACTGCTTCTCTTCATGCTCTTGCAACCTTATTGGCACAACATGATAAGGATGGTAGAGAATGTCTATTTTATTATATAAGTCGCACTCTGCTTGATTATGAAGTCTAATATTTTGCGATAGAAAGACAATGCCTTGCTTTAGTCTTTGCAACACAAAAATTAAGGCATTACCTTTTGAATACTAAAGTCCATGTTATCATTAAATTCGATCCTCTAAAACATATTTTCTCTAAAATGGATCTTTCAGGATGCTTAGCCAAGTGGGTTATGATGTTGACCAAGTTTGACCTCAAGTTTGTTTTGTATAAGGCAATAAAGGGTCGAGCATTGACCAACCAGTTATTTGAGGCTCCCTCACCCTTCTCCCTACCTAACCCAAAGTCTTTCCTTGATGAATGCATTTTCTCTATTAAGATTGATGAGGTTTGGGAATTATATTTCGATGGCTCTAGGTGTCATATAGGACTGGGGGTAGGGGTGGTCCTAACCTCTCCTAAAAAGAAACCTATCCCTTATCATATCGTCTCAATTTCTTGTGTACTAGTAACATTGTTGAGTACGTGGCTCTTATAGCTGGAATTAAAGCAGCCTTAGCACTAAATGTGAAACATCTACATATCTATGGAGATTCTCAATTAATCATAAGACAAGTGATAGGAATTTATCAAACAAAGCAAAATAAATTATTACAATATAGAGATTTAGCTATATCCTTGTTGCAAAAGTTTGATTCTTATACCATGGAGTGTGTTCCTCAAAAAGATAATTGACATGCTGATGCAATGGAATATGTAGCCTCTCTTGTGTCTTTAGAGGGCCCCTTAGTAGATCTCAAATTCATCATTCATAACCTCACTGCCTCCACTATTGCTAATAATCCTAGTGATGTGGCATATTGTTGCATTGTAAATTCTGATGAGTGGTACTCGCATATTGTAAGATATTTGAATGATGGTTTCTTTCCCGACCCTACGAACAAGAATACTAGGGCTAGGATCCACAAGTTGTCCACTAGATACATTATCCTTTCTAATGTTCTATATAGGAGGGGTTATAATGGTCTTCTCCTTTGATGTCTTAACAAAGCTGAAATCCCTGTTGCCCTTGAGGAAGCATATTCAAGTTCTTGCGGGGGGCATTTTGGAGGTAGATCTTTAGTTCAGAGATTGCTCTTAATGGGATATTATTGGCAGACCATGGAAAAGGATTCCTTTGCGTTTGTTAAGAAATTTCATCAATGTCAGCAACATAGCAATTTGATCCATGCTCCGGCCCAAGAACTTCGATCTCAAGTAGCATCTTGGCCCTTTTCTACATCGGGTTTGGATCTCATTGGTAAAATATCTCCTCCTTCATCTTAAGGACATACTTTCATCATCACCACAAATGATTACTTTACGAAGTGGGTATAATTAGTTCCTCTTCGATCCATTACCACCAAAGTAATTTTCCAATTTATCTTAGAAAACATCATTTCCCGATTTGGAATACCTTTCATTTTGGTTTTAGATAATGGAATGTCATTTAAAAAGAAAGAGGTAAAGAATTTTCGTGAGAATTATCATATTCAACATAAATTTTCTACACCATATTATCCTTAGTCAAATGGTCAAGCTGAGTCTTCAAATAGGATAATTGAGAAAATTCTTCATATGACTGTAAACAAACATGGTAAGGATTGGCATATTCAGTTAATCTACGCTCTTTAGGCTTAGCAAATGAGTGTACATATTAGTACGGGTTGTACTCCTTATAATCTTGTTTATGGTGTTGATGCCATTATGCCTTTGGAGTTGGAAATTCCATCTTTAACAACTTGAGATGCTCAATGAACGTCGCATAAATGCTCTTGATCATATTCAAGCCTATCATAAAAGTCTACAATGAAGATACAATGATAAAGTCATTCAACATTCCTTCTCAATAGGTGATTTGGTACTTTATGAGAATCAACACAATGTGAATGCCTTACCCAAGGAGAAAGGAAAATTCAGCCCTAATTGGCTTGGTACATATATTGTTATTGAAGTCTATGGATCAGGTGCTTACAAGATAACATATGTGGAAGGTATGCCTCTCAAGGAACCCATAAATGCTATGCATATTTGTAGATATTATGCTTAATCTTTCCCTCTATCTCTCTCCTTTCTAAGTTTATTCTCTCTCTCTTCTTGTGTCTTTTTCTTTCTTCAAAATTGAATAATATGTTAGCATATCTTCATTAAAGTATGTGGTATTAAATGATATTGTATTGTTTAGTCTACATTACTTCATTCTTGGCAAGAATGTTTCTTCATTTTATTGTTTGTCTTGGATTCATTTATGTAAATGGTGATAGATTTACATTTTATATGTGATATCATGTTATACAATTTCTTATGTGTTAAGTAGGGTTATATCTTCTTGTGTTTAATTATAGTTAATTAAATCACATTAGTCATATAATTCTTAAGCTTAACACATTTTCCATGTATATCACCAAGGTAGAATTTAATTAAATACTTAGTTATTTAATTAGATCACACATGTATCAATTAATCATGAAGCATTGAGAAATCAATCACATGGAAATTAAATTATACATACATGTTCATTACCAAATATGTTACTTTTAATCGAAACAAAGCATACATTATTTCATGAATTAAAATAACATGTTTCAGACAATATATATATATTGATAAATGTCATAACATATATATAACTGTACATCAAAAATATCATCTCATGATCATATATTATCCCTAGGACTAGTAGCTTGAAGATGGTGACTAGATCCTCCTGATCTGGCTGTGTGGGTTGACCCATGCATGTGTATCATGATGTGGAGCATGAGTGACTCTATGAGGAGCTCCTGTTGTCCCTCTCCATCATATCCTGTGATATGTGGTTGCCTCTTCTTGAGACACTACTAGAGCTCACTCTATTTAGTATAGTCTCTCTAATAGAGTACTCTCCCTCTCTCTCTCCAGACCTCCATCTTAACCTGAATGGGGGTGAATAGGTCCTCATGCCGCTTGACACTCCCCTGTGGTCTATGTACTATCTATGAGGAGTTGGGAATGTGTGTGGGTGTGATGAGATCTATCACTATGTTTTGGATAAGAGAGCACCACTCATGGGTACTAATTGCAGAGATATGAGATTTTCATCAGTAACACTCTATATCATCAAATCTAAAATATTAAGATTCATAAATTAAATAATCACAAAATAATTTACTTGGATCTCCATCTCACCAATAGGGGTCAAAGAAAGGGACCTCCTGTGACTAGGACCTGCTAGGATCTCCGCGCTCATAGTGTCTCTACATAGTGGTCATAGGATAGTTGAGACTAGAGTCAGGACCCCTTATAGGGTCCTTCTCCACTCGTGATGGAATACTTGGTAGATCTAGGGCTATGGTGTCATCCCCTAAGTGATGAGTAACTCCATCTAACTCGTCCTCCTTGGCCTCCTCAGCCTCCTCGTCATCCTCCTCGCCCTCCTCATCCTCCTCATCCTCCTCATCCTCCTCATCCTCTCCCTCCTCATCCTCATCCTCCTCCTCATCCTCCTCCTCTCCATCATCCTCATCATCACAATCCTACTCTCTCTCTCCTACAATGCCAGCCTCCTACTATCATGCATCATCATCCTCATCATTTGTGTCCTCCTCACCAGGATCCTCAAATGTGTCAAGCTCCTCCTCATCACCTATGCGTCTCCATGGCCCGAGGTTCCCTCTAGGATAGTCTACTAGAAAGATGGCTCCAAGGTATGTCCTACCCCACCATGTGATGTACTACTAGTGTGTGCCCACATCATCTCTATAATTGGTCGCAATGTCCTGATCTGACCCATCTGAATCTGTGATATCAATCTCATCATTCATAGGTCTTAGAATGGCTCCCTACCTATGAGTCAGACATGAGTGTCGGATATAGATAGGCACGTCTATTAGAACGCACTGCTCAAACCCAAACTACCACCGAACTCAGTCAAAGTAGAATGAGACCACAAGGTGGTTGTATCGTCCCTCTAGTAGACGCTTTCACTGCATGCAGAACAACTACCTCTGTATCCCTGCCCACATGAACATCCTAAGGTAGGGTCTCCATCTAATGACCTCCATTGTCAACCTATCAAAAATCATCCTCCAATGCAGCAGATCCTCGAACTACCACTGATGGGTAAGTGGATATGCAAATAGTCTAGGCTACTCCAGAACCAAGTCAATGGGTACCCTAGTGGCTCTAGTGCACATAATGTACTCTGATATCCATATTTTTAGCAGTGTGTAGGTCATCAAACTGCATCCCTATCTGAAAACATACTCTCCTAGGTCATGGTAGAGGTGGGCTAACATGCTCCACCCCTAGGAGAATACCCTTTGATTTCTCTCCATGTCTCTAACTACGTAAGTGAGATCGTCATGCATACGTGTGTCAGGCCCATTCAGGCACATGACTAATGTAATGGTTGCAATCGTAAGTCATCTCACTAGGGGAATCTAATCGATGGGATGTAGGAGCCAACTAATCATAATGCGGCCCCTCGTCTCACTGGGCATCTCTCCCGATGTAGTAGATATGCTCCCTCTGATAATCGGCAGTGATGCGGTCAGCTCGATATCTCACTATTTCTCACCTAATGGGAAGACAGAGAATGTGGTATACATTCTCATGTGTGATGGTCATCTCCCCCATGGGTAGCAGAAATGTGGAGGTATCCACGTCCCATCTCTCCATCAGTACTATAAGCATCATTGGATGGAACTTGATGGCAGGCATGGTCATCACTTACCATAACCCTACAATGTGAAGAAACTCTATATCCTCTTGTGAGAGTCAGAGAATCTGACTCCGCAGGCTCTGAAAGGTGTGATTGACAGTATGCTTGCGAATATAGGGAATAATATACAATTCAAAATCATCAAATCATCAGTAATTGCTTAATCAATCATAATCATCTAACAAAAAGAATCATCAATCTATCTTATCTATTTGATGTCTCATCCCATGTGACCCTTGGTCACTCTGATCTAGGACCAGGGTGCCCTAGGATTACCAAGATACCCTCTTGGGGCTAGGGCACCCAGGGAGGACCAAGGAATCCTAGGGCTCGTGGGGCCCAAACAGGAGGCACATGCAGGATCTACACAATGACATCATCAATATTGAAAATCAATGCAATCAAGGAAGTCAAAGAAGAGTCAATGAAAGGTCAACTCACCTTGTCAAGTGGTTCGCCAATCAAAATGGCTCAGTGCAAGATCTCTATCCACGTGGGTCGCTCGGGTCAACGTCGAGGCATGATGACTAATGTGTGGGCTCCTCTGTAGTGAATAGCAGCGAAAGTTAAAAAGTGACAAATGAGAGTGTCACTTTTATATTTATGAGTTATGCACTTTTTCATTTTTATAATTTTAAGTTATAAACCCTTATTTTGCCCTTTTTACTCAATCTATCATAACTTGAGCTAGGGAGCTCTAATTTTTGTGCCATTGGTGGTACTGGAATCGTGGTTTCTCTCTCTTTCTCTGCATTCGTTCCATAAAGTGTTTGGATGTACAATCAAGAATTCTTGTGAATGTGTTTCATCAAGGTCTTCATCACATTAATAAGCAAGCCAAAACAGGGGGCATATAGCTGCCTACGAATTTCATCACTTTCCTTAGTAAAAATTAGGTGATTTTGTGATCTAACATGTGGTTTTGTAGGGTATAATTCCTAACTGTATACTGCAGATATTGCTAGGGGGCTTCGTCCAACAACTTATGGATATATCCTTTTTTAAATGATGTTTACTTTTTTTGTAGTTTATCTTGCATATGAACATAGTGTCATATGACCACTAAAGTGGGGGCTAAATGTAGCATCGTAAATTGTACACCCTTGCTAGGGTGGTACAATTCCACGCTTGGTTTAACACCTGCCTTAGTGTGTTTTGCATCTTGCATTTCTCATCTCCGTTAAGGATTTAATTAATTAATTTAATTAAATGTAAATTCATATTTCACTTCTTCACATGTTATAAAGTTGGGCCCTTTTTCCTAAGCGTGCCCCTTTTCATTTTATTCCTCCAATTAATCATTAAATCATAAACCCTAATTATGTCCTATTTTGATCTTTAAGGCCCAATTTTGCATGTTAAAACATCTCAGAATAAGCTGTAACTTTTGGATCCTCTCTAATATCATCATATCTAAAGGCCCTAAAAATTTGGTGAAAAGTTGGTCGGACCATGTGCACTTTGCACACGTCCCCAACATTTTTCCTGAATTTTCAGGAGCATAATTTTATGATATTATAATGCTTAACCCAGTGGGAAATTAAAATCCTAGGTCAGCCTAAAGATGAAATTAAGATCTAGGGTTTCATACATAAGATCTCTCTTTCTTCATTTTAAGGTCTAAGGGATCAAATCTGGAAAAATCTTTTGGACCGATTACAAGGAGCCTTCTATGTAGCGAAAGAGCATATCTTTGGAGTCTTCAACATTCAAAAACACCTATCAATCACACATCAAGCATTCTTTAATCATTTGGGGGCTTTTGAAGATATAGGAAAACAATGGGAGATCATCGACTGAAGATTGGCTTGTATCTGTAGCGTCGTAAATTGTACACCCTTGCTAGGGTAGTATAATTCTACGCTTAGTTTAGCACCCACGTTAGTGTGTTTGCATCTTCCATTGTAATTCCCCTTTAAGTATTTAATTAATTAATTTAATTAAATCTAAAGTTATATTTCATCACTCCCCACATCATAAAATTGGGCCCTTTACCCTAAGTGTGCCCCTTTTTATTTTATCCCTCCAATAAATCATTAAATCATAAACCCTAATTGTGTCTTATTTCGACCTTTAAGGCCCGATTTTGCATATCAAAACATCTCTAAATCAGTTGTAACTTTGGGATTCACTATAATATCATCAATTCTAACGACCTTGAAAGTTTGGTGAAAATTTGGTTGGATCGTGTGCAAGTGCAACACAGTCCCTAACATATTTCCCAAAATTTTGGGAGCATAATTCTATGATATTATAATGCTTAACCCCAAAATATTGGCAGGAAATTAAAATCCTAGGTCGGCCTAAAGATAAAATTAAGATCTAGGGTTTCATACATAAGAGCTCTCTTTCTTCTTTTGAAGGGATCGAATCTAATGGGAATTAAGATCTAAGGACAAGGAAGTTTTGGCGAAGCAAGCACAAGGAGCCGTATATGTAGTGAAAGAGAAGCCTATGTGGAGTCTTCAACAATATTCATCAAGCATTCATAAGGTATTTATCAAGAATTAATCATCAATTAGGATATTTGAAGATATTGAAGAATAATAGGAGATCACCAACTGACGATTGGCTTGTACCCCTCCCTTAGGGGTTGGGTATGGTTTCATGTTGTTTTCATGTCTTTATATGAGCTTCATTACATCAATTTACATATTTACATTCATTCTTTAGATCACTTTGTATGATTTATTTAGAGCATTTCCTTTGTCAATTACAAGCATTTAGGGTTTACTCTTTAGGGTTGCTCTAGATTGTTTGCATTCATCCTAGGGTCATTCCTACACACACTATTTTACTATAAAAATTGGTTATTTCTGGAGGCGGAAATCACCAACACAAGGATTTGACCAAGGCAAATCCCTATAGTGATACATACCCCCTTATTTTTCTAGGTACAGAAACAAGTACCCGGAAGGCTTTCCAGATCTGCAAAAGGCACAAGGACAACCCAAAAGCTTCAGAATTCCTCAAATCCATTAAGGACAGGAGCGTGGTGCCCTGGTCTTGCCCAGAATAGGGGCATGGTACCTTGGTCCCCCTCAATTTTAGTGATTTTTGGTAGGGTGGTGTCTCAGGATCTCAGAATTGTACTCTCTTAGTTGCAGCTCTCTATCAAATCATCAATGACAGGGGTGTGGCACCCTAGTCCTAGTCCGTTTGGTCCAGTTTCTTCAATTTCAATTTATGTACCCTTCATTGTTCATCTCCTAGCTTAGTTGATCAATATTTCACATATTATCTTCATTTACAACAAGAGGAATAGAAACCCTAAGAGATAATCCTTTTCCCTCTCTTTCTCATGAGAAGTAGCCAACGTGAGCTATCTCCCAAGGCTCTTTTGTATTCCCAATGTGTTGGCTAAAGTGGGAATAGGTCCTAGTCACCTGGTCTCGCTTTTCCCCCTCCACATTTTGGTGAACCTGGTGTGAATCCAATCTTCTTCAATTCTGGTTTATGTTTTCAGATCTGAGTGTTTCAATTTCTTTCAAATTTCAAAAATTTAGAGTTTAATTTTTGCTAAAACCCTAATTTTTTTCAAAATTGAACCTGTGGATAGCTAAATTTGGATCATTAATTTTAGATCTGATTTAGGAAAACATTCAACTCATAAATTTCATTTTCTAAATCAATATTTAGAGTGCTTTCATTGGTTAAAATTGAACATTTCCTTCTATTTTGCATATGTTATCATTTGAAAGAGGAAAATTGTTGTCATGATGCATTCATTTCATAAATGTGATAATGTGTTAGCTTCCCTTGCTTCAATTTTTACATCTCTTAAAAAAGAATCTCCTCCTATCTATGACAACATTTTAGTCCCTAAAAGTGTTGTTACCAACCCCTTCAAAACTCTCCCATGCTCTAAGGATGAAGATTTGAAAAGTGATCTTGACAATTCTCCTAAAATGTCCCCTTCCCATATAGCTATCTTAGAGGAAGAGGATGATACCATAAACACATTTCTTAGTGTTTCTTTACATTCTTTGCATGATTCCTCTCTAATTTAAAAGGTATTGATGGACATTGACTTATATTCTCCTAAATTTGGTCTTACCAATGGGGGCATGTTAGTGCAACAAGAAGTTATGAGCACTTCTTTCAAAGATCTCCTTCCTAAGCATGAATCATTGGAGAAAGAGGTTCATCTCCCTCCTAAATAATACTCCCCTCATGAGATTCATTTTGTGCAAGAAGATGGTATTGTCCCTACTTTTCCTAGTGATGGCATTTCCTCTTTTTACTTCAACAAAATTCCCGCTAGAGATGATGCATTAATGAGAAATGCTTCTCCTTGCCCCAAAGCTTGTCGTACCCATAAATATGCCTTAGAAAAGGAAGATGAAATCATAATAAATTTCCTTAATTCTCTCTCCCCTAAAGATCCTATTGAACGCATTTTGAGGCAAGAAGATGATTTAAACACATGTAGTGATGCTCTCCCTCCTAAAGATGAAGAATTAATGAAAAACATTATCCCTTCTTGCAAAATTGGCAATAACAATAAGGACATATTTGTGCAAGATATTTCTAATATTTTTTTCAATGACCTCACTTTTTAAGATGAACAATTAGAAGAAGGTGTTGATTATTCTCCACCTCATGAGAGAACCCTAGCCAAAGGGGATGAAATCATGATTGATAACTCTCTTGATAGAATCTCACCTTCCATGAATCTCAATCATTTTTCTTCTAAAGGTAAGGCATCTCCTTCTCCCCAACTAGGTTATACTCATAAGGATACCCTAGTTCAAGGTAATATTGTTGACATCTCTTTCAAATATCTCCCTCTCAAAGGTGAGACTTTAGAGAGTAATGTTGATCCTTCTCGTAGAGACTCTATTCCCCATGTAGATCCTTTGATGATAAATGATGGTATGACCTTTCCTACTAATACTCTTCCTTCTAAAACATCAATGCCTACTTCTAGTCTATCTACTAAAATTGATCTTATCCATGATCTCAGAACAAGGAAGTTTTGGCAAAGCAAACACAAGGAGCCTTCTATGTAGTGAAAGAGAATACTATGTGGAGTCTTCAACAATATTCATCAAGCATTCATCAAGTATTTATCAAGAATTCATCATCAATTAGGAGCCTTGAAGACATTGAAAAATAATAGGAGATCACCAACTGACGATTGGCTTGTACCCCTCCCTTAGGGGTTGGGTATGGTTTCATGTTGTTTTAATGTCTTTATATGAGCTTCATTACATCAATTTACATATTTACATTAATACTTTGGATCACTTTGCATCATTTATTTAGAGAATTTACAATGTCAATTACAAACATTTAGGGTTTACTCTTTAGGGTTTCTCTAGATTGTTTGCATTCATCCTAGGGTCTTGCACACACACAAGACTCCCGCACACACTATTTTACTATACAAACTGGCTATTTGTGGAGGTGGAAATCACCAACACAGGGTTTTGACCAAGGCAAAGCCCTATAGCCACCTAAACCCCCTTCTTTTTTAGTTGCAGGTGAAGAAACAGGTACCCGGAAGGCTTCCCAGATCTGCAAAAGGCACAAGGATAGCCCAGAAGCTTTAGAATGCCCCAAATCCATTAGGGATAGGGGAATGGTACCTTGGTCCTATCCAGGACAGGGGCGTGGCACCCTGGTCCCCCTCAATTTCAGTGATTTTTGGTAGGGTGGTGTCTCAGGATCTCATAATTGTACTCTTAGTTACAACTCTCTGTCAGATCATCAGGGATAGGGGCGTGGTGCCATGGTCTTAGTTACTTTGGTCCATTTTCCAATATCAGGTACACATACAAATTCCTCCCCCTTCTCTGCTTTTAGTATCTCAGTTTCAAATCTGCAAGTTTCTTCAATTTTAGTTTATGTACCCTTCATTGTTCATCTCCTAGTCTAGTTGATCAATATTTCACATCTTATCATCATTTACAACATGTTGGTAAATGGATTTGTTGCTTTAAGAAACTTTCTTGAAAAACTTTGTTTTGCCCTATAATTAGCAACAAAGTGTTCACAACAGTTGAAGAATCACAAAGAAATGGTAATTCTTCTTTGCATTTGAGAGGGGCAGCTCCCTCATATAATGGGGGTATTTGGATTTTTCAAAAATTTAAAGAATGAACAATAAAGAAAGATTGAATGTCATATAAGGTATGAATCTAGATTAAAATAAATTCCTTATAATCAAGTTTGAGATACCACAACTTGAAATAATCTTCTTCACATTCAATGTTAAAGGGAAAGCATTAGATAATCATCAATTAAGCATAAGAACATTGATAATAACCCAAGAGAATAAGTTGAACACACATCCAAATTGATCTCTATTGCTTAATTGCTTGAATAATACTATCCAAGTCTCTCATACAAAGCTTGTGAAAAAGTGGAATCCCCTACATTGAATAATAATGAGGTATATATAGGTGAAGTGGTAACCACCTGAGGTAACTACCCTAACCACCTTTATAACTACTTTATAACTTCCTCAACTACTTGAAATAACTTCCTCAACTTTGGGAAAAATAACTACTTAGAATAACTACCCAAAATGAGAACTTAGGATAACTACCTCATATGAAAAGAGCCAAGATTATCTTTTATTACAATACAGAAATAGAGATGAGAGAAAGGAAACTTGATCATGAGAGTTATTTACAAAGAAAGACAAAAACATGATGCAAGTAACACAACAAAAATGAAGAATATACAAAATGCAACTCTACACTTATTCTAAGCTAACTCCTTGCACTGCCGATGACGTTGTCGCTTCTATAGGCACATTATGTTGTCCAGGTCCTTTGTCTCTGAAGATTCTGAAAAGTCGAATGCCTGAAGTGACAGATTTTCCTTCAAGGATTAGGATGTTGGCTATCCTCCTTTTCCATGTCTTCAAATTTCTATGAATGCCACTTAGTTCTGTCACCATGTTGAGTATCTGAGACATAGAGATTCTCAAGGAAGAGTAAATATCAATCAATTTTTCCATGGTATTTTCATTGAAGTTTGTCCTATTAAAAAGATGCTGATCTACCATGTTCTGGAAGCTATTCTGTAACACCTGCAAATCTTCCATCAATGTCACATCTGGGAAAAGAGCAGTGAGTTGTCCTTGGAGTTTGGTACACACTTGATCACATGAAAGCATGAGTTTTTCTAATTCTGATGAAACTTGATCTATGATCACTAGTTTCCAGTTAATGCTTTCTATCCATATTTCTCGATAATCTTTTTCATTATTAGGAAAGATTTTCTCAGTTGCAAGGGTGTCCATTCCAATTTCTATCATTTGTTTGAAATCATTCACAATTTCCTTCCAAGTTGTTTCCTCTTTCTTGACATTCTTCAAGTCTTTCTCAATAGTATTTTTCTTTATTAAGGCCTCATCATGGATAGATTTTGCTTGGACTAGGAAATCACATGCAAGAGTTTTGACCTTTTCTACCCAACCTTCAATTACCTTTCCATAGGCTTGGTACTTTTGAAGATTATCCATAACATTCCTTTCAATTACTCCTTCTAGTGTCAATATAATTGGCTGGCGATCTACACTTAGTGGCATAGTGGAGGTATCAACTACGGATTTCAAGTAAGAAGACAAAGTGTGCACTTGTTGTTTCAATTGATCCTTGGATTGCTTATCCTTTTCACTTCTCTCCACCATTCTGGCTGCCATCACATTAAAGTTCTGAATATCAGACTCATGAGAAGAAGGTCCCATATCAATCTTTGTCACAACAAAGTCCGCAGAGGTGGCCTCATTTGTATCTTTCTCAGATATGGGTTGAGCAATCTCTAAGCACATATTCTTTGAATTTGGATCAGTCTTTATTCTTGAGGATACTTTGAGTTTCTTCGGTTTTTCAGCTCTTCCAAAGAGATCAGATATGCTACTAAATTCAGGTACCACCAACTTTTCTACCTTCCTCTTCTTCAATAGGCTTTGTTCTAACCATGGGAAAGAAGAATTTTCTATAGACTCTTGGATGATTTCCTGTCTTGCTACCATTGTTGTTGTCACCTCTCTGATTTCTTCAAATTGATCGCTTGGATTGCTTGGAAATGATGAATCCATGACTAAAGTATTTTGTTGTGCTTCTTGTCGTAGGGATTCAATAGGAACTGAGGGAGATATGGAATGCATTCCATCATCAAATCTTGTGTCATCCAGAATTTCCACTGGAACTTGATCCTTTACTTGACTTGCAATAGAATTTTCTTCTATGTCTTTTGCTCTGGATTTCTTCCTCTTTTGTCGGGGTTCATCACCACATGTGTTCTGAAGATTGTTCCTCCTTGGAGGGTCTTCATCTCCATCACTTCCTTGAGTATTCTGGTAAGAAGGAGTATCCCTAGCTGGAGTATGGGAAGAATGCAGTGACGTAGAGCTCTCAAGCTGATTTCCTTTCCTTCTTGGAGTTTCCTTTGTTGGTCTAGTAGTAGTCATTTGAGTAATCTTCTTCTTAATCCAGGCTTCAGAATTCTTGATTACAAAACTCATTCTTTCTCTGACATCTCTCACTTCTAGATCTGCCCAATTCAAATTGGGAAGTGGCTGGGACTGGACTTGCTCAAAATAGATAGGATCAATCAAATCAGATCCATCATCTTCAATGCCTTCTATGGTCCAATCCATCTTGAAATCATTCATTTGCTTCAAAGTTAACCTTGTCCAATCTCTTTTTCTAACCTCGAACTCATCTTCGCAATCCTCCCAAAAGTCTTCGAGATTAGGAAAATGAAAATAGCCAGGACCTAACTTTAAGCTGTTCTTGACATAATCCTTGCTATCAAAAGGGAACCTCATCTGGTATGGATACAAGTTGATCTTGGATAAAGCTTTTTTTGTCTCATCTGGTCTTGAACTTGAATCACATCTATAGTGCCCAAGACAAATGGGAAAGGCGACCCCTTTATTCTTTATATCTCTACATTTCTTTTGAACTGAAACCAATTGCCGACAAAGATCAACTAAAATGAGCTTATCATCAACATATCTAGGTAGCTTGTGTGGATAACCTTCAAATCCTCCTACTCGAAGATAGGTAAATCTCAGAAACTAGATGAAGAAACTTCCATATTTCTTTATCAATTTAGTGGCTTCCTTTGATATTTTGGTGGTAATGTCTCGTTGTAATAACCTTACTGCCCACATTGTGAAAGCATCATTCACCCGCTTGAAATACACAAAGCTTTCCTCAAGTTGCAATTGCTTGTAATAATGGTAAACTTGAGTTTCTTGATTCAGGACACCATTAGTACTTAACCCTAGCCATGACCTTAAATTAGCAATAGCATATATCAAGTAAGAGGTCATATGGAAGCGTTGACTTGTTTTGAAGTGCACTAACTAGTCATGTATGCAGTTGCTGATGAAATGGCCCCAGTCAATGAATTGCTTATCGGCAGAGATGACTGTTATGAAGAGGTACATCCACATTTCGAACTCAGTGGAATCAGGACTTCCTATCACTCTATGGAGTAAGATAATCAAGTAGCAAATTTCTTTGATGAAAAGAGAACGATGGAGTGTTTTTGGAAGCTGAGACTGTCCTCCTCATGGTGCAACCATCCATTCTTTAGCTAGATTGTTGAGGCATTTGCTTCTATTATCGTTGAAGTATTTGTAAGCTTTTTGCTTATCGATGTGAGTGAACTTTTCCTTATATGGCAAATGAAGAATAATAGCTATTGAAATTCCATCAAGTTTGGCCATTAAGGATCCATCTGCAGCTCTTATCTCTCTTGCATCTAGATTATATCTTTTTTAGCATTCTATCATCAAATCTGTACATTGAATTGCTATGGGAAAACATGCTGCTTCAATCAAGCCGCTTCCTGCCACTCTACAGGACAACTTTGATCTGTCGCCTTCCATGAAGAACTTTTTGATTTCCTGCAAATTAATATGCCCAATCTTGGTATCATGAATCTCCAGAAACATGGTGTTGATCATCGGGGCATACTCATACTCCTAAGCCTTGTACTTCATGATGGTATTTTTGCAGATCCTTTATATTGAATTCCTCTATGTCAATGTTACTGAAACTTTGAGGCTTCGGTGATGTGTTCAATAAATTATCCCAACCCCATATATTGTCTGGTTTGTATATAGGCAGGCTGACACGACTATAATCAAAACTTTAATCTTTATGCTTTCATAAATGTCTATAGCCACTTCCAACACTTGAATTTTGCACCGGTGGAGAGAATATTGACCTTTCATGCTCAAAACCTAGCTCAATAATGATCATATTCCTTTGAAATATTTGAACAAATCCCTTAATGCACTGTTGTAAAGCCTTCATATCTACATGTAGGAGTGAGGATGCTAAGGAAGGTGGCATATTTCTATTCACAGCTATCCATGAGATAGTATCCTTTCTGAGAAACTCTGGAACATCTGATGACTCCATTCATTTCTGCATAGTTCTTGTGCATCATCGATACATTCTGCAAGACTTTCATTTCTCCATATCCATGAGGAGGAATAGTAGACTTTAACTCTGGATTTTACATCTTCCACCGAGCCAGAGGATTCATGCAATGCTCACACAGTTATCTCAGCTGCAAATAATATGTAAATAGTCACGCACAGCATACATTCTCCTGTCTTGCATATCATCGATAATCTGCAGAATACACCTCGAAATGCAATATTTCATCTTTAATATTTGCAAGTGCAAGTAGAGTTAGGGGGCACGATAGCATGCATATCTATCAGCATGCAAAGAAAATGGCGGAAGTAGTTAGAAAATCGATTTTGCTATCTTTCATAAGCCATGTGGTGTATTCAATCCGCTAGATGGAAGTTTAAAGAGAAGGCGATATCTTTCAAAACACTTTCATATCGCCGTTGAAAACTAAGAAGTTGAAGTGTATCAGCATCTTGCTAATGTTGGCTAACTCATCGAAAGCATGAAACCATTACATGTATTGGTAACTTGATAATTTTTAACAACTTGATGATAATTTCTCATTTGCAACCCGAAGTTGGTGTTCATTGGTCCCTTTAATCATTTTACCATGTTGCCGCTAACACTTGGTCAACTGCCAGCTTAGACCGCCGATGGTGTACATTTCCCAAGTGAGTAGTTTCTAGTGAAAGAACCTTATTATCATTTAAACCATTCTTTGAAGTGCCTTATCTCCATGCCATGAAAACCCGCAATCTATATTTCAAACTCGATTATATAATACAGTTTCCACATTACATATCACAAGGACGGATAAGGGTATGTTTGGCAATGAAGTCCGCTCGAGTCATTTTACTCTCTTTCAAAGCCAAAAATTAGTAGTCAACCATGGAATGAGAACACCATCCCTATCATAGGCATATTCACCTCTTGTGTCCTTGGTACATTTACAAGGCATTGTTGATAGTAGGTTTTTTTTTTTTTTTCGTCAAGGGGTTTCTAAATTCCTTGAATGACATGAACATTAAAACAACTTCAAGATTCTTTTCTTATGACCCATGACATAGGCTAAAATGGCTTTTAATTAATGTGTGAAAATAATTGATCGGTTAAACGTCTTGACTTTGTCAAATGAAAAGAAATCACACATATTCATGCTTTGCATATATTTATTTTTCTTTGAAAATCATTATTGACTCAAATTGTATAACACAAGGATTCCAACAATTTTCAATCCTCAAAAAGTAGGGTTAACACAACAAGAGGAATAGAAACCCTAAGAGATAATCCTTGGCTCTCTCTTTCTCACAAGAAGTAGCCAAATTGAGCTATCTCCCTAGGCTCTTTCTTATTCCCAATGTGTTGGCTAAAGTGGGATTACGTCCTAGTCACCCGGTCTCGCTTTTCCCCTCCACGGTACCTCTCCCTTGGGGTTGGGTATGATTTCATATTGTTTCTATGTCTTTATATGAGATTCATTACATCAATTTGATGTACATTCATACTTTAGATTACTTTGCATCATTGATTTAGAGAATTTACTTTGTCAATTACAAGCAATTAGGGTTGGTCTAAATTGTTTACTCTCACTATAGGATCTTGCACACGCTATTTTACTTTACAAATCAGCTATTCATTAAGGTAAAAATCACCAAAATGGGGGTTTGACTAAGGCAAAACCCTATATAACCACCTAAAACCCTACTTTTTAGCTACAGGTGCAGATTCAAATCCGAGTGTCGATGCAAGTTTCAGGACCGACAGAGTGCACAAGGACTGTTCCGAGGGCCAAAATTCATTAGAAACCCCTGGGACAAGGCTGTGGCACCCTAGTCCTTCCCAATATAGGGGCGTGGCACTATGGTCCCCCTAGATCTGAGTAGATTTTTGCAAGACAACTATTTTTAGATCTCAGATTCTAGTTTTACAAGTACAACTTCATGTCTGCAGAATCAGGATAGTGGCACAGCAACCTAGTCCCGGACATTTTGGCTCAAATTTCTGACATAGGTGCACCTCTGAATTTGCATCTTAATATATACTTTTCAGCAACATATCAGTTATTCTCAGTTCAACATTTCTAGATTAGGGTTTTTTATGCATACTTTGATTCTAAGTTAAATCATTCAAATCTGCACTTTTGCATCACTTCTTCCTCTCATTTGCAGCAAAGGAATAGAATACCTAAGAGGTAATCCTTGGCTCTCTCTTCCTCACAATAAGTAGTTGAAGTGTGTTACCTCCCTAGGCTCTTTCGTATTCCATGGTGTGTATATGAGAGTGGGATTAGGAGTTGTTTTCTTGGTCTCACTTTTTCCCCTACATAGTCATTTAAGGCATGGTAGGCGAATGAATGTTCTAAATTTCCTTTATAATATACTTAAGAAGATGGCAGCTCAGGTACAAAAAGGTAACCTTCAATCATTATGCCACCATTTCTTAATTCATCTATTGGTTGAGAAATCCCTAATAGAAATCAATTATGAGATGCAGTGGGTGGATTTTCTAGCCATAAGTGGAGCCTGTCCACTAAGGCAAATTCCCATCTTTGGAAAAGTTGTAGGAGCTTCATCCTAAAGACCTACTAAAATTCACAGTAAAAATTATTCTAGTGAGTATGAAGATGCCACTCCAAAATTTGCTCAGAAAACTCCTAAAGGGTAGAAACCCTCATCCAAGAGTAAGAAGAATGAAAAATTGGTTTAGGGAACTAGGATTCAGAAGAAGAAAAAGGAAAAAATCTCCTAAAAATAAGAAAGGAAAGGAACCTAAAACCTCTACAAAAACTCAGAAAATAGAAGACCCTGCAGAAAAAATGGTTCATCTAGCCAGAAAAGGAAAGAAATGGAGAACCCTTCTATAGGAGAGAAGGCTACAAGAACTAGTCATAGGATAAAAAAGAAATTTAAAGGAAAAACAGTTGTAGGGGAAAGAATTGAAATTCTGAGCTTAGATTTTGATGAGATAGAACCCCCTTGGAAATTATGTCCTAAGGAATTGCCTCAATCCTCTTCTTCTAGTGAAGAACAAGAGAAAGAATATTAAATATTTCATTCAGAAGAGTTCTTAGAAGAAGAAGTGAATAAGGGTACAGGAGAAGGTGAAGAATTCGAAGGAGAAACATTGAACGAAACAGATCATGTAATTCAAAACATGGTTCAAAATAATACAGAGGAAGAATAAAAAGAAGAATAAAAAGAAACAATAGAAGAATAAAAAGAAGCAGAAGAAGAAGAAAAGGAAGTGTCAGTACATTTTGGAGAAGTCAATCTAAACATTGATGATGATACTTCTATACCTTAGCAAGCCAATCAGGACAAGCCTGATAATGAAAGAACTATTGCATTTGGGTTAGCAAATCTAGCCAAGGATTTTGAGAAAGTGGATCAAGAAGAACAACAAACAAAGGTTATGGTAAGTTTGCATGTTCAAACTTCTCTTTCTTGGGGATCAATTTCTCTTGAATTTTTGCCATTATTAGAAAATAAGAAAGAAGAATGGAAAAGAGAAAAGGAGGTCCTAGAAAGAAAACTGTAGAAGAAAGATGTAGAAATTAACAAGTTGGAGGATAGATTAAATAACTGAGATACTTTTTTACCTCAAGTAATAGAATGTAGGCCTCCTCCAAGGGTATATTCTCTTTATTTGAAGGAATTACATATTTCTTACAAGATAGGTAGGGTGTTGTCTGGATTGAATTCATCATTAATGACTCCCGATGAGTTTGTCAATGCATATAATACCTCTCCTCCTAAGAAAAACAACTTACTTTGTGAATTCTGTCTTCACAATTATGTTGTTCCATACACTCCTCAGTGGAATCCACTCCTTTCTGTTGGATATGTTCATCTTAGGGCATTTATGTCCTATATTCAAAATGAGAATGTAAGGGGTGAACAAGCTAGAAAATTTATGGATATGGAACAAATTGTTCCATTACAGTTGAGGGATGAAGTAGGGGACCCAAATGAAATCTATTATAGATGAAACCAACTTACTTCTGATCCAGGGGTCAAAAGAAGGATTCTATCACTAAGAGAAGAAGTTCACACTGAATATGAACAAATGGTATAAACATCTGCAAGAATAGTGTATGGACATCTAGCTCGAAGATGGAATGGGTTACCTAAGGACCTAAAGAGATGAGAGAAACATTATTTAAGAAACTATCATGCAACACTCAAGAAAGCAACCACCTATATACACTTGGGGTGCACACCGTAGGAAAAATGGATTCCCTTGATCTTTCAACCACCTATATTATGGTGGCCTACTCCTCACTGGGAGGAATTGTAATATTATGATGTGGAATAGGAACAAGACAGATGGGAGAGTCTCAAAAAGGACCAAGGGTTCTATTGGAGCCCCTACTTCTAAGACATGAGGGGAGACTTCTATTGTTGACTTCAGGCTGCTGACCTAGAAAGAAAATCAAAAGACCTCTATTGAGGGAACATTTCCTGGTGGACCAACAAAACCTTCAGTTGGGGGTGTCATGAGTCATAGTTTTATGTTTATTTTATAGACAATTTTCTATCTTTAAGGGTTTTTATATTTTTTGATGGACTTCATGAAAATACTTTAACCGACCTTATATGCTTATTTTGATAAGTCTTATTACCTATAGTTGAAACCTTTATTCTGATAGAACCATGAACTTTATAAATACAATTATAAGTATTTACTATTTTTATGTGGGACTAGTGAATGTGTTCAAAATGAATGGTCATGATGTGTGGATATAATGATTTCTCTAACCTCTTATGTAGCTATTGCATGGAACAATCTTTATGAAGGAACAAGGTCTTTTATAGCAACAGGGTAACATGGACAAAGGATGGACAACGACGCAAGAAGAGTCAAATATCTATTGTGGACTTGGTCACTATTGTCCCTGCTCATTAAGAAGTCTGTAAACTAATCATGATCTATTAATACAGACTGTTAGTTGTCATGAAGGATGTTAGAGAGGATATAGGAAAAATCTACAAATGTTCAAAGAAGGACAATAGTCCTAATTATCTTAGCTTTCCTAGATTTTATGAGTTTTAAATAAAGCTTCCACCTAGAAAGTGGGAAGTAGAGTGAATGTTATGGGATTTTTTGTTAGAGATGAATGTTATAAATCCTTTACGCATTCTAGTGTTAGATAGTTCTTGATCTAGTACTAAGTAATGTTATGTTGTCTCGTTGATTTTTGAATAAAGAAAGTATCTATTTTCTAAGTCAATAGAGCAATATGATATGGTTGTGAGCTTAATCAGCTAATTTTTGTTGTAGTTCTCATCTTAGGAGACTCATCCAAGGGGGCCCACTTGGTGAGGATTCTGTATTGTTGTCTTTTACACACTTTATTTTTCAAATTACTTAATTTTGTTTCATCCGCTTGCTTGTTGTTTGTTTCTACAACCATAGTCTATAACTCCATGACTATTCATGCAGCCATGGCGGGCCAAAATAGTTATTTCTGTACAAGTTAAAGAATTGGTATTTTGTTTGCAGGAATTAATACAATCTTTAAAGTTGTGATTTCAAGCAATTTCCTTTTCTGTAAACAGATGTCTAATCACTTTCAATTGTCTGAAAGTAGGATAGAGTTGTTCCTGGATATTTTTAGTGCATATACTTTGTAGTCCCATTTCAAGTTACACATCCTCTAATTGATAGATAAATGAGTCAGAAGAATTTAATTTAGATAGCTACTCAATGGAAACTTGTGTCTCTAGCTTGAGTACCTAATTGTGTGTGACAACCATTGTTTTGCACCCCCCCCCCCCACCACACACACACACATATGTATATGTATATGTATATATATATGTATATGTATACATATATATACATATACATATATACATATATATACATATATATACATATACATATATACATACATATACATATACATATACATATATGAGTACCTAGTTGTGTGTGATAACTATTGTTTTGCACACCCCCCCACCCACACACACATATTTATATATGTATATGTATATGTATATGTATATGCATATGTATATGTATATGTATATCTACATGTATATATATGTATATGCATATATGTATTTATGTATACATATATATATATATATAGACATATACATATATATAAATATACATATATGTATATATGTATATATATACATATATACGTACACACACACACACACACACACACACACACACACACACACACACACACACACACATATATATATATATGTATATATATAGAAATTTCATTTTCTGTAAACGGTTGTCTAATCTCTTTTAATTGCCTAAAATTAGAATAGACTTGTTCCTAGATATTCTTAGTGCATATACTTTGCAATCCCATTTCAAGTTACACATCCCCGAATTGATAAATAAATGAGTTAGAAGAATGGAATTCAGATAGCTGCTCAATGGAAACTTGTGTCTCTAGCTTGAGTACCTAATTGTGTGTTATAACCATTATATATATATATATATATATGTATGTATGTATGTATGTATGTATGTATGTATGTATATGCATGTGTGTGTGTGTGTGTGTCTAAATACATACATATATATGTATGTATGTATGTATGTATGCATGCATGCATGTATGTATGTATGTATGTATGTATCTATCTATCTATCTATCTATATGTGTGTGTGTGTGTATGTATGTATATATGTGTATATGTATGTATGTATATATATATGTATGTACATATATACATATATGTATACATGTCTATACATGCATATACATGCATATACATATATATGTATATGTATATGTATATCTCTCTATATATGCACATCTATGTATATGTATATATATGCATATATATACATGTATACATATATACATATATACATATGTATATGTATATATGTGTATATGTATATATACATATATATGTATGCATGTCTATACATATACATAGATGTGTATATACATATTGTAGACATCCAAAATTAATTAAATTAAATATTTAATTAATTTTATCCTTTCTACATAATTAATTTATTTAATTATGTTAGTTCTTACTCTTCTCAGCATTAATTAAATTTAATTTAATTAATCCTGTTACGATAGTCGAGATAGTTGATTCATTTAATAAATTAGTTATTCCCTATTCTCCTAAGGTTATCTAATCATTTATTTCTTCTGAAATCCCCTTAGTTTTTTATTAAGGTAAAAATAGGTTTTGAAGGGGCCCCAAAACCCTTTACAATTCAAGCTTTAACAGAAAAAGCAACAAGAAATAAAAAGGAACAGGCCAATGAAAAGCCAGCAGAAAACCAAAGAAAACCAGCAAAAGCCCCACAAAGCCAGCAAAACTGGCCAAACCCAAGAAGAAAAACTAATTGATTTTTTTCAGGGCATTATCCAAGGTGTTGCTAATCCCATGCAGTTCTTTGATGTTATCCTTGAGATTTGGGAGATCCTTAGCAGAAGCAGCCACAACTTTCTTGACACTTGCCCTAGTCCTCTTGGTAGCAGCACCAACCAAAGTAGCTTCACCACTACCAATCTGGATAGTCTCATCATCCATGTCAAGTTCCACCACCGGCTTAGGAGAGCTGGTATGATCGAAGACCTTAGCAATATCCTCCAAATTTTTAGTGATAGCTGACAAGATATTTGGGATAATACCCATCAAATTTTTCATGGCCTCTCTCCCTTCTTCCAATAATTTAACCTTCTCCTCCATATCCTGCTTCCATTTTATCTGCTCCCTATTGTCATTCTCGTTCTTCTCATCCATATTTTCCCCTTTTTTCCAGGTTCTTCAAGAGTTCATAGGTCCATCTATCATAGTCCAGTCTCACCTCGGTAAGTTTTTTGAGGTTATGCAGGAATAACCTGTTGTTTTCCTTGTCCTCGCTTAAACTTTCCTTATTCATATTCTTCTCAGGTTCCTTGTTCCTTTCTCTCTCAGAATTCGCATCTATTTTGTCGTTATCCTTGTGATCCACATTCTCCATAGGATGGTTGTTGTCCTTGCCAGGGCATTCGCTGTGGATAGGGCTTTCATTTTTAGATTCATTATCACCACTTTCCTCCTCAATACCCACCTCCTTATCTTTCCAGCTATCATCACCATCAGAATCATCCATCTCCATTTCGTTGCCTTCTTTTTCAATTTCCTCTGTTTCCATCCCAAGGGCATTCTTTCTTTTTTTGCTAGAATACGCCTTCTCCTTGCCGAAATTGCCTCCCTCCATCTTTCTCTTCCCCAGGGAGGCGGATAACCTCTTATTTTCCAGCAAGGTGAGGATTTTGTAGTGCTCATAGATGAGCAGCAAGAGCCCACAATGGAGAACCAGACTAGAGGGATTCTTACTGTGTTTATTGAGGGACCTGGAAAGGGACTTGAAAAGGTAGTAGGGCAGGGATACCTTTTTGTCATGTCTAAAATGGTTTAAAAGAACAAAGTGGTAGGTGTGGGCCCTAGAGAAATGACCCTCAACCATGATATATTCCATTATAGTGCTCAAAACCCAACCCCAAATTATCTTGATATTAGCAGCTTCATAGTAACCTCCTGTGGCTTTGCCAATTTTGTCCCTCTCTTTTCCCTTCCGCGGGAACAGATTAACCATGTTGTTGGAGACTTTAAGGTCTCTAAAAAAATTAAGCCCAGTATGGGGCATGCCAGTCATAGTAGCTATGAGGCACACATCCAGCTTGAACTTAACTCCATAGATTTTAAAGGAACCATTACACCAATTTTTAGAAATTTTGGTAACGGTGAGATTTACCCTACCTTTATCATAATCCACAAGCTTCTCCATAAAGCTTATGAGGGATCCTTTTTCCAGTTTTGCCCACACCTTCGGCATCACTTTCCATGTTGACGGATATCAGGTTCCTCCCTCCTTAAATATCCTCCCATCTTTGAATTCAGATTATCAGCTCTGTTCCTCTGCAGACTCAACACTCCTTTCCTGTGGTTACTCAAGATTTTGAACTAGGTGACCCACAAAGCATGCGACATATTATAAGAAATGGTTGGGGATCGGCCGCTCTGCCAAGTAATAATTACCTTTCCATCAAGGCAAGAATTAATCATATGCTTTGTCATGACTATGTGGTCCTTCCCTTCCCATATATTTGTCCCTTCTAAGGAGCTCTTTAGTGTTTATGTTGACATCTTCCCCATGCCAAATCATTTGGGAATCAGAATTAACCCCTAGGTTTGCCAAATAATCCGCCACCATATTTTTTTCTCTGAAGGCATGTTGAATTATAATATCTTTAAAACTAGCAATAATTTCCCTAGCTTGCAAGATGATATTTTCAATTGACCATGATGACTCTGACTCCCCCTTCAGACACTTAAAAATATTAAGTGAGTCTCCTTTGAGCCATAATTTATCATGATTAATATTCTTGGCTATAATTAAGGTGTTCAGGGTAGCTGAGGCTTTGGCAAAATGACTTGTTTGACTCCCCAAAGGACTAGCCACTGCCACTAAACAACTTCCAGCAAAATTCCTGACAATGCCCCCATATCCAACTTTACCTGGATTCCCCTTAGATGCCCCATCAAAGTTAGCCTTAATCCACCCCTGAGGAGGAAAACACCAAAAGAGACCTTCTCTTCCATTTTCCTTGCTAGAGGTGGTAGTGGAGAGATTCCACCTATCTTTGAAGTCATCTTTAGCAACTGGTCCATAATCAATGCCATAGATACATTCAAATATACTCCTGTAAATTTTATCCACCGCCACTTCAGGAGTAGCACTTTTATCCCTGAAAATCCTATTGTTGTGCTCTTTCCAAATATTCCAGATAACATTTGGAAGAGTAACTCTCCAAGTCTCCACAATATTAGAATTAGAATTGGAGCAGTGCCATTGCTGCCAAGTTTCCCCTAGGGAGTTCGGGAAAACCCAGCTCAAGTTCCACCTACTTAAGATGATTTTCCATATATTCTGACTAAAGGTACACTGATTAAGAATATGGCAAGTAGTCTCTTCTTCCCTGCAACAAAGAGAACACATGTTAGGAAAAACAAAACCTCTCTTTTGAAGGTTGTCCAGGGTTAAAACCTTGTTTTGGATGAAAATCCAAAAAAAGATATTAACTTTAGGAACTAACTTCTTGTTCCAGACTTTAGCCCAAACAGAAATTTCTTCCACAGATTCATTATGGATAGCCATAGCTGAGGAGACAGAATATTTCCCATCTGGGGTTTCCCTCCATATCAGTCTGTCATCTTTGTTGTCTCTAGGAACTATAGCAGAGAGAGCAATCTGAAGGAACTTAAGCCCCGAACACTGTTGGCTGAAATCAATCCAATTCCCATTTCTCCAGTAGTCTCTGACCAGCTCCCCAAACCTGCTTTTGAACCAATCTTTTCATTCATTAATGATTGGAACATCCTCCAGAGGTTTGTCCAATATCCACCTATCTTTCCAAAATCTTATTCTCCTACCATTCCCAAGGTTCCAAGTTCGTCCAGCAGCAGCTCAGCTTTTAGCTGATTGAACAGCATTCCATATAGCTAAACCTTCAACAATAAAAGAATCATCTAAGAATTCTTCCTCAGAAGGTTGCATATAGAGATATTTGTTATTCCAGATGGAGTTGCATTCTCTTTCCTCCCCTTTCATTCTCCAAATTTGTTTGGCTAATAAAGCCTTATTCATGGAACTAATATTCCTTAAACCCAACCCACCTGAGGCCTTAGGAGAACAAATTTTATTCCAAGCAATTAGGGGAATTCTGTTTTTGACTTCCACCCCCAACCAAAGAAACTTTTTTTGGATTCTTTCAATAGCTTCCACAAATTTTTGGGGGATTTTGAAAAAACTGAGAGCATAGACAGGTAGGTTTTGGAGAGTAGCTTTAAGAAGAGTAACTTTGCCCACTTGACTAAGGACAACCCCTTTCCAACTAGCAATTTTTGAGTTAAATCTATCCACCAGCTTATTCCAAAAAGAATCCTCAGGCTTAATACACAGAGGAAGCCCCAAATAAGAAGAGGGAAGCTCAGAAATATTACAACCAAGAATTCTTTCAATCCTCAATTGCCTTTGAATAGGGGTGTTAATGAAGAACAAAGAACTTTTATCCCAATTAATTTTTTGCCCCGAGGCAGATTCATAAGTATTCAACACCTTCTTCATGTTTTTAGCTTCTAAGATGGAAGATTCCCCCATAGTAATAGAATCATCAACAAACTGTTCATGGGAGAAAGTGACATTGGATGAAGATGGTTTCAGACCCTTAAGATTGCCATCTTCCACATTTTTAAGAATAAATCTACCCAGACATTCAGCTAAAATGGTAAACAGGATAGGGGAAATGGGGTCCCCCTGTCTAAGTCCTCTAGAACTTTTGAAGAAACTAGACGAGGAACCATTGACAATAATAACAGAAGAGGAGGTTTCCATAAGTTGAGAGCAAAGCTGAATAAATTTTTCACTAAAACCAAACACTTTCATGATCCTTAGGAGAAACTGCCAGTTCACTCTATCAAAAGCTTTAGCCATGTCTAACTTCAGGAAGAAACCCTGTTTATTCACCACTTTCAAGGAGTGGATATTTTCATGAACAGACATGATGGAATCCAGAATCTGTCTACTGGGGACAAAGCCATTCTGCTGGATAGAGATAATTCTTGGAAGAATTTCGAGCAACCTGGAGGTCAGAACCTTGGATAAAATATTGTACACAGAGTTGCACAGAATAATGGGTCTAAACTTATCGAGAGATTCGGCACCTGGGATCTTCAGAATAAGGAATAGCTTACAAGAGTATGTTTTGATTACTGATATCCAGGTTATCCACTTCTCCCAACAGGGTGCCTAAATACTCCATAGCTTCCTTTCTAGTATCATTATCCTCCGTTAAGGTCCCTTTATTACAGGATAATCTGGAAATCCTGTTAGCTACCTTATGCTTAAGAGCAGTTAAGTGAAAGAACCGGGTATTTTTATCACCTTCCTTCAAGAAAAAGACTCTAGATCTTTGTCTCCAGAATGTATCTTCATTAGAAATAATGGTGTGGTATTTAGACAAAAGAACATTTTCCGCCACCCTGAGTTCTTTGGACAGCCCAATCTCTTGAATTCTATCCTGAACATCTTTAATTTCAATTTTGATTTGAATTTTACTCTTGAAAATGTCCCCAAAAATCTCTTTGTTCCAGATTTTGATTTTGTCTTTTAAAATGTTGAACTTTTTAGATATTCTAAAGAGAGTCGTACCCTCAACCTCAGAATCCACCACTCAGCGATACAAGGTTCCAAAGAGGGGTGGGATAGCCACACTTTTTCAAATCTGAAAGGGAAGTTTCTTTTAGCCGAAAAAGAGTTAGTAGTAAAAGAGATAGGATAATGGTCTGACCCAATTTTGATAATAGAAGCAAGGGAGTAGCTATACTTCGTTAACCACTCAGGAGAAATTAAGGTTCTATCTAGCTTTACTTGGATCAGGTTAGCTTTGGTTCTTCTGTTAGTCCATGTGTAGTTAATACCCTGAAGATCCACATCCATAAGAGCTTGATCATTGATGAACTCCATAAGGTCTTGTTTCCCATCAAGCTGCAAGGGGAGACCTCCCATCTTCTCTTCCTCTTTTAGCGAAGTGTTGAAATCTCCCATTATAATCCAACTTTGATTAGCAAACTTAAGTCTATCATCGGCAAGGCTTCTCAAATATTTAACTCTCCCAGTTTTGGTGTTAGGAGCGTAGACATTAGTTAACACCCACACAAATTTATCCTTAATATGCTCAAGTTGTACTGAGTTCCTATTGAGAGCAGAGATAATTTCCTCACCTTTGATGGTTTTTTGGTTCCAAAAAATCGTAGTTCCTCCAGAAGCTCCCTCCAAGCTAGATCCTATGACACCATTATTCTTAAAAATTCTAATATTTTCCACTTTTTCCATGGCCATCTTGGTTTCCTGAATGAGGACCACATCCGGTTTATGATCTCTTATGATGTTTTGTAACACATCCTGCTTATGAGGGGCATTCAGCCCTCTGATATTCCAGGATATTATCTTCATACTTTAACCAGGGATAGGGCTGACTTGATGGAACATTGTGTTCCATCAGCACAGTTCTTCCAACTTTCCTATTCCCTTTGATGTTTTAGAGATGGCCTTCCCTACCTTTTCTTCTGGCTTCCAACATCTGCTTTTTTCTTATTCCTGCTTCTAGTTGAAATCCCTCCATTAAGATCCTCCTTATTCATTTTTCCTTCTTTCAAGCTGAGAATCCAGAGATTCCCTTCCAGGATATCCACAATCATACTATGAGATGGGGTTTTACATAGAGGAGGCTTTGGGCTGCCATTAGTTAAAAGCAATAAAGGCCCAATATTAGAAGATATACACTCTTGAGCTTCATTATAGTTTTCCTCTACTGATTTTGAGAGAGAAGAAACAGGGACAGCTTCATTGGGGCTTCCCTCTTCCTTCTTCTGACTGACGGACCCAACCTCCTAGACCTCTGGGTTGTATTTGTTGTTCAACTCTGTACCTTGCTCCCCTTCTTTAGAACTCTCTGTTTGGTTATTAGAGCAGACACAATCTTGTTTTTCATTATTACTGTTCTCATCCTTCTTGACTTCATTTACTAGTTCCGTTACATCCTTATTTTGATCAGACTCGGCAGATGAGTCTCTTTTTTTATCAATCTTTTGCCAGGTCTTTTTACACTTGACATTGTTGTCAGTCTTGCTTTCCCTACTCTTCTTAAGCGGACAAGATTTTGCCCAATGCCCCGATTTCTTGCAATGGAAACAAGCAAATGGAAGTGATTCATATTTAATGGCTTGGGTCCATTTTCCTAGTTTAGAAATGATATCTATAGATTGGGGCATATAAGTCATTTGATTTACGTTTATACAGATGCGGGCAAAGACCAGCCTTGATTTACCCACCGTCATTGAATCAATTGAAAGAAGTTCTCTAAAAGAGTTTGCAATACCCTTGAAGACTTCCTCATTCCAGAATTCCAGCGGGAGACCCGGGAGGCGAGTCCAGACTGGCGCAGAAACAAAGAAGGAATCATCAAGGGCAAGATTCGGGACCCATTTCTGAAGAGCCAAAGTTGACTTGCCGAACATCCATGGGCCTTCACATAGAGCCTTATTCATATCTTCTTCAGAGTTAAAAGCAAAGGAAAAAAATCCCCTAGGCAGCGCTGCCACATCCACTTGACCTTTTAAAGTCCATTTCCTCCTTATGAAATTCCTAACAACATCAATATTAGGCCTAAAGCTAGAAAATCGTCCCACTAAGGTCATGGTTAAACCTACAATAGTCAAATCTACCAATTTATCTGGAACAGAAATAGCAACCAGCCCTGAAACTGGATCTGAGATATTTGTAACTTCTGGGAGCCCAGATTTAGCCAGCAACTTCACTCCAAAGAGCGAAGACCATTTTTTACCTTAACCTCTGTCATGTGGGACCCTAGTTGTAGAATCTTTGTCCTTCCCTGGTTTGACTGATTCCTTGTCCTCTTCTGACCCTTGAGATGCCTGTCCTCTTGCCTGGTTGCTAGATCTGACCCCTGAAAAACTACTTTCCCCAAGAAATCCGCCTTCCACAGAAAGTCCACCATTCCCAGTTTTGAAATCTAGAATTCCCGCTCCTTTTCTCTCCATGGTTGAGTGAAATGAAATCCCCTTAGTTAATTAATCTAAATTAATTAATTAAATCAGGTGATTCCTACAAATCACTCTCTTTAATTTCTCATTAGCCTAATTAATTGTTCTAGAATCCCTCATAATCATGTTTAACATTTTTCTTCAATTTTAAATTCCCCCACTCATTCTCTCTCCTCTTGTCAAATCCTCTTACAAATCCCACTTGTCTTCTAATCCCTCATCTCACCTAATCCTCTTTAATAATTTGCTAGTGGTTAATCCCCATGATTAGCCACCAAGTCAACTCATAGTCATAAATGGCTAAATCCACTTGTCCCCTCCTCACCTTCCACCTTAAATGCACCCAATTGGGTCATTTCAAGGATTTTCAAAATTTCACATTCTCCTATGCCTTTCACTTTCCCAAGGAATTATAAATTCATTTTCTCATTCCTTTTCCCCATGCATCTCATTATTTAGGAATTTTTAATTCCCTCTTCATCCCCCAAGGAATTTTTAATTCTTTTTTGTCTTCCCTATGTACTTGGGGATCTCTTCCCCATGTACATTGTGGACTGTGGAGACAAGAAATGTCTTTATGAAAAATCTCTTACTCTCCACACTTGTCACCTCATGTCCTCTCAATCCATGTGCTTCTCTTTCTTTCAATCTCCACCCTTGATTCATTTTCAATCTGAACAATCCATTCATCCTCCCTTAAATATATAAATTGGGGTCTCCTCCCCTTCATTTTCCATCTCCAGGTCAAGTAATCTCATGGTGCCATTTTAGCTTTAGGAATCCATCAAGAACATCTCCATTGTAGTCAAATATCCACTTAGAAATTATATCCATCACTCCACCCTTTTTATCTGCGTTGTACATCTTGGAGAGCAACCCACATCCAATCTTGGAGGCAATCCAACCAAGTGGAGCATTTGGGCACATTCCACTTCATCAAAGGATCGATCCGAGGAACAAGAGAAGGTTTATGAAGGTATAATGGTGTTTTATCTTGTTTTGAATGTTTTGAATGTGTTTATGGATTAAACAAACCATTTCCTCTCACTATGATTTTCCCTTGGTTCATTTTGGCATGCTCGGTGGGACCCATGTCCCGTTTTCCAACCTTTTTTTGGTGAATTTTAGTGTTTTTAGCTCATAGGTTGTCACTTCAACACGTCCAATGTGGTTCAACGCCTCCATTTTTTAAATTTGAAATTTTTAATTGCCATTTTGCAAGTCCTGCATATCAGCACGACCGCCCCTACATCAATGCATCCGGCATAGTGTCTTTTGACACTTGTTTTTAGAGATAAATTTTAAATTTTTTGCTTTCTACTATTTAAAAAATTGTAAAAGTATTTAAAATATGTAAAAAGAATCCAAAACAATTAGGATAGGTTTTATTATTCTGTCTTTTTTTTAATCAACTTATTTAATTAGTTAAAATTTTCAGGTTTATAGGCCAATCAGCGCTTGTGCAAACGAATCAACACCTATGTAGGCGAATCAATGACTACGCTCTAGTTCAACGCTTACGTTGAACCTAAAAGCCTACCACTTTTTTAAATTTTTAAATTTTTAAATTCGACTAAGTACTAGTGTCAGGTTTCTATCCTTCAACGCCTGCATCATAATCTAGCACGTCCATTCAGGTATAAGTCATTCAAAAAAAATTGAAAAATTTAAAATATCAGTCTTTTCCCGCTATTTTATGTTTTAGGGCTGCAGACTTACTTCAGTGCCTGCGCAGGTGCTGCAGCATGTCCGCTTGTGGATCAACACTAGTGTTGTATCCTTAGGGGTTTTGGTTACTAATCAATTTTTGAGTTTTGCAGCCACTTTTTTCGTTTGTCCAAGGTCAAAAAAATTAAACTACTGATTTTGTTTTCTTGCAGGATTCATGACAAAGACTCATTTTTTCTACTAGTTTAGTTTCATTTTCTGATTTCTAGATAGAAAATCTCATTCATGTGGGACTAAAATAAACCATTGTCTTTTGTGTCTTGTGCGCTTGCACACTTTATGTTGAGTGGACCCACCACTGTACTCTAGTATCCTCTCCCCTCGCCTTCGCGGATCTTGGCTGTAAGAGAATGAGTGATCAACAACACTCTCTTTTTATTTTTAGTATTTGAGGGGTATTTCTTGATTGGGAATTTCATCACCCCACAAGGGTATCTCAAATTGGGACAAATCGGGGATATCGACTCTCTTGACGCGATCTCGAGCATGTTTTTTCGAGCCGCATATAAATAAGTTGGTTAAGAGGCTAGAGTGTTGAGTGAATTTGACGTATGTGGGGGCCTTCCCTACACCAATAAGCTTAGTTAGAGCCTTAAGTGTCTTACTTTGAGAATCTGTTGTTGGATTGGTGATCCCTCATAAATTACACTAGACACCAATTTTAGTAGCCAAAATCCTACATTTGATAGTGCAAGGGATGTGGATCATATCCTAAATTTACTCTTCATGTATCCACTCAAGATGAGACATAAATTCTTTATACAATAGATCCTTGGATCCTTGGGGTAAGAGAATCTGGTATGCCCAAGAAGTGAGTGTCGTGGAGTGGAGCCAGTGCTACCAGAATCTCTATTTGTCCACCTAAGTGAGGTATTGCTTATGCAAGGGGCCTATCAAGTGTTTTCCACTTTCCATCCTAAGTTTTGTTGTCTTCAATTGCCTTCATTTGTGCTATACCTGTAAAATCAATTTGGGCTAATCTAGGCCCCACATCACTTGCATACTCATTATTGAGTGTTACACTTTGCCAATGTGTTTACTATGCTTGATGTTTTCTTGCCAAGAATAGATTGACAAACAACCTCCCCAATTTTCACATTTGTCAAACATTCCAAAGTCCAAATTATTATACTTACATAAACAAAGTCCAAACCTAGTCCACCTCACTTTCCACCTCATGTTCCATAAGCCTAAGTTGTACAAGCATCCCAAGAAGTCTATCCATCATCAAGTCAAGAAGAAAAAATTTACCCAAGCCCAACTCATTAGACCTTGAAAGTTTTGGTACACCAATCACAAACTCTTTCTCAAACATAGGACCTTTTTTCACCATTACCATGATTACGTCCATGGTCATACCAATGAGTTTGATGATAGTGATGAACTAAGAGTCTATGCCCTACACCAAGGATCAGGCTTGTCTTTCAATACCAACTATCATCAAATTCGGGGTGGTTGCATCCCTTCATACAATTTGTCATCCGAACCTATCACTTATTGAGTCATTTCCATCCTAAGAATAATCTGATCATCACCTTCTTCTAGTCATCACTATCATTCCCCTTTGACCTTTCATTATCCACCTTTCCTAAGGACTTATCATGTCAATCAATCCAACAATCATCCAATCCCTCAATCAATCATCCAAAGCAAATCGACCTCACTCTAAGGTTTTATACCTTGTGAAGTATTATTTAGACCTCATCTTTAATCAATTAATCATTTGGATTCCATGCTTGGGAAAGAATATCCCTCAAGTACCTTTGCTTCATCTTTTGGGTCGATCAAGACCCCAATCCCACATCTTTATTTCTTACGATCATTAGTCAATCCTTAGTAGAAAGAGACTTTGATCATTATCCTAAGGTCTAAATTTCACCCAACTTGGTCATCACCTTGTTTGTGGTTTTCATCATCAACATCCCCCACCTAAAATCCTCATCCAAGGACTATGGTCACAACTTGATCTCAAAAGAAGAAGATGGTTGAACAACAATATGGCATGCCAGATATTAGTGTCCTATATCAAGATCCTACATAAGATCCCACACAAGGGAAAACTTTACAACCTAACATTCAAGATCCACAATCACAAGTGGACCCTAACATGGTTGATCAAGACAACCTCTCCCCAGAAGTGCAAACATTCCTAGAGGATTCATACAATCAAGAAATGATGGAGAAATTCATCTGACACAATCTTAGTGGTTTCTTGAGGACCCTCATTGAAAATGGAGCTTGCCTTCCCCCTGATTTTGATAGATCCATTCTTGATCAACAACCACAGGGAGAATTTTCCACTAGTCACATTGTTGCTCCTATTTTTCACCCTGAATCCATAGCACCCGTGGTATCCATCCCCATGGTTTCTATCCAACCTTCTTATCCCTTTTTAGCGTCTATACCATTATCCAACCCGTTCACGTCTAATCTCCAACATGCTTCTATGCCATCCTCTTCTACTCACCCACATTTCTCTATTCCCCAATCTTCTATTCCCCTCAACAATACCGTTAATTTCATCAACACTTATCTTTCTCATGCTACCACAACCTATGGGTCACAACCAATCATCACCTCTCAAGTCCCTGTCACATCGGTCATCACATCTCATGTCCCTTCTTCTTCATCCTACCAATATATTAGTGGTGGTTGTATATCATCCACGAGTCACTAGATACCCGGGGTGAACATGGTCCATCATGTCCAAGACCCACAACATGATATAATCAAGGAAATTCGGGACATGAAGAACATCATCAAATACATGAAGGAAGGGACTAACAAAAGAAAACCTTATTCATTTGAGGAATTTTTTCCTTGTCCTTATGATTCGTCAATATCAATCACACCTTACCTACCAAGGTTTGAGATGCCTAAGTTCATGAAGTATGAGGGTAAGGGGGACCCCCGAGACCAAGTTCATGAGTTTCACATCTAGTGCCAAGGGTCTCCTATAGTGATTTATATCTTTGAAGACATTTCCCTAAAAGTCTCATAGGAGACACACTTGTGTGGTTCTCATCCCTGCCTCGAGGTTCTATCACTTCCTTCCTGGACTTGTAGAAAAGTTTGTGGCCCACTATTCTTACAACATTGTCAACAGTGTTTCCATGATGGACCTTTGTAACACAAAACGAATTCATGGGGAAACCTTCGCCAACTTCTTGTAAAGGTGGCGACATCTCATAAAAAAAAATTAGTGGGATATGCCAGAGGAACACCAAATTCAATTATTTCAAAAGAATTTGGTACCCGAACTATCAAAACCCTTGACAACTCAGTGTATAAAATCTTTCCAGAATTTTACTAATAAAGGCTTAGCCCTTGAACATGTCTTGTTAGAGGATGGCACTCTAAAGCACTATCAAAAATTAAATTAGAACACTTCCTCTTATAACAATGATAAACCAAAATTTTGGTCTAAAAACAAGAACGTGGTCAATGATGGTGTCATTGATGCAAAGTGGGTCCAAACTGTGGCCACTCCTCCAAATCCACCACCACTAATAATCAATTCAACAATCATCAAAATAATCAAAGTCAACCTCAAAGGCCCCCCAACAATGTATCAATCTAGGGGTGACCACCCCGATCTAACAATTAAACTCCAAGGGACTATACCCCCCTTGCTAAGCCCATTGAGGTTGTGTTCCAAAAGCTTCTCCAGGCTAGTGCGGTTCTCTTTTTGATAACTCACTCGTTTGATCCTAACCAACCCAAACCTAGGTGGTATAATGAGAATGAGTACTGTGACTATCACTACATCAATGGACAAGATACATGAAAGTGTATGAAACTGAAACTATATTCAAAATCTCATTGATAAGGGTGATATTGAGGTAGCAACAACAAAACCTGGTAATAATAATGATAAACTCAAGATGTACCAGGAATCCTTCCTGAAGCATGATAAAGGAAAGGCCTCATCATCTAATTATGTGAACTATGATTATACCAATCACATATCTGGCTTTGACTCCTTGGTGAGTCATATTGAGCCTACAGATAACCACGTCAATGTCATTACTTTCTAGGGAGGTAATCCTCCCCCTTCGCAAAACAGACGTAGGGTCACCATTCAAGGTGGTCCTTCCCCTTCACAATTGGAAAGCAGGCACAACCCTACTAAAATAGTCATTCAAGGCGTGTTGGAAATTGACACTCAATTGGTTGGTTTCACTATGTTGTCATTGATGGAAACATGGCAGCTTGTTTCAGCTTCATCTTTTGGTTCAGTTGTGTACCGATAGGCACTTCATAGACAATAGACTGGCATCGATAGGATAGAAGGATTTATTTAGTTACCAGGAATGTCGGCCAACATGGTTTAGAATAAGGTTATCGGTATTGGAGGCTGACATCTCTTGGATCCAGCATCGGCAATTGTTTTTAATATTTATGTATTTATGTTCTCTAGCCGACATGTATATTGATATACTAATTATCTTTGTAAGCCAACATAAGGCATGATAAGTTGTATAGGATATATAGGTTAGTTGGATTAGATCATTTTGATATTGTATTGGGATGTATGTGGATGTGATATAATGCGAATATGTATTGGGAAGGAGATGTGAAATATATCAGAGAGATCATGTATGTGAGGATGTTTATGTAAGGGTTATTCCAATAAAGCATTTAGGGTTTTAGACCAGAACAGACAAATCTTAACCAAAATAGTACTCTAGCATAGAAGATGCTATCTTAGCAGTTCACTCATTTCTCCAAATTGAAGTCTAGATTTCTATGTAGTCAGTGAGGCTCCTTTTGTGATTGAGCAGTGTGCTCTAAGCTATAAGCCTTCCTGCAAGTGCAGGTACCTTATATTTTGTAATATCTCTTCATATGGCCAGTGAATTGATATTGTGGGTCACAAATCCCACCATGGTTTTTCCTCTTTGAGGTTTACCATGTATAACTTTGTGCGTTATAGTTCTCATTTATGTGATAGGCTTATTGGTTTCTTTACTTCTTTCAATTCTTTATGTACCAGTATACCGGTTGGTGTATGCATGTTTTAATAAGGCTAAAATTAATAGTTTTGATATAACACTGATTCATCCCCCTCTCAGTGTTATTGGATTCCAAAAAAGGCATCACACCTTCCATGTCTCATTCCTAGAATGACTATAACGTAACCACTCACCGCAGAAGAGTAACTATTCAAGGAGCTCCTCCTCCACCTAATCCTCCCCCATGTCATCCACCTACCGATATGACCTCCTTGATCATCTTGAGAAGACTCATGCATAGATTTCCATCCTAGATCTCCTCAAACCCTCCCCTATTCACAAGGATATTTTGGAACAAGCCCTCCTTGAATCATGTGTCCCTGAAAAAATCAATGTTGCTCAGTTCCAAGCTCTCATTGGAAACCTCACTACCCAACACCACCTTCTTTTCACCTCTGATGATTCTCCCTCTGATGATGATCATAATAAACAATTGCATATTGAAGCTCTTATCCAGAAACACAAGGTTAAACGCATCTTGATAGACGGTGGATCTGGACTCAATCTCTGTACATACAATTTAATAAAGAAATTGGGAATTTTTGAGGACTTGGTTGATCCATCAGGAATAATCACAATCAAAGCCTATGATGATGTAGAAAGGGTTTCCAAAGGCATAATCACTTCAGCTCTTCAATTGGGCCATGTTACAATTGAAATCCCTTGCCAAGTCTTAGCTATTGACCTCCGTTATAATATTCTCTTTGGCCATTCGTGGATTCATTCCCTTCAAGCCGTTCCCTCCACTTACCACCAATGCCTTAAATTTCCATTCAATGATAGAGATATCATTATCAGAGGTGATCCACAACCTTTTCATTATTGCAAGATCTTAGAGGGGAAATATCCATACCATTGCCTGTTAAACAGACCCGCTTCATCTCCTCTGTCTAATGCATCTAAAGTTTCCTCCACTTCATCTCAAGAAGAACCTAAGGTCAAGGTCATAGATGATGGTTGTGTAGAGTACAAACTTGAGGATGTCCTACTTGTAGGAAAAATCCCCTTATCTCCCAAGTCATTTGGCAAGCCCAAAAAATTAAAAAAAGATCAGAAACCCACTATACAATGCAAAGACACCACCTTCAAGCAATGGGTCCCACTTGAAAAAGAGAGACTAGAGACAAATGTTTCCTCTTGGTTGTATCATGAAGAGGATGAAGAACCAACAAAGATCCCCAAGAAGATGTATCCAAAAGCATCAACCATAGTGGATAAGATGGGTTATAAGGGTCATGGCCTAGGGCCAAAAGAAAAAGGAATCTAAGCACCAATAAATCTCATCTCATACAAGTATAACAGGGGCTTGGGTTACACTCTTGTACCTAAGATCAGTGTCGCTGGTACCCTTTCAAATTCTCCTTTGGATGTCAAAGACTCTGATGAAGAGGAATTTCATGAAATACCTTTTGAATATCAAGATGACATCTTCTTTGACACCCATGTCAACACTATCACCCCCATAATTCCTTCCACTCCATATGAGTTGCAACTTGTCCACCCTGAGATTATAGAATGGGACCAACAAGACAAACCTGCTTTGGACATATGTGTCGATGACAATGCTCTCATGACTCTCCTAACTATGCGCAATTTGGAAGACTGCAATAGAGTTCATGGAATCCAGCTGCATGAGAATGGATACTTTGGTAGTCAGGTCAATGCCCTTAGTCGCAAAAAGGACAATAAAAAGCACGATTCCTTGGGTGAAATACTCCCTGAGGAACCTTTGGATGAGGAAAAAGTATAAATAAAGGGTGTATCTAAAATTGAAAACCTAGATTAGGCACTTGAGGATGAGGGACTTGAACTCCCTACCATTGTTCCCCCACAACAAGATAGGTCAACCCTACTTATAGGAGAAACAAACACTATTCATGTGGGCACTAAAGACACCCCAAAGAACGTGCTCATTGCTAAGTCCCTGTCAGATCAAGAGAAACAGAACATCAATTTTATCTCAGAAACAAAGATCAACTTTGCCTGGTCATATGTTTACATGCCAAGCCTTGATCCCAACTTAGTAGTCCACAATCTTGATGTTCGTGCAGATGCTAAACCTATAAAGCATGTATTATGCAAGATGCATCCACACATTGCACTCCTTGTCAAAGCAGAACTTCAAAAGATGTTGGATGCTGGATTCATAAAACCAATAGATTATCCTGAGTGGGTGTCCAACATATTCCCTTTCAGAAAAGCTACTGGAGGCATTCATATTTACATATATTTCTGAGATTTGAATAAAGCATGCCGCAAGGATGATTTCCTTCTCCCCAACATAGAAATGATCATAGATCTCACAACGGGACATGAAATGTTGTCACTCATGGATGGATTTTCTGGATACAACTAGATCAAGATAGCAAACGAGGACAAACACAAAATAACATTCACAACACCTTGGGGCACTTTTTGTTATCAGGTCATGTCTTTTGGTCTCAAGATCGCTGAAGCAACATATTAGCGAGCAATGGCAACCATCTTTCATGACCTCTTCCATAAGATCATGGGATATAATATGGATGATGTCCTAGGAAAATCAAAGATAGGAGATGAGCATATCCCTATCTTAAGGCAAATCTTTGAGAGATTGGAAAAGTATAAGCTATGCCTAATTCCCAAGAAGTGTGTCTTTGGTGTTACATCTAGGAAACTGTTGGGTTTCAATGTTTCCCATAGGGGCATAGAGGTTGATCTTGAAAAGGTGAAATCTATGATGGAAATTCCACCCCCAAAGACTCTCAGAAAACTATGAAGCCTTCAAGGAAAGCTCCAATCCATCAGACACTTCATCTCACAGCTCGCAAATAAATGTCACCCATTTGCACACTTATAATGCAAGGACACCCAATTCAAATGGAATTGTCTATGTCAGAAGGCTTTTGAGAAACTCAAAGAATAGTTAGCATCACCTCCCATCCTCATGCCTCTTATTCTAGGATAGCGCACCTTTTGTACATATCAGCAACCACAGTGGCACTGGGGGCATTATTGGCACAGACAGATGATCAAGGAAAAGAGCATTCCATATACTACATTAGTCGCACCTTAGTAGGGTATGAGCTCGATTATACCCCTATCGAAAGAGCATGCTTAGCACTTGTCTTCAGCACACAAAAACTTTGGCATTACATGATTAACATCAAAACAAATTTCATTGCTAAGATTAACCCTCTCAAACATCTCTTATCAAAGGCTGCTCTCATAGGGAGAACTGCTAAATGGGTCATGTTACTAAGTGAGTTCAACATTGAGTATGTAGATAGAAAAGAAATCAAAGGACAAGTAATAACAGATCAACTAGAAGATGCTCCACTTCAAGGTGATCACCCTATCCTCATAGAATTCCTAGATGAATTCATAATGACTGTCACTATGTCTTCCACATGGTAGTTGTATTTTGATGGTTCTCGCACACAAAATGGATTGGGGGTAGGCATATTGTTGGTCACACCTCAAGGATATTTCATCCCTAAATCATACAAGATAGCCTTTGCATGCACCAACAACATTGCATAATATGAAGCACTAATCACTAGACTTCGCTTGGCTATCCAATGGAAGATATTGGAATTACATGTCTATGGTGATTACCAACTTTTCATTAAACAAGTCAACAATGAGTACCAAACAAAAGATGATAAGCTTCTTCCTTATTGTAGTATGGTTGAGGATCTAAAGCAACACTTTACATCAATCAAGTTTGATCAAATTCCATGCACAAACAATAGAGTTGCAGATGTAAGGGCCACTATTGGTTCTCTCCTTTAGATGTCAGCACATAGTCAGAAATGTGAGTTTTTGGTTGAGCAACTCTTCATACCAGCATACGATCTACATAAGTCCAAAATGGTGTGTGTACTTGTTGGTCCTAAATCCCCTTGGTATCAAGAGACCTTCACCTACCTAAGAGACAACACCGTCCCTCCACACCTCAACAAAACCCAACAACAAACCTTTATCCGACGTTGCACCCGTTACACCATCCTTGGAGACACCCTATTCAGAAGGCATTTTGATGATTCCCTCCTAAGGTGTCTAGATAAACAAGAGGCTAAATGGGCACTACACGAAGTGCACGAGGGTATCTATGGGGCACCCTCAAGTGGTCTCACTTTAGCTAACAAGCTCTTGTGAACAGGATACTAATGGCCTACAATGGAAGAAGATGCATAAAATTATGTGAAGAAATGTATCCCTTGTCAAAAGCATAATGACACAATTCACGCTCCATCACAAGATCTATAGCCTTTTATCACACCTTGGCCCTTCTCACAGTGGGGGTTCGATCTCATAGGGAAAATCCACCCTGCATCCTCCAATGGTCACAAATTCATCATCACCCTAACTAAATACTTCACCAAGTGGGTGGAGGACGTCCCTCTTCCCTTCACCACTGATAAGAAGATCTCTAAATTCATTTTGAATTATTTAATTTTCTGATATGAAATCCCCAAAGTTATCATCATGGATAATGGAAGACCTTTCAAGAATCAGGATGTTAAAGAGCTCTATCAGAAGTTTGATATCCTGCATTGCTTCTCCACCCCCTATTACCCACAAGGAAATGGTCAAGCTGAGGCTTCTAATAAAACCTTAATCAAAATCCTTAAAAATATAGTCAATGAACCTGGTCGTGATTGGCACCTCCAACTCCATCCCGCTCTATGGGCTTACCGCACCTCTATCTGCACACCCACAGGTGCCACTCCATATTCCCTTGTCTTTGTCTTCGAAGTTGTCCTCCCTCTTGAAATTGAGATCCCCTCCCTAAGGGTATCCCTGCAAAATATTCTCCCTGATGAGGAATACAGATTTGCCAGACTGCAAGAGCTAGAATTGTTGGATGAAAGGAGCCTCAAGGCCTTAAACCATCTCCAAGTATATTAAAATTTACTATGCTTAAGCTACAACAAGAAGGTTAGAACCCATGAATTTGAATTTGGTGATCTTGTCCTTATGTAAAATCAGAGAAATCTTCAAGAAAGAGAAAAGAAAGGTAAGTTCAAGCCTAATTTTCTTGGACCTTATGTGATCACAACAAAATATGGATAAGGGGCATATCAGTTGGCTACTCTTGAAGGAGATCCCTTGGATGAGCCCATGAACATCATGCAAATGAAGATATTCTATGACTAAGTCCTCAAAACGTCACCAATTCTCTAAAATCAAGAAAAATACAAAAAAATCAAAAAATCAAGAAAAATACGAAAAAATATAAAAATAAAAAAGCAAAAAAAAGGAAAAAAAAATCAATTCGTCCATCAGTGAAAACCACTTTGTGGCGCTATGGGCAAGTGCCTTGGTGAAAACCTATTTACAGGTGTTAAGGTAAATAATCTGGATCTATCGTCTATCAGGTCAAACTCTATCTTCCCCACCCACCCACCTGATATCGATATTCTTTAAATCTAATATTTCAACGTCTTTTACACTTCTCCACCCTTTTCCATTGAGGAGGATTGTACAAGCCTATTTAAATGACCAATTTGTGTAGGAAATTCACCCGGTCTACTGTCATTTTACTCTTTTATTCTTTAATCCATGTCACTGCATAAACCTTCTCCCATGACATCCATCACCCTATTTTTTGTCATTTGTCTCCTTCATTCTTTAATCCACGCCACTGCATAAACCTTCTCCCATGACATCCACCACCATGTCCGCTACCAGTTGTCTCCTTCATTCTACTAATAAAATTGATCCGATGATCTTGCCATCCCCCTCTTAACAAAAGGAAAATGAAAAAGGTGCTCCTGACCACCTCCATGGATGTCGTGATCTATTTTAGTATCCTACGCAACAACCCTACCCATTTATAGTGAATAAGGATCATCCCATCAAACTGAGATTTTATCCCATCAAACTGAGCTTCCATCCCATCAACTTGAGTTTCCATCCTAGTAAACTGAGCTTAATCCCTAGTCTTGAGCTTATGCTTCTTCTTGACTTGTGCACTATCCAAACATTCATCTGCATGTACTTCATCAAGTCTCAGTAGTCAAATATCACATTTGCACTCATGTGTCCATGTCATCTGCTCTATTGCTTGTTCAAATCCACTAGTCACTCCTTCCCATTGGGATGCATCCTTCCCCTATTTGGCAGTATATCCACAAATCCTAAGTCCTACTCTTGGCAACATATGTCAGTTGGCCTTGTGCATTTTCTTTGTATGATTTGGTTTGTTTTCTTTGATTTTCATCACTTTGTCACATCACTGTTCCTACCCACAACTGCCAGGATCAATCAGTATCTTCGTATGTTACGGAAAGAGGCTTAGTGGGGCATGTTTTGTGGCATGGTGTGTTTGAAGGTCTCTCTCATACGAACCTGCAACCATGTACCTACATCTATATGGTTTTTACACGGTTGCATACAAGAGATTCATATTTGTCTGAAAGTCAGTATACGCCTTGGATTTTCATAACATCCTAGTTCCTATAATCAGTGGTGTAGACTATCCTTGGCAAAATAAAAAAAACTAGGTTTTCTCTCCACATTTTGCACAACAAATCCCTTCCATTCACTCATCTACATTTCATCCTATCATTATGCATTTTGGAGACCTTAATTTATTCATTTTCTTAATTTCTTCTAATCCTATGTTGTTTTACTATGATTGGCACATTCCAAAAAAAAATCACTTCAATATGCATTATCATTCAACATCAAATTGCATTGTCCATTTAAGTTGTATAATCATTAGTTGCATTATAATTTTATTATCATCATAATCATTTTGTTCAAGTAGTAGCATTTAGTTGCATTATTCATTACAAACATGTAAACTGGTATATATAATCTCGACTATCTAGCGAAATGTATCTGTCATGCACGTTCACAATCACACATCTTAAGTTCATAATATTGTAGGGTTAATTAAAGCCCATTCAAACATTATCATCTCATATAGAATTAATGATCACACCATTCAATATAAAACATTTGAAAATAATCACATTTTGACCATCTTATTCAACACATCATGCATCAAAATCCCACAGTCAATCATTTTGGGACACTTTATAAATGACAAGAAATTCAATAGCCTAAAAAAGTAAAGTTCATGCCAACAGTACCAGGTCACATCCGCTGTCAAATCTATGGTCTATGAGCAAAATAAATCATATATAATGGAAAAATGAACAAGTCTAGATCAAATCGTTAAGAAAATATTTGATTAGTGTGTCAAATTAAAAAAGTTGTTATTTCATACTAATCTATCACCTGTCCCCAATAATTTGTACTTGTAACAAGATGATTAGACGTTTTGGGTTAGGATTTTTTTTTCATTACAAATTATGAATTTGGTCCCAAAAGGCGTGGCCTCGGTGATATCTTCTTCAGATCTCATCACATAAAACCCCAAAAACATGCACAACACATCACCCACATGCATCCTGCATCCACAAACATGTTAGCACAATCATAGATAGCATATGCATCATACATCCATAAAATCATGCATCCTGCATCCACAAACACGTCAACAACATTACATATCATATAACATATGCAGAAGCATCCATCCTGCATCACAAAAAGTCAAACAATATCCATCACATGCATCACATCAAATAAATAAATATAGCATCATCATCCATCACATAATAAAATAATAATCAAAGTCCATCAAAGTTCATAATAAAGTCCATACATGCATATATGCGGCCAAAAAATCAAATCTCATATTTATATCAAAAATCAGTGAATGTCTCAATCATGGTACAATGATATAAATCCCCAAAGGGTCAAAATACAATGTCACATATAACAGGGCTAGCCCATACTCCCTGTCTCCTCATCTCCATCCCCTCTCCCAGCTGTGCCTCCAGATGGCCTGACACCCCCTCTAGGTGGCCACATAGCCATTGATCCTTCTATATGTTGGCTCTAGGTCGGGTGTTGACTCTAAGTCCCTTGAGATCACCCCTTATCAGTGTAAGATGCATCTCTCTAATCTGTTGGCACCACCCCATGGTACAAGCCTCTATAATAGGCTACCTCCCTTGCTGATCTCTCTGCCCTGGTCCTATACTTGGTGTACTCATTGAAAACCTATGAAAATTTGGTAGGCTCTAATAACCGATGGGTTGCATCTCGCTCTGCCTGTAACCTCCCTGCATCTGCCTATGCTCTACTGAGTCATGCACGAAGTGCATCCATCTCCCTATCCACTCTCTCCAGCTCTGTCCCCAATTTCCTGATGAATCCCTCACTCCTGACCTCCTCTAGCAGTCGGTTTGTATCGTCCCTCTCCTTCCTCAAAGTTTCCACCTCTACCCAAGTTGCCTTCAATCTCTACACCAGATCATCTACCTCCCTCCTCTATCATGTAACCTCTGACTGTAGGTTGTCTTCCCTCGTTCCTTCCACCTGTATATCCTCCTCCACCCTCATATACCTCTCCCTGGCAACATCCAGTCCCTGTAACTCATCCTCTAGGCTCCTCGCCCTAGCCCGAGCACCATCCCTCTCCCATACAACTTGGTCGTACTCATCCCTCAACACCCTCTCCTTTGCGGTCCCCTAAACCTATAACTGTACTGGTGCTCCCTCACCCTATACCTATATTGGTTCTCCCTCAACCTATACCTATATTTTTTCTCTCTCACCCTTTACTTGTATGTCAAGGATGTCCATTGATTGTCCTCCATCCCCTCCCTCTCCCTCTCCTCCAATCGGCCCAATCTGTGCGGTTGGTGGCTAGACCTGTGCCTACTGTCTCCCTCGCCCCCTTTACTAACCCCCTCCTCTCCTCATCCCTCCTCTCATCATCCCTCCTCTCCTCTGACCCTGCCCTCTATCCCCTCTACTTGCTACTACTACCCTGTCTGCAGGACCTTCATCCTCCCCCCCTACGAGCTCATCGATCAATTTTCCTATCTCATCCTCCTCTAGAACTCTAGGAATAGTAAGTTGGACTCGCAAGTGAGCCTCCCACCAACTCCTATATGTGTTGGTCACGCTTGAATCATCTCCCATCTCCCCCTACTCATCCCATACCCTACTAGCTACACCTTCCCAACTCACTCAAACCTCCAGAGAGCTAATAGCTTTCCCCCATGTCTCAATCACACGATTAATCCTCAGATATAATTGCTCCAGCTCCACTCTATCCTAGATATCCCCAAACTGCTAGGCCACCCAATGTGGCACATAGTGCTCAATGGAATGCACTAATCAGTCAAATAACCACATCTCTAACTGTGCCCAGTGTAGCTACCAGTCCCCTCTCCACCTCTCGCAACCCAAAAAGTGTCTCTAGGTGAAGAACATTAGCTCATCAAAGACCCTCCTCCAAAACCATATCACCCCAAGCCTAGTATAATGGAGCACTCCCCTATACCAGTCCACATATGGGAATTGTCGTCATTTTCCCTAAACCCCCACTGGTCATGTCATTATGATATGCTCCCATGCCCATATATGCAAGAGAGTCACTCCTGCAAAAAGACTCTGATACTCTCGATACAAAACTAAATGCATGTCGTGGTACAACTACCCTAGCATAGATGCCCCCCATGCATGCTCTATAAAATATTGTACCATGTAGTACACACACCTACTCTATCCTATCAAGAAACTATGTCCATCGAGATCCAGCATCACTCATCCACTGATCGATCCACAAATAATGAGCACTAGGCGTGGAATGTTACTAATCCGCATCGCTTGCCCAAGATGTAATCATGTCGTATCCATTGGCAACCTGTCATACTCACACACCTCATGAGGGTAGTACTGTGTTGCATCTAGTACTTAGGAATAACGTTGCGAATGGGGATCTTTAAGATCCTCTAGACATCTAACAGTGTGATGGTAGCCTCTCCTGTAGGTAGGTGAAAGGTACAAATCATGCTATCCCATCACTCCACTAATGCAGTCATCATAGTTGAATGCACCCTAATCCTCGACCATCGACCGATGAAACCCAAACAAACCACGCTCAATATCTCCTGCTCATCTTCTCTCAACTACCTATATAGCCTCATGGTGGCTGACCAGTGCTCACATGATGCAAGTGGTCCTAGATCATCTTGCACCCAGTTAATCCACTTCATTAGCATAATCCTCTTTTACTATAGCTAATTATAACCTATAATTTACCCCTTGAGAATCCATGTACCCCATTGAGCCTCTTTAATCCCTATTCCACCTTTCATTCTCCCACTTCTACTTACCCAAAGCATGCACTGAATCAGTCACGCACATGCACTAAAACTATCACATGCGCATTGCGCCATAGATAGAGGCATTGATCTATAGACCTCTGCCCCTTTGACCTCGTTGACCCTCCCCCACCCCCCATCACGTCAACTAGCATGAGCACACACGCTGACTGCATGCACCTACCCCGATCCCCTTTCTTTACCTTTACCCTATGCGTGCTTACATTGCACACAAGCGCACGTGCTAACCTAGGGCGATGGCGTTGAAATGGCAATCAACGCCTCCACCACGCTATCCTCTAAAAACCTATATCTAGCCCTATAATTTACCCTAATCTACCAAATCACTGAGTGGGTCCAAGGTACGTACCTATGGGCCATAGTGAGTTGGTCTCTTGTGTCATCGAAACCTCTCCATGTGATGCTCGTAAATGGGAACGTGTGCCATCTTTGTCTCCAAGGGCTCTATGCTCTCTATTCTCCAATAGGTGTATGTAACAATGACCCTTCCTTGGGCCCCGTGGGCCTTATAAGCGGCCCCCTATGGCCCTCTTCCTTACTTTTTATAATACTTATTTTGCTCCCTTCACTTTTTCATCTTTTTCATTTTTCTTCTCTCATTTGTCAATCTTCTTTTTTCGATAATTTTCCTAAAAATTTTTGAAAAATTTCTAGTTAAATTCTCGAGGGGGTATATACCACCCGTATTTTCACGTTGGGGCATGATGGGGAGGTAAACTCAAAGAGAGTTAATTCCTTGTCTAAGGGAAGTCAAGTGTTGTCCTAGTGGGCTCCCTTCATTGTTCATCTGGTCTACTAATCAATTTATACATCTCAACTCTCTAGGAGTTCTCCCAATCAATGTGTGCTCACTGGTTGCTCAGGCTTGGTTGAGATTCACAAGGGTAAATCCAACCTCACACTCTCAAACTCCTAACAAATGCTTGCAGAGGTTATAGTAGGTTTTTATGATGTTTTCCAAGGGTAATCAACTAGTTTTTAGTATGGGTTTGATTCATTTTCCCGTCACTCCTTCCTTTCCCTATTTTCTAGGCCTAGTAGCCATAGAGCCCCAATTAGCCCTACCTAACTGGTTTTTGTGGATTTTTTCACAATTTCCCGAAGACCCACACAAACTCTTTGATGATCACAATACCCTTTTGGAAGTAATTTCCAATTTATGAAGTGAGGAATCTCAGACTGACCATATAGGTACAAAACCCGAGAAATGCTTGTTTTAGAGGGTTTTAGGCTTGTTTCGATCTTTTTCCAAGGGTTAGGTGTCTTCCTTGATCTGCCATACCTCCAAAATCACACATTTTCTCTGCCACACCCCACTTGTTCATTCCAAACACTCTACAACTCCAACCCTGCTCATCCCTGCAAACACTTGCATAATCTCATTCATTTCCTAGTCGGGCTATGACTGAGCTCACCCAGGAAATGATGCTCATTGGCCTTTCAATGACCTCCAAAGGAAAATAAAATCTATGTACATTGTACAAAGGTTCCATGGCTCGATTCCCAAGGGTTATTGAGAAAAACTCAAAGGACTTCAAGTTGGAACCATGTTTGGGCCTCTCAAACCCTTGCTCAGGCTGAGAGCTTGCAAAATTGAAAACTCAATTCAAACCTACAATAAAACTAACCAAAATGCTTCCCGAGCACTACAAGAACATGAAAAAATCAATAAGCAAAGAAAAAAAATGCAATCAATCCATTAAGTATGGATTGTTGCTCTCACTAGTATATTCGGAGCTGATTTTCGACGGCCGATTGTCGGAATTGCGACTAATTTTTGTCGGAGTGTCGAAAAAAGTAGTTGTCTAAAACTCATCGTCGGATTGGCCGATGAGGCCCTGCCCGTCAGAAATACAACAATCCCATGGACTTTTTTGATGGTGGGCATGAATGCTCTTCCAGTCAAAAAAGTCATCAGAATTAATAGATTTCATCGCAAAGCTGACGATGATTTGGAACTTCACACCAACGGTGATGGTGTTTGTCCGACGCTTGTGTCGCCGGTCCATTCAGAGACATCGATGACTATCCGACTATGAAGTGTCATCGTACGTAAAGCATCCTCGTCGGACGTTTGTGTGGTTTGAGTCAGAAGTGCAATGACTCTAGAACATTTCACCGACGAGAATGTTGTATGTCCGTCGATTACATCGTCGGTCAAAAGCTTGGTCTTCATCGTAATTCTGACGATGATAATTTTTATCAAAAAAAATTATTATTGTCTAGTCATTGATATGTATAGCAAATGATATTCTATCCCCACCACCTACCAGCAGGGGCATAGGTTTGAGGCTAATATGAGGCGCATGGTTTCAAGCTAATATGATTAGGTGCACCATGGTTGAGATGGTCCAACTCCCTAGTCTCACTCTATGACTAAGCTCATGCCATATCTAAATCAAAGACATCTCAAATACATCGTCGGTGGAAAGATGCAAAATGCCATTTTCATACATAAGCAAGACATACACAATTGTGCGCAATCACCAAGAGAACGGTAAAAAGTGTGTTTGAGATCACTATGAAATGGCATTAGAATTCAAGAAAGAACGCTTGAAGGGAAATAAACACATGACAGAAGATAGAGAAAAAGAGGGATCTACCAACAGTGGGCGGACCAATATGATGTGCACTAGAGGATGTTTGCATGCTACATGTTGTCGACATTGCAGTCGGCAATACAGGTGAGGGTAACCTCTGATGAGGCGGCGGCAGCATTTGCACAATAACATTGACAGCACCTAAAGAATAATACATTAAATATATCAAACATTAAATATATGAAAAGTGCAAGAATTGTAAACAAGGATGAACCTTTATTTTGAAAATTGACAGTATCAAGTATGATGTGTTTTGGGTACTCAGAGTGATAAGCCAAGCAAGCGATAATACAAGAAAATCATCATCACCTGAAGATCCTGCAACACCCTGATCATGGGAATGACTTTCATGAGGGCGGATAAATTGCTGTAAAAACAATACGTACATATTTTAGTTAATGACATAAAAGAGAATAAAATATAAACCATTATTGAACTTTTGTTATAATTAAAGATTTCATTACTGCTTACTTGCAAGTTTTCTGTTGTCCGAAGCAATAATTCCACACTCTCTCATATCTCATCAGTAATAGGATGCATGGCTGCTAAAGCAAAAATCTCTTTTCTAATTTTTCTAAGAGGCATTTTAAAGAATTTTATAAGGTGTGTGGGATCTTCAGGGTCATCATCGCTTAACCCTAATGATTCCACATCCCTAGAAAGGTGCTCAAGTACTGCAACTCCCTTTCCCTTTCCTCGAACATCCATCTGTGTCAAGAATATCATTAACAATTACAAAATTAGTATAAATCACTAAAAAAAAGAACATAATAATGTAACAGTTTGCTTCTATCTAATTTGTACAATTACAATGAGGTTTACCTGCTCGGTAGAAGTGTCGCAAGCTACATCCTTGTCTACGATATGTGATGGATCCGTGTCGGCCTGTGACAAAGAAAAAATATAAAAAACGTTAGCAAAATTAAACCAATAGACTTGCAAAAAAACTTCATAATAAAATGGTATATTGGATTCATTAATTGGAGGTTGGTTAATTTAAATGGTATATAGTACGTACCACCCCCATGATATTAAATTTGTTTATATCTATATGATTTAAACTGTAATCGATTTAAACTGTAATTCATTAATGATTTCGCTCGCGCGCTGTAATATTCCCTGTTGCTTTTGGCTGACTATCAATGTATACAGCCACTCATACCTTTCTCCTCCTCCTCCTCCTCCTCCTCCTCCTCCTTCTTCTTCTTCTTCTTCTTCTTCTTCTTCTTCTTCTTCTTCTTCTTCGGAATTAAAGTCACACTCAACTATATCATCCAAAATGCCATCTTCTTCTTCGGAATTAAAGTCACACTCAACTATATCATCCAAAATGCCATAGTATCGATTTTGAGACTATTGAGGAAATATGTCATTTCTCGATGAAATATTTGTCACCTCAAAGACTACAGTGATGCCAGAATCACAAGTTTTCTTTGTGTCATCCAACTTTTTTATGTGAAATTTATGACCATTGCAGCACATAGCATTGTGGTGTTTGACCTGCGATATGTCAAACATGTAATGTTTATTGCATTGTGAGTTGATAAACATATGGGTGATTAATAAATTTATACGTACCTGTTTATCTCTTAAACCATATGCTAAATCAATTTTCCTTTGCACAACATTGGAATCTCCAAAAGGATGTGCTTCTTTAACCAATGAATCCACACCTTCCCATGTTAACTTGCGTCCAGAATGTTGACAATGTTCAATCCATACCGTCATCCAGTCAAGATTGTTTACAATATACAAATGTAGTGCATACCACTCTCGACCAACTGTACAAAAAATAAATAGATGTCTTACAATCGATTTATTTTGAAGATTAAGAATTAATTAACTACAATAACATCTTATAATTACCTCTCACTTTCCTCAATCTACCTTTCCCCGTCAAGTACTCCCCTTCGAATTTGTTAATGGTGTTGGGATCCCAAATGCGATCCACGTGGATCTTTGCTGCAAACTTAGGAAGATATTTAGAAATGTACACCATAGTCTGGTATACCATATATCCCTCCACCATATAACCCTCAGGATGTTCTCTTTGTCGAACCAAAGCCTTCAAAAATTTCACGTGCCTCTCAACCATCCACATTGACCTAGTGTGTACAGGTCCACACAATTCAATCTCCTCAACTTGGTGTATGAGGTAGTGCCCTTGTGCATTGAAAAAAGCTGGAGGTAGACACTTTTGCATTTCACACATTAAATGAGGAATTTTTCTCTTCCAATATTTTATATCGTGTTTATGGATTTCTTTACATGACAACCACCTAGAAGTTATTCAAGACACAAAAAAATATATTACATAACAAGTAAAACAAATCGTAAATATAATATCTATACATCAAACTGAACAAATATCACTACTTACCTCATGTATTTTTCAAGATCATATATGACTTTCTTAACATTATTGTTGAAGTCTTCTGGGAGAGATAGAGGTAGAACGTACTGCAACAATTATAAAATTATCTTTTCATTTTTTTGTAACATAATACAATGAAAAGTACATGTACGCGCAGTACTTAAATACATACTAAAAACACAAGAACATGAATTACCTTAATGAAGGTATGCCAATCATGCGTTTTCATCCCTGGCCCAAATTCACTTTTCTTTTATATGAGATTGTTTATGTTCGCAGCAAATCCCGTGGGAAATCGAATTTTTCGTATGACTTCTTTTATAGCATTGCTTTGTTGGTCCGTTAATAACCAAGGAAGCTCACTTATATTAATCTGGTCTCCATGGCTATTTGATTGAATGACATTTATCATTGCATGATTGGAATCCTGGATGTCACAACATATTTTGACAATTTTTTCTTTGTTACGCCTTCCATCCAATATTTTCCATACTACCTCTATTGTATTCTTTACAATATGCATACTATCAAACAAATGAACAATTTGTAACTTCTCATAGTAGGGCAACCTACTAAATTATTGGGGATAAATTTTTAGTCCCTTAGGAAGGTGGTCATTTATGTCTTCATGACCTTCATGATCATCAATCACATCATCAGTAAACAAAACAAAATAGAAAAGATGTTTTATGACAAACCAATAGATGGAATGGCATTACCTTGATGATTAATTCTATTATATTCCAACTTCCACAGGTGAGGTATCATTCTTCATGGCTTTGATGTATTCTCTTCTTTCCCATTGAAAAGATGTTTTTTAGTATTTCGATACTTATGATTTTTATGGAGAAAGTGCCTATACTCATCAAACACCTACTTTCCTAAACTTTTTGAATGATGAGATTTCATCTTTGGACCACAAACAGGACATGCAAATTTTCCCTTTGTTTGAAGACCTACAAGATAATGTATAATTGGATTAAATATGATCATTTTTTGAATTATAATGTTCATGCACAACTTAAACACTATAATATACCACAAAAATGTGTTAGCCCCAGGACATCGTGTATTGTCCATAGAAGCATCGCATGGAATTGAAATTGTCTTTGTCCTATTGGTCTAGAGACGTCATACATAGTGACACCATTCCATAACTCCAGCAACTCGTCGATAAGAGGCTCAATATATACATTCATATCTTTAACTTGGTACTTACCTAATTGAATGAACAAAAACATTACATAATTATTATGACCATTTTACTACAATATTTATAATTAAATTTAGACGACTATATTTAAATGATAAAATACTTGGAACAATCATTGCCAACATTATGTACTCCCTCTTTATTGACATCCATGGAGGAATGTTATTGTTGATAACAAAAATAGGCCACACTGAGTAAACAGATCTCATCTCTCCAAATGGATTGACACCATCCATTGCCAATGAAAGCCTGAGATTATGAGGTTCTTCTTTAAAGTTTGGCCACTTTTCCTCTATGTCCAGAATAATGGGAATATAGCAAAGAACCTTGCGAGGAACCCTTTTTGTTATTTGATCTATTTGATATCTATTGATATGACATTCAGGGCATTCAGTTCAAAATTCATGTTGTTTGTGATATATAATATGATCATTGGGACAAGCATCTATTGCTTGATACTCCATTCCAATATCTTTCATAACGGCAGATAATTCTCGATATGAGCGAGGTAGAATATTTGATGATGGTAACAAAAACTCACCTATCAATCTACAGTAAAAAAATATAATTTGTTAATATAAAGAATATTAATGGTACAACATTATTCACAGTTTATTATGACATATATGACATACCTTAACATACATGACATTGTTATGTTGGATAAACCATTCATAACCTTCAATTTCACCAACAACAATACAGCGGAGAGAAGAGTTGCCTGCGAGCCTTCGTAAAGGGCCTCAGATGCCTTCTCAAGTAGAGGGACATCATGAACAACATCAAGGTCATCTTCATCATCATGATCAGATGTGTGAGTACTAAATGAGTCATGGATCAATGTATTTGTACCATCATCTTTAATTGTGTTTTCTGGCTCATGATCATCATCTTCCATGGGATCATTATCTTCAGCTTTGATATTCACACCTCCATGTTCATCTACTTCAAAAACCATATTCTCAGGGTTGTGTCGATCCATACCATGTGCTCTAGGGTGCTCGACCTATATTAAATTGATAAACATAAATAAACTGTGATCATGATCTCATCATCACATGATTTATTATGTATATAAATTGTTAAAACAATATAATGAAAAACTTACCAATGGATGATAATCATGTCCACCTTCAATGTGACCATGCAGCCTACAATGTTTCTTTGTTGTTTTGATTAGAAGTCTTCTAGTCTTTAACCCCTTATAAATTTTGCATGGACAATAACATTTTCCATCACCTTTTCTTTTCAAGTTAGACCACAATCTAGCAATTGTCTCCTTATTTTGTTGTTCGTTGATATTGTCTGACATGGTCTTTCTTCATAGGCAAGAAAATTTGGCTATAGAACTAGTTATATAGAAGTTGAAATGTTAGTTATGAAAACATGTTTCAGTATAATATACCGAATCAAATTACTTGAAAATAGAAATTATCATCATTGAACCAAAACCATCTAACTCTTCTTTTTCATCTCAAAACATATCTAACAAGCACGTTAGAACCATCCACAATAGCTGCACCAACACCACTTATTTAAATCTTCATCGATCAACACAATAGAACTCAAGAACACTCAACAACAACAATCTAGACTAGAAAGATATCTTGCAAAGCACCAAATCACGAACCATCTAAAATGAAGATACACATGAACATCCAAAACATTCTCCCAAATACACAACCAAAGATATGATCACACCAGAGCTCACCGAATCAAATACCAAACTCTGCCAACCACTGAACAAAAAGCCCAGATTAAATGATATGATCATGTAAACTTTTGGATCACTGAAATAATAAGGAATGAAGTATTCCAACATCCTAAATAGATAAACCAACCAGATCAACTCAATGCAATCACCAAAACACCAAACAACTTTGTGCAACACCAAAACATAGGAATATGTTGATATCAATGACAACAACATATCCTAGCAGTAGCAATATCCAACACACTATTCTTCTCTGTGACAATGTCCTTTTAAGCTCTTTTGGTGATAGCATTGAAGGCTTAATCTTAAAAAACAAGGGACTGATCTTAAGATGAAAGGACCGCTCTTCCTCATATTTTGAAAATTACCTTCATGATCATCTTGCATAATTACTATGGATGATTGCTCCTTGAAGCCCTTTTAGACCTATATTTCTATTCAACCCATGACAATCAAATAGACTATTATTTAACTAATATGGGCAACAGTATTTTGATCTTTATATCTGTTCTCATGATTGCAGAATTTGTGATAGTGTCATGATATTGTGAGCATTGTCTTTTGACCATTCATAGAGATTTCTTATGGAAAAGTTCACAGTGATGTATGTTTTTTATTGAGGCTGCAAACTTTATTTTGAACTTGGGTATGACTGAGACTCTTTATCACAGAGCTATCTTCGTCTTTCATGGAACCATGGCATGACTTCTATGACCTTTAAAAGGCTATTGTCTACTAGATGCACATGTTGTCACTATCCCTTCAATACTATCATAGGCTTCTTTGACTGTCCTTGAAGTATACTAAGGCTACTTTGATGAATTTTTACAATGTTGGTCATGACTATTAAATCTTATGAAGACCCTATTCTGATCACACATCTTTGTCACAACATTCCTTTTGGTTTCTCTTACTATCAAAGGCTTAGAATCACTATTTACCTAGCTTATGTTAAGTGCCTTGATGCTTGTATCCTTCTTCAACTTGAGCTTGCATTGTTCTCTCTCAATGAATTCTCTTCAAACTATTGAAACAACTATGGGTTGCTTGCTCTATCTGTTATCACTCTGACTGAAAGTTTTAGTCTTTGTTTGTGATTCTTTGTCTCACTGTCATTATAGTTTGATGCACTATGATACTTGCTTTGGCATCTTTGACAATGACTGCTACCATAATTTTATTCCTTTTAATAGTCAAAAGATTGTTTCTTGAGATATCCTTCAATTCTTCTTCAGTCTCTCAAGAAGCTTGTTGACATTGTCTTTATGATCTTATGACTGTAAAGAAGCTTTGGGACTGAAAATTTCCATTGCATTATGAGTCCTATGGTTGTAGCTACTCATGATGTATTGTTATGATGACTTCTATATGTCATGATCTCTATGTTTGGATGACATCTATGTGTTTGGAACTTTATTATTATTGAACGTGGCATCAACAATCTATATATTAATGATGAGATCTTTGCAGACCTAAGGACTGTATGTCTTAGTGTCTTTATGTGTTAAAATAACAACACTCTTGACATTTATTATTCGATGCCCTACATAGACTGATTTGTCTTAGAAAATGAAGGTTTTATTTGGCTTTGTCCCTTTCTTCTACTACATAGACTGTATCTTTGTGTTCTCTTCAACGTGATTTAGGACAATCTTTTTTACATCCTTTCTTCTCATTCTTCATGATTGTTGTCAACTATCCATAAGCACTATTCTATCTTTATATCACTGAAATGGTGACCTTGGATTGTATAGAAAAGTTTATTTTCCTTTATCTCTACCCTTGGTTGATGCAAAACTCTTCTCTAATGCTTCTTTTCTCCTTATAAATAAGCCCTTTTATTTATACCTTCTTATTTGGTGGCCTCTTATTGATTCATTTCGGCTATTGATTTACTCCCTTATTAGACAGGGGTGTCTTAAGATTGGTCTCTAATTTTGGACCTATAATTTCTCTTTTGATAATACTATGACCACCTTATTATAATAACACTATAACAATCATATGAGTTAATATGCGTACCTTGTTTTACCCTTCATGTTGTCCACTATCTTAGATCTTGATGTTGCAATTGTATGATACTTTATTTTCCATGCGTTGAGATTGTACGGAGACTATATTTATTGATAATGATTGCCAAGTTAACTACTGCTACAACTGTGAAAAGAATGTTGTTTTCTGTTTTGGAAGGCTGGAATCATGTTTTGCCTTGTATGCTTTCTTTTGGCTATTGTGGACAGAGCTATTTACTATTTACTGTCCTTAGGCATCATTGCTATGTGCTTTGACCCTTATTGATATGAGTTTCAATGATTGTCACATATTAGTCCTCCATCACTATTATTTTCCCCTTTGAAATTCTCAAGAAATGTCAATGAATATTCTTTCTCTTTGGCCTTCTATATGACTACCCTAGCCTCTTTGCATCATTTTATTAGGCCTTGAATGAATGTTCTTTCTCTTAGGCCTTCTAAAGTGCAATTCCTTTTCTTTTTCCTTCTGATTTTTTCATTGTCACTTTCATCCTCCAAGTCAGATGCCCTCGTCCTTTTCTTTCTTCTTGTTTTTTCATACTCATTGTCATGCTTTGAATTATTTTTCTTTCTTGGTGACTCCTTACTGCTCTCACTATCAGTTTCACTCTCAGAATCTGAGTCTGATGTATCAGAATCTGACGAACCTAATGAACTAGAAGAATCGTCATTAGAGGTAGATTCATCTGACTCGGGAATAGACTTTTGCTGCTACATTATAAGCCTTGGCATATTCTTCAAATACTCATTTAAACTCTCAGTGATACCACCAAGACCAATAGAAGTAAAGAAATTGATAGCAAACCGTGAATTTTTGGGATTGTCCTTTGGAAAAATTGAATCAAAAGACTCCTACATTGTTGGATCATTCAACCTTTCATTAAGCAACAATATACCAAGCTTCTCTACCAGCTCCTGGAAGAGAATCTTTATAAAAATACGGGAAGAGCAAGTAGTATCTTCCTCTATCAGACATATATAAGCAAGACAATGCCATGGAAGAGCATTTGTGCCAAGTAAGTGGGCAAAAAACTTTGCAACATTGTGTAGTTTATTTGTTTCCAGTCTGTGTATCATACAATACTGTTGTACAAAACACTTATAAAAAATTCCTGATAAATTTTATTGATCATACAGAATCTTTGCCCAAGAAGACCATAATAATGAAGGTATGTTCTCTCTTGACTACAGCATTCTAACAACATGATGCATAATTCCATCTCTTGACCAGGTTCAAGCTTGATCTTTAGTAGCTTATGACCAGCTTCCTCAAAATCAACACTTGACGTGATTGTCAAATAAATTCTACGTCTTAAATTGACCAAGTTTGTGTCTATCTCATCCTGTATTCTCAGTGCTTCCTCACCTTCATCATCATCATCATCATCATCATCATCATCATCATCATCTAAATCATCACTTGAATCATTCTCCTCTTCTGCTTCATTTGAAGAAGCATCTCCAAGGATATCTTTCTTCAATTTTTCATAGGTTGCCTCATGCTCTAAGAAATCAGGATCTGGCTTGAAAACATTGAAACCAGCTTCTTGATCATGTTCATCTTCTAGGAAAACTTCATGTGCTAACTGACCTTCTTGCTCTACAAGGTCCAATTCTAGATGCACAGTTGGATGACCCTCGAACTTAGCTTTGCAAATTGCAAAAAGGCCTTCAATTAAAAACTGTACTCATTTGTCAATTTCCCCCTCATGGAGAATACATCTAAATCTTTCAAAAATACCATAGAGACCTTTGTGTGAAAGGTCTTGCAACAAAGAACCACATTCTTTCATGAACCCAACAAGAACCTCTACACTGTCATCTGTGGGGTTCTCTAGTAAAAGGGTGAGAAGTTCCAAGGCAATGATCTCATGTGCAACTTGTTGATTCACTAAATGAGCTATGAATTTGGCTGCTGCTATCGACATGTGCTTGTCATTGGGTTTGTATGCCCTCTTAAGCTGCAAAATAATTCTTTGCAAAAGCATATTGCCAACTTCTGGAAAATTTGTATTTACCACAACAACCAATGCAGCAAAAACATCTATAAATCCAGGGGATGCCATTTGGGATTTCATACAAGACCTACAAAATAGACCCCTCCCATGGATGAGATTCTCTGCAAACAACTCTGAAATGATGTTCTTGATGTTAGATGCATTTACCTTGTTTACTAACCCATTGATACTCTTCCAAAGGGCATCCCATGTCATGCGGTGATATTCAACATTGCTCTTGTCTTCCACATCTTTCATCATTTGAGCCAGCTTAAATGGGGGAATGTAAACACCCCCACTTCTTCCAACACCCTTCTCAGCTCCTCTTACAACACCTTCGCCATTCCTATTCTGAGATGGAGTAGACACAACACCAAAAGTTTTCACTTCCACTACCTCTCTGTCCCTCTTGTTTCCAAAAGCCCCTTTACCACTTAATTCGTGCTTATTTTTGTACATAAACCCATCAGGAAGCATGAGTTTTTGTGTATAAGCTCGCCCAAATATTTTACAGTTATTTTTCATCAAGATTCCCTCAGGAGCTGGCAGATCCTACTTCCATACTTTAATTCTTTTTTCTCAAAGGACAATCCTAAAAATCCATGCATTGCAAACAACTTTTTACACCTTTGTTGCTTGTGGGGGCGTCACAGAGAGTTTACATCAATAAATGAAGAACATGCCAATGTTTTTAATGCAGTAGTAGAAGTCTATCTCTTATTCAATATCTCTAGTGAAACCCCCATGATCTTTTGTTGGAGTAGAATTTGTTATATTCTAGAAAGGGTCTTTTCCTTTGTTGATGGGATATTCATCTACCTCAAGAAATAACTGTTCTTTTCTCCAACAAGAAGTGGAACTAAATGAAGATCTAGCACCATGAAATGAATCCTCAAAAGGATTACTATAGTTAGTTTTGGTAGATAATGATCTGGGTAACATACTAATGTGGCTTTAGGAAACATTATGTACTAGCTTAGCATACTCTAACAACTTTGGTGCGACATGCTACATCCAATTAAGTCTCCATCGGCATCTCTATTGTGTTTATGATCTCGAGATTTATGATCTCTATAATATAACTAATGTGCGATATCTAGATTTATGATCTCTACAATATAACTAATGTGCGATATCTAGATTTATGATCTCTATAATATAACAATCCCATAATTATGTTTCCAAGCATCTATACCACAACATCATGCTAGTGTTCAGCCATAGCAATTGATATCCTAATTATAGAATGTGAAATATGCACATAACTATCAATAAAGATTAAGAAAAACAAAGAAAGATGCTTATTGCAAACATAAATGACTAATGGACAAGAATTGAATTCATTGTAGATAGTTTTAAATATCAAATTCACTTATTTGTGTGCATTTAGTAACTCATGTACTTGTGGTCAACCATTTATCTCTTTCATAAATTAAACATTTATTAATAACATTAATAAATGGTTGAGTAATTATGTTTTAGTTGAAATTGAAAAGAAAATATTTTATTTCAAGACAACTCACACTATTCCCTATCATATTTTAGACTCTCGGTTTTGTTAGTAGTGGTTTGATGTCTTTGGAGCTAATCATTGCATTTCTTTAGTTACGTTTGCCAGCGTACTCCCAGCCTATGCCAAAATGGGAGCTTTGGAATAGGGTATGGACATCCATCAAAGCATAAAAGATAGAGGAATTTTGCCAAATGTAGTTGCAACTGCTATGTTAAACATGTATGCAAAATGGAGAAGCATAGACAAGGCACGGGAACTATTTGACGGATTGCCTCAAAGAAATGTGGTTTCCTGGACTGCAATGATTGTCAGATATGCACAAAATGGATTTGTTGAGAAGGCTTTAGAAACTTTCAAGCAAATGCAATCGGCAAGTGTAAAGCCAAATTCCACGACCGTTGCTACTATCCTCCCTGCCTATGCCAAAATGGGAGATTTGGAACAGGGTATGGACATTCATCGAAGCATAAAGGATAGAGGAATTTTGTCAGATGTTGTAGTTGCAACTGCCCTGGTAGACATGTATGCAAAATGTGGAAGCATAGACAAGGCATGTGAACTGTTTGATAGAATGCCTGAAAGAAATGTTATCTCGTGGACTGCAATGATTGTTGGATATGCACAAAATGGATTTGTCGAAAAGGCTTTAGACACTTTCAAGAAAATGAAATTGGCAGGCATAAAGACAAATTCCACAACCTTTGCCAGCATCCTCCCTGCTTGTGCAAAAATGGGAGCTTTGGAACAGGGTATGGACATCCATCAAAGCATAACGGATAGAGGAATTTTGTTAGGTGTTGTACTTGCAGATGCCCTGCTTGACATGTATGCAAAATGTGGAAACATGGACAAGGCTCGTGAATTGTTTGATACGATGTCGCAAAGAGATGTGATATCATGTGAACAATCAACACGCGTGTATACGGGAGGAAGGGATTGCTGCGACAAAATTGAATGCTCACTCCTCAATCACAGGTCTATGGTTTTATGAAGAGTGGATTCCTACAGGGTATTATGCATTCAGGGAACCACACCTTTGACTAGAAGCCATCTGGCCTGAGATTGGATAATCAATATGAATACGAGATTGACCAATTTGCATTAAAAACTAGGGCAATTTGTACAAAAAAGGAATCTTTTGAATGGCATATTTTTTGCAACATGAAATTAAGGTGAAGAATCTACCTCCTGCGTGGGATTGCAAGCAATGCCATAAATGCCTTCGATGCGGGTTTGATGTTGTTGGGAGTTGAAGTCACCATGGACGCCTATGTGGGATTGCAATGCACAAATGAATTGCCCTCTTCTTCTTTTTTAAGTAATGGCCGTTGTCGTCGAAATTACGACAAACTCGAGCACTTTTTTGAAAAAAAGAAAATTTTCATTGCTAATGCCTTCTTTGTCAAAACCAAATGGCAAATTGTCATCGGAATTATGACGAATTCAGGCATTTTTTCAAAAAAAAATCAAATTCGGCCACAATATACCTTCTTCGTCGGAAACCTTAGTCGAAAATCTAGCCCAAATGTATTAGTGTCTAATTCTTGAACAATGCAAGGTAAAACTCAAAAAATGGTCTCCAATTTGTATTCCAATCTACTCCAGGCATTCAACAACCTCATTACATTCATTCTCAGGGAATTTATGTGCAATTTTTGGCCTAACTAACTCTCCATCAATTTCCTAACCAATCCTTTGCTTAAAAATGCAAAACGTTGCTCAACGTTGCAAAAAGTTGTCAAGCAACTTTGACAACTCTTTCCAAAAAGTGCATTTTTACCTTACATGCTTTGTTTTCTTCTCCAAACCATCTAGGATGACTGAACACCATTGCATTAAAATTTCCCAATTCCAAACAAGACTATTCAAGGCATTTCTCATCAAAATGTAAGATTATGCCATTTTAGGCTTACAAAGACTTACAAGCCAAAATTGAGCAAATGCATTGTCCTAAGGACATTCATCCTACCAAAACTTTTCAAAAACATATGAGGACATAAGAGAATACTCTTATTCACCATCTCAAACCAAACTATGAACAAACACACCAAAATGAAGAAGTTGAACTCAAAACTAGAACTCAAAACTAGGTGCTCCTGCACCATACTCCCCCAAAGAAAAGAAGTCAAGTGATCCCTTGAGGCAGTAAAGAAAGTGGAATTCCATGCTTTTAGAAGTCTTCCTCAAGTATCCAAGTAGCCTTGGATGATGGAAGGTGTTGCCACTTGACCAAGTACTCCATGTAGGCGGTATGCCTTGTTTTCTTCAAAATTTGAGAATCTAACACCTTCTTGGCTTGGGGAATGGGTGTAGTTGGTAAGGGAAAGTCTGAAAGTGCTTGAGACACCTCTAAAACTCTGTTATCTTATATTGGAAGTGTACCCTTATACTGCACCAAATCTGCCACATTGAAAATGGGTGACAAAGCCATATCATCGGGTAAGTCTACCTTGTATGCATTATTGCCACACTTGGCCAAAACTCTGCAAGGACCTATCCTCCTCATCTGAAGCTTGTTGGGGACACATTTTTGAAGTCTTTCCTTGTTCAAATGTACCATCACCATGTCACCAATAGTAAATTGGATGTCTTTTCTTTTCCCATCCACTTTGTCCTTGATCCTTTGAGTAGTGTCCAATAGGGTTGTCCTAACCTACTCATGAACCTCTTGCATTGATTGAGCCATGTCTAAGGAATGTCCACTCTATTGTCCCATCTTTCCCACATCTCTAAGCTCCAAAAATCCTCTAGGATGAATTCCATACACCACCTCAAAAGGACTTCTACCGGTTGATCTATTCACACTATCATTGTAAGCAAACGCAGCTTGATGGATGATCTGATCACAATCTTGACCATACTCTTTTTTTAGACATCTAAGTAGATTTCCAAGTGTTGTATTGACCACCTTAGTTTGGCCATTTGTTTGGGGATGATAGGTTGAACTGAAAGACAAATTAGTACCTAATCTTTGCCACAAAGTCTTCCAAAAATGACCAATAAACTTTGCATCCCTATTTGACACAATGTTGATAGGTAAACCATGAATCCTAATAACCTCTTTGAAAAAAAAGTGAGCGATGTGGCTAGCATCATGAGTGACCTTGCATGGAATAAAATGAGCCATCTTACTAAATCTATCTACCACAACATAGATGCTATCAAAACCTGATTTGGTTTTAGGCAAACCAACAACAAAGTCCATACTTACACACTCCCATGGCCAGTTGGGAATAGGTAAAGGCTGATAAAGACCAGCATTGGAAGATGTACCCTTAGCTCTTTGGCAAACCACACATTGCTCCACATATCTTATGATATCTCTTTGCATTTTAGGCCAAAAGTAGAACCTTTGGACAAGTTCCAAAGTCTTGTTCAAACCAAAATGTCCACTCAAGTATCCATTGTGCTTCTCTCGCATCAAGTTTTCTCTCATAGACCCTTTAGGCACACATAGTTGTCCTCCTTTGAATAAAAGGCCATCTTGGAATGTGTCATCTGCATATTCAGTGTGAAAATGGTTTCCAAACTCTTGGCAAACCTTATAGGTAGCAGCAAAGTCTTCATCTTCTTCATAAAAGTTCTTGAAACTATCCACACCAATGCTTTTGAGATGCACTGTTAGTAATCTCCTACTCAATGCATCAGCTACCTTGTTACATTGTCCTCTTTTGTGTTTAATGGTAAAGGTATATGATTGCAAATATTCTACCCATTTAATATGCCTATGGTTCAACTTTTCTTGAGAATTAAGAAAGTTAAGAGCTTGATTATCAATGTAAACCACAAATTCCTTAGGTAGCAAATAATGCCTCCATTTCCTAAGAGATTGGACAAGTGCATACAATTCCAAATCATAGGAGGAATACCTTTTCTTTGCATCATTGATCTTCTCACTGAAGAAGGCAACTGGTCTATTATCTTGGCTCAAAACCGCTCCAACCACTATGTTGCTTGCATCACATTCAATTGTGAAGAGCTTGTCAAAACTTGGTAGGATAGGTACCGGTTGAGTAGCCACCTTTGTCTTCAAGAGATCAAAACCTCTTTGTGCTTCTTTTGTCCATACAAACTTGGTTCTCATACCCCCCTTGATTGTCTCAAGCATGGGTGCTCATATTTCACTGAACCCTCTGATGAACTTCCTATAAAACTGAGCCAAGCCATGGAAACTTCTCACTTCACTTGTTGTCTTAGGTGTGGGCCAATTGATTATGGCTTCCACCTTAGAGGTATCCATGTTCAAATCACCTCTTGAGACTACAAACCCAAGATACACCAACTCTTGTTTCATAACTCACATTTTTCCAAATTAATGGTTAGTTGTTCATTACATAGTTTACTCAAGACAATTTCTATATGCTTAAGATGCTCATCTTTAAACTTACAAAAAATTAAGATGTCATCTAAGTAAACAACAACAAATTTACCAATGTAGTCCTTGAGTACTTCATTCATGAGTCTCATGAATGTTCTAGGGGCATTTGTGAGTCCAAATGGCATAACAAGCCATCCATAGAGTCCTTCTGTAGTCTTTAAGGTTGTCTTCCATTCATCACCCTCCTTTATTCTGATTTGATGGTAACCACTCTTGAGATATATCTTGGTGAAGTATTCAACACCTCCCAAACAATCCATCAAGTCTTCAATTCTTGAGATGGGAAATCTATATCTAATAGTAATCCGGTTTATGGCTCTAGAGTCAGTGCAAAGTCTCCAAGTACCTCCCTTCTTTGGAGCCAAAATAGTGGGTACTGCACATGGGCTGATGCTCTTCCTGATTAGTCCATTGTCTAGAAGTTCTTGTATTTTCTTGGCTATCTCCTTGTTCTGATCCGGTGTCATTTTATAAGCTCCCTTATTGGGCAAAGAAGCTCCAGTTATAAAGTCAATTTCATGACTTATGGCACGTTGAGGAGGCAATGTAGCTGGTTTTCCATCACTAATGATTTCCTCAAACTGATTTAGGACCTGCTACACTTCTTTAGGAATGCTCACCTTCTTCTCCTTGCTATCCTCTTTTGGCTTCCCAAAAATGGCTAACCCCACTCCTTCTTCCTCCTTGAGTGTGTTAATGAAATCTTTCTCACCAACCAACAACACATTAGGACCTTTGGATCTGCCCTCTACTTGGTTTCCTATGGACTGGATTTTGTAGGTGGATCCATCCTTTTGGAAGCTATAAGAATTCTTCTCTCCATGGTGTATTGTATTTCTATCAAACTGCCATGGCCTACCTAGGAGTAGGTGGCAAGCATCCATGGGCAAGATATCACACAAGATTTTGTCTTTTTAGCCTCCAATGGTGAAGTCAACCCAAGTTTGTTCATTTACAATAACTTGTTGCCCCTTGTTGAGCCATGTAACTGTATAGGGATCACTATGTGGTATTCTTGGCAAATTGAGCTTACTCACCACTTCTTCTGACACTATGTTGTCTATGGATCCTGAATCCACTACCACCCTACATACATTACCCATGATCTTACATTTTATTCTGAACAAAGATCTCATTTGGCTAGGTTCCTCCTTAACCGGTTCTTTAATCAAGACTCTTCTTATCATGAGGTTTTCTCCAACCTCTGAATCCAAACTTACTTTTGATGCTTTCATGTTTGCTACATCCTCTTGAGCATAATTTATTGTCCTCTCACCTCCTTGGGATGAAGAAGACATCTAAGGGCATCTATAGGTCAAGTGTCCAAGTTGATGGCAATTGTAGCACTTCATGGTGGCAAAATAGAACCCTCTTCCTGATCCACTTGGTGGCAAAATAGAACCCTCTTCCTGATCCACTAGACCTTCCTCTATAGTTGCTACACTTCTTCCACCAAAACTACCTCTCTGACCTCTACCATCTCTTCCCCTACCTCTGCCTCTATTGCTTTGTTCTTGTTTCTTATTGCTCTTTTCCTCCACTTTTAGCACCAACTGATATCACTTGTGTATGGTGCTGGGGCATAACAATCTTAATTCCTCTTGAATATGCCATCTCAAGCCATTTAAGTATCTGGCTACCTTGATGCTCTCATCCTCTACCACCTTGGATCTCAGACACAACTTCTGAAATTCCTTAGTGTAGTTACTCACATCCAAGTCTCTTTGTCTCAAATTTTGTCTCCTCTTATGCAACTGGATCTCATAATCTTCAGGGATGTATGCCTCTTTCACCTTGGCTAACATGCCCTTTCAAGTAGCTATTGGGTTCTTGCCCTCTTTTTGCCTCTCTTATTGAATAAATTTCCACCAAGTCAATGTTTCCCCTCTCAATCTGGACTTGTCCACCTTCACCTTTTGTGCCTCGCTGATTCTATCACATTCAAAGTGATTCTCCAATCCCTCTATCCATTCCAGGACTACCTCAGGCTCCATTTTTCCACAAAAAAGTGGCACTCCTTCTAAGGATTTTCCTCCTAAGGCTTTTATTTCTTTAAGGAAAGGTTCTTCAGGTAGAATAGGGTCTGTTTCAAGAGTCCTATCCTCTTCTACAACTTCTTTACCCTTCCCTTCATTGACCTTGATTGTCACTTTCTCAGTTTTATCTTCAACTACGTCTAGTTTGTTCTCTAGTTGTAGTAATCTTTCTCTAAGGAGCCCATTTTCTTCCTCTTATTCTTCTACCTTCCTTAGACTATTCTCTCCTACTGATTCAAAGTCTGTCATGTGTTGGCTTCTTCCCAAATCTTGGTTGCTCTGATGCCACTATGATGGGGAGGTAAAATCAAAGAGAGTTAATTCCTTGTCTAAGGGAGGTCAAGTGTTGTCCTAGTGGGATCCCTTCATTGTTCATCTGGTCTACTAATCAATTTATACATCTCAACTCTCTAGGAGTGCTCCCAATCAAGATGTGCTCACTGGTTTCTCAGGCTTGTTTGAGATTCACAAGGGTAAATCCAACCTCACACTCTCAAACTCCTAACAAATGCTTATAGAGGTTATAGTAGGTATTTATGATGTTTTCCAGGGGTAATCAACTACTTTTTAGTATGGTTTTGATTCATTTTCCCATCGCTCCTTCCTTTCCCTATTTTCTAGGCCTAATAGCCCTAGAGCCCCAATTAGCCCTAACTAACCGGTTTTTGTGGATTTGCTCACAATTTCACCAAAGACCCACACAAACTCTTTGATTATTAGGATACCCTTTTGGAAGTACTTTCCAATTTATGAAGTGAGGAATCTCATTCTGATCGTACAGGTACGGAACCCGAGAAATGCTTATTTTAGAAGGTTTTAGGCTTGTTTTGGTCTTTTTCCAAGGGTTAGGTGTCTTCCTTGATCTGCCACACCTCCAAATTCACACATTTTCTCTGCCACACCCCACTTGTTCATTCCAAACACTCTACAACTCCAACCCTTCTCATCCCTGCAAATTTAAGTAATTATGTTACTATAGTCCAGATAATTGATTTATTTAATAAATCAGTTATTCCTTATTCTCCTAAGCTTATCTAATCATTTATTTATTCTAAAATCCCCTTAATTAATTAATCTAAATTAATTAATTAAATCAGGTGATTCCTACAAATCACTCTCTTTAATTTCTCATTAGCCTAATTAATTCTTCTAGAATCCCTCATAATCATGCTTAACATTATTCTTCAATTTTAAATTCCCCCACTCATTCTCTCTCCTCTTGTCAAATCCTCTTACAAATCCCAATTGTCTTCTAATCCCTCATTATCTCACCTAATCCTCCTTAATCATTTTTAAGTGGCTAATCCCCATGATTAGCCACCAAGTCAATTCATAGCCATAAATGGCTAAATCCACTTGTCCCCTCCTTGCCTTCCACCTTAAATGCACCCAATTGGGTCATTTCAAGGATTTCAAAATTTCACATTCTCCTATTCCTTTCACTTTCCCAAGGAATTATAAATTCTTTTTTCTCATTCCCTTTCCCCATGCATCTCATTATTTAGGAATTTTTAATTCCCTCTTCATCCCCCAAGGAATTTTTAATTCCTTTTTTCTTCCCTATGTACTTGAGGATCTCTTCCTCATGTACATTGTGAAGTGTGGAGACAAGAAATGCCTTTATGGAAAATATCTTGGTGTCCACACTTGTCACTTCATGTCCTCTCAATCCATGTGCTTCTCTTTCCTTCAATCTCCACCCTTGATTTATTTTCAATCTCAACCATCCATTCATCCTCCCTCAGATCTATAAATTGGGGTCTCCTCCCCTTAATTTCTCATCTCCAAGTCAAGTAATCTCATGCTGCCATTTTAGCTTTAGCAATCCATCAAGAGCATCTCCATTGTAGTCAAATATCCACTTAGAATCCATATCCATCACTCAAGAATCCATCACTCCACCCTTTTTATCCTTGTTGTGCATCTTGGAGAGCAACCCACATCCAATCTTGGAGCCAATCCAACCAAGTGGAGCATTTGGGCGCATTCCACTTCATCAAAGGCTCAATCCGAGGAACAAGAGAAGGTTTGTGAAGGTATAATGGTGTTTTATCTTGTTTTGAATGTTTTGAATGTTTTTATATATTGAAATATATGTATGTATATATGTATATGTATACATATGTATATATATGTGTGTGTGTGTGTGTATACATACATATATGTATATATACATATATATGTATGTATATATGTATACATATGTATGTATATATGTATATATGTATGTATATATACATATGTATGTATGTATGTATGTATATATGTATATATATGTGTATATATCTATGTATATATATACACACACATATATATACACATATATGTATACATATATATATATATATGTGTGTGTGTGTATCTATGTATATATATATACACACAAATATATACACATATATACGTATATATACACATATATATATGTATAAATGTGTATATATATGTGTGTGTGTGTATATATCTATGTATATATATATATATACACACAAATATATACATACATATATATATGTGTGTGTGTATATATGTATATATACATGTGTGTATATATATATATATATACATATATACATATATATATATATATGTATATATATATATATGTATGTATACATACATACATATATACATATATATATATATGTATATATGTATATATATATGTATATATGTATATATATATATACATATACATATATACATGCATATGCATATGTGTGTGTGTGTGTGTATACTTATGTATATATGTATATACATATGTACACATGCATGCCCACGTTTACAGCCACATATGTATGGCACTGTATTTTTTTGTATGCGTGTGCTTTTTTATGCGGTCAATAGCCCAAACACACACATATACATAGAGGACCAATAGTGTTATTTGTGTGGAGAAAAGCCTAGATAGGAAGGGGCAGTTCTCCACACAAAATAGCATGCATGTAGAATTTCCATACGTCGTCATACAAGATATGAGGCCATATATGATAGCAGGCTTCATAAGGTGATGGTTATATACATTGGCGGGCTCCACGACCTGACTTGGATGCAAACTTGTTGTCATCAAATGTTACGAGCACCAAGCAAAAAATCAATTCTTGTCCATTGTGTGTGTGTATATATACATCCAATGGATAGGAATTGCTTTTTTTGTCTGGAGAATAGCTGCTTCCATTTTGAATGCATTTTGACATTGACAATGACAATGGACGAGTACTATTCTACATGAAAAAAAATAATTCTTGTCCATTGTGTGTATATACACACATACACATGCACACACTCACACACACACACACACACACACACACACACACACACACACACACACACACACACACACATAGGTATATATATATATATATATATATATATATATATATATATATATATATATATATATATATATATATATATATATATATATATATATATATATATATATATATATATATATGCCTGATAGTGCTATTTTGTGTCAAGAATAGTCCCCACTATTTTGAAAGAGCAATAAAAAATTTTGGAATCCTTGAATGGGCTAAAGAAAAGCCACAACCAAAAGAAAAGGGAGAAATACGTGGTGCCATATATATACATATACATATAAGCAGAATAGTGCTAATTTTTCTATAGAATAGCCCCTAGTATTTAGGATTCACACAACTCCATTGTATGCAGTTCTAAATAAATTTTAATGTCAATATCAAAATGCGTTCCAAACAAACACATTCAAGATACCAAACAATTGCTCCATTGTAAATTTTTCCAAATTTTGTAAATGTCAATGGCGCATAATTCCTGCAAAACATTCAAAGTCAAAGCACAACCAAGTTTACTATTTGACAATTTCATAGCTCTATCATATGCATTTCAAAAAAATTCAAATATTAGTGGCATAATGCCTACTAGTCACACACATTCATAGGTGAGTGCATTTTAAGGTGGCCAACAAAAACAATTGCCACTAAACTCATTGTGGACTCTTCAAATGCTTTCACACCATAACATATTTAGTGGGGGACTCTACTCGTTAAGGTGTCAATCCAAAACATGCTTTTCATCTTACAAATATTGACAGAAGGTTTCGAATACAACAAGAAGACACTACCATTTGAAGACCTTTATACTTGTGAATTTCATTGCATAGACCATTCAATTTGAATGTTTTAGTGCAACATAATTCATCAATACAAATTTTTCAAATAACATTATGTCCCCATTGTATTTCATAGTGGCAATGTTGTGTGCACGTCTAGGACCCCGTGTATGTATTGGCTCAACTCCCCTCACCATTTGCATTCGATGTGTAAAGTATGTTTGTATAGAATTATGACAATTAAAATTAAAAGTCACTTCAATTTAGATTACAAAGGTAATAAACACATCTACTATAGGCACCCTAGTCAGTTATTGGTTTCAAAGAATGACATATATATGAATGGTTCATTACAGAAAGGTAGTTACAACATCTAGGACAAGTATGAAATATTCACTATTGCAATTAAAAGACACTTCATTTTGTGCATGTAGTACATGGTTGACTGCAACAATGCATGTATTTTATACAATGTCAACAATTGTTTAATGAACTCTATAACATTGTCATGTTTATAAACCATTTGGGCATGCCATGCTAGGGGGGTGACTTGGATGGTACAATAGCAATTTTATTGCATCTTTGGCATCTACCGAAGCGGCTATACTCCGAATAAAATAACACACATGTAAAACTTTCATACATCCGCATACATACATGGTTGTATAGATGGGAAAGCTTTTGGTTGCGGGCTTTCAATATAATTCTTCTATGTCTATTGACTACAAGGAAATTAACATACTAGAGCCACAAGATGAAGAAAATATTTTAGAAATTACTGTCATTGGATTTGAGTTTGTTGGAATTCTTCTAGATGAACAACTAATGATAAGCAATTTGGGAATGCTGACACTGATTGAGAATTACAAATAATAAATTTAGAGGACAATTATTTAAAATTGGGTCAATTTCAATGGCGTGAATGAGAAATTGATTTCCAATCTAATAATAAGAATAATTTTTAGTTTTCCAAATGGGTTCCAAATAACCTACTTTTTTTTACCATGGATGCATAAAGATTTGCCAACCTAGATAATTCGCTTTGTGAAATGGAGATAAAGACATCTCCTACTTCTAATGGTGATAATATCAGAGTACTACAATGGAACAATTGTGGCATGTGGAATACACTCCAGAGATTTCAATGCAGGCAAGTGCTATTTTGGATGAAATATAGAGGGTTTGGAGTGGTTGCAACAGTGAAAAGGAAATAGGGGTTTTTGCATGTTCGATTCTTGAAAAACCACTTGGGGTTTGGAACAATTGCAACAATGAAAAGGTAATTGGGGTCTGCCATTATGAAAAAAAAACAAGGAATATGGAGCACTCCAACAGTTAAGCAAAGAAGAGGCATTTTTGCAACCGCGTGAAAAAGAAAAAACAATTGTTTTTGCAACTGTGTGAAGTATGATTGCAAATAACCTACTTTTTTGCCATGCGTGCAAATAGATTTGCCCACTGAGATAATCCAATTAGTGAAATGGAGATAGAGACATCTCCTACTTAAAATAGTGATAATATCAGAGTTGTGCAATGGAACAGCTATGGTGTGTGGAATACACTGGGGATTTCAACACATGTTGGTGCCATTTAGGAAAAAAACACGGGCTTTGGAGCATGGGTTACAGTGAAAAAGGAAATAGGGATAACTTGTAGGTGCCATTTTGGAAAAAAACAGGAAATTTAATGGTGAAATGGTTCTTTATAAAAGAAAACCTTCAAGAAAGAAGTTGCAGAGATAGACCACTTAGTAAAGTTGGGTATGACTTAGAAACTTTGTAGGGAAATATGGATTGTCAACTAAAGTTGTTTGAACACAAGCAAGATAAGGTTGTTGATAAACCAAATCGGCAAGAGTTACCAAGATATATGTAGTTAATGAAATATATTGCATCATTAGAAAAATTCAAAGTATTTCTAAGAATGATGTGGTATCCATGTATCTTCAAAAAGAGTAAACCAAGTGCATAAGAAATTCTCCAACTAAATTTGAATTAAATAAAATAAAAAAATTGATTCAAAGGGGCATATATAATAAATTCATAACCAAATTATTTTCCCAATCATCAATCTCAAAGCGGCTATTCTCCCCACAAGATAGTATACAATTAAAAAAATGTTATTTGGATGGATAGCATACAATTACAAAAATATTATTTTTTCTACTAAATGATAAAGATACCAAAATGATCTCGTAAACGAACCAAATTCATTTCAAATTCTTCAATTCTCAACATTATTAGAGGACTTTGCAATCTTACCTTTCTCTTAAAAAGAAGAACCCATTAAAAAGCATAGACCTTCGTGCAATAATACAATTATTTCCTTTAATCTGTAACTAGTAGCACCAACTTTACGCACTAACAATTCAACTTTGTGCTCAGTGACATTGTTCCTTCAAAATCATACCTATGGAATGCTTATATTTATACGCTTTTATCTAGTGACTCCACTTAATTAAATTGATAAAAGGTTATGTATTTAAACATAAATTCATGATGCTTAATGCTGAAATACAATTCATTGACTCTACATATCACCACACAAAACGACATGATATATAATGATGATGGCTTGGATGACAAGACGACCATTCATAATTTCATAATGCAGAGGGACTACTTTTAGAATGTCGGGATGTCCAACTTGAAACTGGACTTGTTATTGATAATGCTGAATAATAATTATTGAACTAATCATTATAATAATTATTAAGCATTAAAAATTTATCTTCTTATTAATCACATAATTATCTAATAAGTTGATAAAATGTTAATCATATTACACACTTATTAATTAGATAATGATCCAAGGAGATAAGTTGATAAATTCTCAATCATTAAACTTTCATCATTATTACGCAGAACCTCTTGTCAATTTATATGTGCAAAACACTTATTTCACACTGTTCAAATCATTCGTGTTATCTACATGGTCATTCCGTAGTAATACATAGTGAAATACCATTGTGTTTTTCACATGGCCAGATCGAATGTGTGCAAAACTGTCATGGGTTTTACCAATACACCAAATACTACAATGTGCAAAACTTTCATGTCTTTTAACAAAATTTCCAAATTTTTTACAATATTTTCAAAACCCTAGTATACTTCCCAAATTTATTACAATCCATAGAAACAATTTGAAACATTACAAAAACCATCATAATTTTTAACAACCCACACCGGATAATACACTTTGAAAAATTTCCGTGTCATTTAGCATTTACAGTCTCGAACAACTGAATGCGTCCACACATACAATTTTTACAGACTTTTGCAAACCCTAGTCCATCCCCCAAATTTAAAACCCTAGAAACATTAGAGAGCTCAACATTCCTTTTCCATAGTCCCTAGCAGCATGGCAAATTGGCAAAAAGTATTGGAAAAAATATATAACTCTCAACACTCGACCTCGCTTAAAAATCTCCACGATTCGGCCTCCAACACCCCAACGACCATTTCCTTGCATACACTGTGAACAACATAAAATAATAGAAGAATTAGAGATAAAACAAGGCAAGCAAACACATTAAAATAAATAAATTATCGCCATTAAACAATTATTTTGCAGACTCACTAGAGGTTTCTGCACTCTGCGAAAGATTTTTAAATTTGCATAAACCCTTTGCAAAAATTTGAAAAGATTGTCTAAATGCATGGAGAAATTAGCTAGGTCTCATTGTGTAAAGACTCTCCAGTCACCACCACTCGCGATATAAAAGCTTTTGGAATGGAAGTAATCCCCGACCAATTGGAATACATGCAAGCGGACTCTCCACCCACCACCAATCGCGATATAAAAGCTTTTGAATGGAAGTAATCCCTGACCAGTTTAAATACATGCAAGCGGACCCTGCACCGCCTATTTGTCCCTCCTATTTTATCGTGGCTTTTTTTTAGCCCATTCACGGATTCCAAAAAAATTATGGGCTCTTTCCAAAAATTTTGAAAATCGTTTTATCTTGTCGTCTGATGAACCTGCCGAAAACTCGCTTAACGCTGATCACCACCTCATCGTCACCGTTCGCTGCCTTCTCATTGCATGCCACGTCATGCAGTCTCAGCCAGAGCCGAAAAGTCAATCTTAAGGTGGCCCATGAAACATATTAAAAGGTAGCCCATATGAAGAACACATGATAGAAAACTCAATACCCTCATTTAATATATGTTGATAACAAGTGAAATATAGATGATGATAGTTTTCTTGCAGATCTGCGCACCAATTACATAAATTTTGAACAACTTCAGAAACTACATTGCATTCAAGCAAAAATAACAGGGAGAGAGGAAAACTCTTCATAATGACTTGAGCAGGGGAGTTGGTGTTAGGCAATAAAAAATTTGCTGGTACCTGTTGCACTATGTATTAGCTACATCACGTGTAAAGCAGTTTGGAAATGGATTTTTGCTTAAAACATATTGTGTTTTCTGAGAGGACAAAGTTTAGGGCAAACTGATTCAGGCGAAAAGGGGAGGTCTTTGCCTTCCTTTGTGGGGTCCCTTTCCTTGAACTGTACCATTTCCCATCTGCACCCAATGTTTGTCTATATCCTAGCTGATTACAACTAGCCATGATCTTATTGTCCCAAACCATCAATCGCTTACCATGTCCATAAAGGAAAAAACAAGGGATAAACCCTACTCACGCCTAGAGGACCTGCAACACCCTTCATTTTCTAAATCGATGGGAAATACAGTCAATACCTTCTCACCCCCTTTACTGGCGCTCCCTAAACCTTATGTGAATGCCATGAATGAAGGAGTTTTGGCATCAACTTTTCAGAAGTCACCTGTTGATGAGGAGGGAAAGGAGCAGATGGATTCTTAGAAAGTGTTGGACTCACATAAAGCAAAAGGATTTTTTGCCAATCATCCTCAAACTCGGGAAGTGAGAAATGGAGGTAAGATTCTAGAATGCATTCTTCCTGACGGGGTCTTATATGTTATTGATGGTTGCGGACAGAGATCGGTCATTCTTTTTCTTTCTTAGAGGAGTCCCTCCAAAATAGGATTTTAATAAATGGGTTAAATCACATTGGGAAAACAGGGGCTAGTCAATAGAATATATTAGAGGTCTAGGAAGAGGCTACATTTCATGCACTTTTTATTTAGCTAAACATGCACAAGCAAACCTTCACTATGGGTCTTGGATAATATGTGGCCAAATATGTTATTTATAGGCATGAGATCTAGACTTTCACCCTGAGGGAGCTTCCAAGTCATATCCGATGTGGGTAGAATTCCCTTTCCTAAATTTAGCCTCTAAATCGTTTCTCATTTAGACATAGTAGCCCAATTAGGTAGAGTTTTTATGGTGCAAAAACAATGCAGCCAAATAAAGTTTGTGTTCATCCTAGGGCTTGCATTGAACTTGACTTGAATAAAACACTTCCTGATTCTCTCTAACTAGTTGGACCAAGTTTTATCTTCTCTCTTGACTTGTTTCTTACCTCAAAAAACCTAATGCTTATTTTTATTGTCGCAAAGAGGGTCACTTAATTAGAGAGTACTTTGTTTGTAAACCCAAAACCAACCCCAACTCATCATCACCTTTCGCTCCTTCTGTTGACCCAATCCCTCGCTCTCGTGACAATTCTCACATTGATGGCACCCCCCCTTCTCCTCCACTTGTGCAACCCTCTAAACTCTTTTCTCCTTCTCAATCTCAACCTTCTTCTGATCCATTGGTTTGTCACTCCCCTTCACCTAGTTCTTCCTTAGATAAGCCTTCTTCTTACAGGGATGCCATCCTTGAAGACGGCTGGAGAATGGTCGAGAGAAGAAAAGAGAGCTCAAATCTGCAAAATGAGAGAAAACAATCGGTTGCTTCCAGAGTTAGATCCCCTTCACTAAGACCTCCAAGGCAAAGATCAAGATACCCTGTTGAGGACCTCTCTAGAGAAATCATTCCCCTTCATCAATAAGACTCCTTATGGGAGAATTAGTTTAAAGTTATGAGTTCAGAAGATATGGATTTCACACCTAAAATTCAATGAAGTTTTTGGTTATGTTATATGGAATGTTAGAAATTTATCTATCCCATCAAGGAAAGTTCATGTAAAGAAGACACTACAAATTTATAAGCCTGATGTAATTTTCTTGTAGGAAGTTAAAATTGGAGAAACTCGCCTCCAACTTGCTCTTCAATCCTTATGCAAGGAAGGTTGATTTAAAACCACTCTTCATAATGAGGGAAGTGGAGGTGCAATGTTAGCTAAGAATTGCTCCTTGATTAGCTAAATTAATTATTGTTGATCCAAAGAAGAACCATTGATCTTTGCTCCATCTATGCCCCCAACATGTCACAACCCTTATTTTTCAAAATTATTAATTAATAATAAAATTGAATGTATATGATTTTTAATATTTAATTAATATATTTATTGAATTTTTACTTTTAAATTTTAAATTTAGTAAAATAGAAACTATATTAATAATTTGCTTTTTTTGGTCGGTAATATTTTGTATTTTATTGCATTATAAAATATAGAGATTACAACAAAAAATTGGGCTTCTAGACTGCAAAATAGCCCTACTTTGGATATTATCCTTACATTCTTCATCACTAAAAATTCCAAAACCCCTAGGCAAAATAAAAAACACCATTAACAACAAACCCATCCCATTTTGTTAAGCTTTGTTGCTCCTTTACACAGGGTAAACCATAGTCCCTTACCTCCTGCGACTAAATCCACCCTAACCCTATAGCATCTTGCAGAAAAGGGTTGACCCAACTAAAAACCACCATATATTACTATGCACTGTAAAAACAACTAAAACTATCTTACAACACTTTATATGTAATATCTATAGTCTTTAAAGCTTCAGCTCAATCTAAACAGAAACAAAACTAGTATCATCTGTGAAGCTTGCACCAGTCGCTCTCCTTCTCCTTACCCTTGATCGCCTGCCTCTAGGAATAACCTCCGGCCATGCCCATGTCAACTCATTGTCTTCCCTCTCATGACGCATAATTATCCCTTTGAGTCTTTCCTAGGCCCGCGCTCTTTCCAACACATAAGCCTCCTTATCCACCTTCCCAATCCACCGAACAAAGGAAACTATGCCAAATTCATCGGCATCCTTTGCATCTTAAGAGCCTTATGAATAGTCCAGTCCAACTCCAGGCACAACCCACTCCAAAATGGAATACAAACCATCGAGCAAAGCATCATAAAAAATGGAGGTAGCAACCCACTTTACCGTTTCTATGTCTTCACCAATTTCCAGACCCCAAGCTATAACCATTGATATAATATCCAAATTCACCTTCCACCTTGATGAATTCTCCATGAAATAAGGCCCCATGACCTCCATTGTCATGTTAACCGCCTCTGCTTCCTTAAAGCGTAATAACCTCGACATTCTATCTCTACTCACAGCTCCCTTGAAACCCTTATGCTATTTTTTTCTGCTCACTGTGAAATTCGCCTCCATGTTTTTATTTTTAAGAACTCCAACACTCTGCCAAATCACCTCCTCCCTAATCAATTTTTGCACATGAATTTTACTGCTTCGCTCTTTGACAATGTAAACCTTGCAAACTTCACCTTTTTATAAGCCATCCACAGTCCTGCATTATTGATTTGATATGCCACCCTACTAATCATGCCATCGCACTTCCCATTGTCCTTGAAGAATTCACATCATCAGCCACCCATCTTAACATGCTCACCAATATTTGTGTAATATTTTGAATGTGATGTCCGAGAAAGAGTCGTGCATTCCCTATCATTAAAAGATTGGACACCTCATAAATGCCACCAATTCCAACTTTCATTTCCAATCCTAAGAGGATCATCCTTCCAACCCATGTGTGAGACATCATATCAAATTTTCCAAAAGAGGGAGCCGCACATATTATACTGCAAGATGACATCACCAACCTAACGTCACTCACCCACCATCTGAAACCTACTCATTGTACTATCGCATCATCCAGTGTTGAGATCCCTTGGAAATATTCCAATCTTACTTTGCCTTCCAACTCAAAGGATAGATCCAATTTGGAAAGTCTATCTGCAGTCTGGTTTCCTTCTCTTCGGAAGTGACTAATTTTGAAATTTTCAAAAAAAATTAAATCCTCTTTAATCAAAGTAATAAATCCTTGTAAATGCCATGCTCTGATCTCCCCATTCATTATGTCCTAAATTATGATCAGGGAGTCTCCTTCCAGATGGAGATTTCGAACACCTTGGATTCTGGCCAATCTAATTGCTACTAGAGAAGCTTGCGCTTCAGCCTCATTATTCGTGCATCTCCTTAATCTTTTTGCTCCACACTTAATTAAGTCTCCAAAATCATTCCACAAAACAAACTCTGCTCCTGCCACATTTCTGCTAGATTGAGCCACCCCATCAAAGTTCACTTTAAACCAACCCTTTTCTGGAGGTTTCTAGTGAGCATCCAAAGCTTTCTTATTTTGCCTCCTGTTGTTAGCCAAAGAGCCATGCCTAATTTTAAATCCCAACCAAGCTCTCTATATATTTCTATCTATTGAGGTAAAGGGAGAAGTCAACGAAAAAGATTGGGAAGCTGCTACACCTACAACCTCTTCTATAGCCCTATTAATTCTAAGCAATAGTCTACTTACATCCTCAACCTTATCCTGAAATATTCTATGGTTACGCTCTTTCCAAATATCCCATATGACTAAAGAGGGGCTAATTCGCCATACACTTGAAAGGGTTGACTTGCTTGGCTACCTTGGCCAACTTTGAAAGACTTCTTTGATGGAGGATTGAAGAGGGCCCTGCCAATTTAGTTTCTCTTGGAGATCAGACCAACAACTCATTGCTAACTCACATCTCAATAGTAAATGATCTATTGACTCCTTCGACTTGTTACACATCACACATTTGGAAGGGCCCATAAAACCGAGCCTTTTCCTTCTATCCCCTGTTAGAATTTTGCCTTTAATAACTAACCATGCAAAAGCACCATCTTTCGAAAGGCACACTTTACTCCAAAATAGGTCCTATATCCTTGAATGATTCTCCTCCCTACCTTCCAGAAATTGATAACCTAATTTAACTAAATAGTTCCCATCCCAAGCTCCACACAAAATCACCCTATCCTCTGTGCATGTAAGAAAAATATTTCTCTGTTCCAGAACGTCCATGAGTCATCGTTAAGACTGAGAAGACAGACCTATTGTCGCAAGATCCTTCCAAACCCATTCCTTTCCAAAATCCCCATCGACAGTCCTCATATAATCTTTGACTCGATCGCCCCAAAGTTGCACCAGGTGATCCTTTATCACCGAGAAGTCCCCTATATCTTTAATGGCTGAAAAATCTGCCCAAGAGTCTTCCCAAAACTTAGCTTTCGACCCTTTACCAATCTACCAAGTGAGATGATCAGTGACCACCCCTCGACAATCCACTATGAAATTCCATATGGCTGGCCCTTTAGGTGGGTTACAAATTATGAAAATTCTATGATCTTTAGGAGAATCTATATATTTTGCTCACAACACTTTGACCCACATTTGGTCTGGATTAGTGTATATGCTCCACACCAGCTTAGCCCCTAAAGCTATATTCATTTTGTGCCAATCTCTCAACCTAGCACCGCCCTTGATTTTCGCTTGACAGATTTTATCCCATGCCAATAAGGGGATTTTGTCATGATCATTTGCTCCATTCCAAAATAATTTTTCATCCTTTGTTGAATTGCATTAATAACCTTTTTCAGGATCTTTAAACTCATCATTGAGAAAATTGGAATAGCAGACACAATAGATCTTAACATTAAAATTCTTCCAATTGAAGTAAGCCACCTGCTTTTCCACCCATCCATTCTATTTATGCAGCTATCAATCAGATTTTTCCACAGATCAGACTTATTTGCACCCCCGAAAAAAGGAATTCCTAAATATTTACCTGGAAGAAACCCCACTTTCATGCCTAAAATTCTGCAAATCTCCCTCTGTTTACATGGTTTGGTGTTAAAAAAGAAAATTTCAGATTTGGACCAATTTACTTTCTGACCAGAAGCCTTTTCATACATATCCAAAGTCTCCTTAATGACTCGAGCTTCCCTTGCTAACACATCCCCTGCCAAAAAAGTATCATCTGCAAATTGCAAGTGTGTTAGAGGATTCACTCTTGCTGCAATTTGAACACCTTTCCAAAGCCCTTCTTCCCACTTCTTTGAATTGAACCACCCAAGAACCTCTGCCATAATAATGAACAGAAAGGGCGAGAGAGGATCACCTTGCCAAATACCTTTCTTAGACTCTAAAAAACCTTGAGGGATTTCGTTTATAATGACTGAAAAACAAGGGGAGCTGATACAACTTTGCACCCAAGCAATTCATTCCTTACTGAAACCAAATCTCCAAAGGACTTGCATAAGAAAGTCCCTATTCACCTCATCATAAGTTTTCCTTATATCTACCTTAGCCATCATCTTTTTTGTCCTTTCCATCCGAATGGAATGAACAACTTCATGTGCGAGTATGATACCTTTGTAAATAGATCAACCAGGGCAAAGCCACTTTGTTCACTAGAAATGACCAAATCTAGGACTAGTTTTAATCTATTCTCCATTACTTTGGATATTATCTTGTATATGGTATTGCATAAAGAGATCGGACGAAAATCGTCAAAAGATGTGTACTCTGCCTTCTTTGGAATCAAGGCTATAAAAGTGTTGTTGAAATCCTTTAAAACAAAACCCCCTTTCCTTAACTCCTCCACCACTTCCACAATATCATTTGCCAAGATGTCCCAAAATTTTTGATAAAAAGGAGCTGGGAAGCCATTCGGCCCTGGAGATTTGTCTGATCCTAATCTAAAAACAACTTTTTTCACCTCCTCCACTGACGTCGGGTCCATTAACATTTTGTTGTGTTCTTCCTTAACACCTAAAGGAATAACCCCCAAAATATGATGCATATCTCCTCCATGGTTCACCTCACCATTGAAGATATCCGAAAAATGTTTAACTGCCTCCAAATTAATCTGATTTAAATCTGTAATAGTCACCCCTTCTTTATTCTTTATGGAAAAAGTCTTGTTCTGAGATCTCCGGACTTTGACTGAAGTGTGGAAATTTTTTGTATTTATATCTCCATCTTTCAACCATGTTTCCCTAGACTTTTGTCTCCAAAAGATTTCCTCTCTAGCTAACACCTCCGAGTATCCTTTGTTCAAATTTTTTTCTTTAATGAAAGCTTCTTCATCCATTCCCTGTCTGATTATTTGTTCATGAAGTGCTTTTAACTTTTCTTCTAGTTCTAACTTTTCATTGAAAATATTCCTAAAACATTCTCTATTCCATTTCTTGAATTGCTCCTTTAAAAACTGTATTTTTTTGAAAAAAATAAAGGCTTTGTTACCTGGTCTTTCTGGAATATGCCTCCACCACTGCTCCACAAGATTTTTGATATTGCTATCTCCTAGCCACATTGCTTCAAATTTAAAAGGGCATCTCTCTGGAGCACTGTCTTCTTGAATTCTGAAGCAAATAGGATAATGATTTGATCCTGTTATAGGTAGAATTTCAGCAACACAACTCTAGTGGCTCTTCATCCAATCCCCAGCAATAAAAAACCTATCTAACCGCTCTGCTATGTTCAGAAAACCACTCCTCCTATTAGTCCAGGTGAATTCCCCCATTTTGAAGGGAATCTCAAGCAGCCCATAATTCATGACAAAAGCACTAAAGTCTCTCTCACTCTACCGATTCCAGCCCATGCCACCCATTTTGTCCGAAGGGTGAAGTAGAGCATCAAAGTCTCCACCAAGAATAAACAAATTTTCCTTGTTATTCCTCATGATGTTTGATAACTCATCCCACAACTGCAATTTCATATTAGAGTTGTTAGGCCCATAAATGTTGATAAGGAAAAAACAAGTTTGTAACTGCTTTGATTTAATTTTCAACCACTGCCACCACCGGGTGGTTCTAATGACAACCACATCTATAACCGACTCCCGCCAAAAAGCAGCAAGGCCTCCAGAGGCACCTTGAGCTCTCACAAGACTACATTTCCAAGATTGAAACTTCTTAGAAAAAACACCAAAATCCTCTTCTTTGATCTTTGTTTCCTGCAACAAAAAAAAATGTCCGGTCTCACTTGATCAAGGCACCATTTGATCAAGCGAATCTTGTCAAGGGCATTGCAGCCCCTAACATTCCATGATAAGGTCCTCATTGCTCTCGGGAAAAGGCATAGCCTTTTCTCGATCTCAATTTTCTTTGGCCTGCAATATTACCCACCATTTCCAACTTGGCCTTGTTAGATTTGGTACCCCTTTTCTTTTTCTCTCCCACTTTAGCTTTTGATCGGAGAGATAGAGTCATTGCTAGAGTTCATTTTTCATGGGTTCCTACTAGGGTTAAAAAACCAAGTTCATCATCTCCATCCTGTGAATAGGATGACTCGCTCTCATACTCTGAATCTAGAAGATCCCCTCCACTATCTTTTACACCTTCAAAAGAGCTTTCCAGATTTCTTATCGAAGATATTTGAATGTCTTTAAAAATCAGATCCTCCATAATTGGGTTTGAATTTTCAATCAACATTTCAGAGACGATCGGTAAACTTTCAGGTTCTGGGGCCATGGTAATCTCCTGGTAAGTCTTAACAATAGGATCTTCTACCTATTCCATAGGATTTGTTGAGAATGCATCCATTTTCTCCACTTGGGGTTCTTCCTGACCAGTGCTATTGCTTTCCTGTAATGTAGGGATTTTTTCCTCTTCTAGATTCCCCCTGTCCTCCATTTGTAGCGATCTTCTTTCTTCAAAAAAGGGATTCTCCAAACTCCACCCGGCATCCTACGCACATCTCCCTTGGGTGGCAACAACACACCCTGATTTATTCAAAAGGCAGGGGTTCTTCTATATCCATCATCCAAACTTTGCTTTTAGAAAGACCAAAGGAGTGTGTTTCATTAACAAGAGATTCATTGATTGCAGCCTTCTATGAATCGAATTTGTCCATCCTGAGAAACTTTGTTGAGTCGTTGCTACATTTTGAGGAAAATTGTATCACCCAATCCTTTTCATTTGAATGTTGTTCCCCATGGTAGCCTTCTGACAACCTGTTGATTTCCTCCTCTAAATGATGTTGCATCGCAACTTTGCCTTTATCATCTTTTTTGCAGAAACCCGATGGGTGGATTTTGATAGAGCATTTTGAGCATGACTCCATGTCTTCTTCCAAAATTACTTTTTGTTTCCAAAATCCCGACCCTGTTTTGATCTCTAAAGTGTCAAAGAGATTGTGGATCGGCTGCCAGTTGATGCACAACCTAGAGACCAAACTAAAATCTAAGGGGTCGACATATTCTTCAACCATCACAAACTCACCTTGTTTATCTCCTATTTGCTTCAATGTTTCCCAATCCTTATATTCTTGAGGGAGACGAGGCAGTTTTATCCAGATGAGGACAGTTTCTACCAAAGCTTCACAGGGGTTGAAGTTAGGCTTCTAGGTTGAGATATTTAGTCCTTTCCCTTCCAGAAAAAATGGCCCATTCTCTATTATCCAGTCTTTGTCTTGCGTTGTTGGACAAACAACTTGGTAGTAACCATTTCCAAATGTTTTGAGATCCTTTCCCTCCCCCCAGATTTTTTTGCACCAATCCCTAAATTTGGAAAAATCCGGCCACATTCCTCCCCATTTTACAAAAAGAGCTTTGTCAGTCAAAAAACTAAGTGACTCCTTCCATGCTTCATTTGATAACTCTACAGACAACACTCTACTAGCTTCTACATTAGGGTTTACCTCTAAAACCTTTGCTGCCTTGGAGGAAAGTTTTGGCTGTCAAAATTTCTCCTGAACCGTTCTGAAATCCACTTTCGGACCAGAGCACATATCCTGAAAACCCCGAAAAACACCGTCCTTTTGCGCCCTAGGAGGGCTGACCCTGCGATCCCCAGATCTATTGGACACCCCTTCGAAATCCCCAGAGCCTTCTATGTCCAATTTTTCTAAATATTCTGCTTTCGATAGCTGTTATTCCAGCCATTGTTAATGTTCCTACCGAACGACCATCTATAACCCGTTCCTCCTCTGTAGAGGAAGCCCTCGTGCTTCCTGAAACCGGAGCTCCCGCACCGCTCCGCCATCAAAGGGTTTATAAAACTATATTAATAATTAAACATATTGATATTATTAAAAATATATTTAAATATTATTTATAAATATAAAATTCATAATATATTTTTTTTAAAAAGAGTGAGTATTTATTCCTTAAAAAAGAGAGAGATTAGATGTTTTATTTTTAAGAAGTAAAACAAATTTAATAAAATTTATAAAAGAAAGGCCTTTTAAGAAAAAGTGAATGTTTAATATGCTTTTTAAAGAACATACCTTAATTTAAAACTAAAAGAAAATTAAAAGTCTTAAGCCACGTGAGATAAGTAAAGTATAAAGACCATGTAAAGTGGAATCTTATTTTAGTTTATTAATAAAAGCTAGTCATACATATTAAGGGTATAGACTTAAATTGTCCTATATATGGAATTGACGGGAGCTCTTTAAAAAAAAAAAAGTAAGAAGACAAGTTGTGTAGGAGAGGAGGGTTGTTTATTCTGGCTCCAAAATGGTACTATTTATATTTATTTTAGTTATATGGACAGTGGAAGACATAGTAAACAAAAGATGCAAAGCATCAAGTTCCTGCCAATAGTGTGATTAGTTTAGAGTAGATAAAAGTATAGATGGAGATAGAGAGGGAGAGGAAGAGATAGAAATAGTTTAAACAAATAAATGGAAATGATTATCTAATAATTGAATTAGGATAGAAAATTGAAATTGAAGTGTATTATAGTTAAGTAAAATGATAGGTGTGCGTAGTCTTAGAGTCGATGATGGATAGATGATGTAGGCTTTGATTGAAATATATTGGTATTGTTGAAAGATTAGTTATCTTAGTTTGATTAATTTTTCAAACTCTAAATTGATAAAGAGAATGATGTAGATGGATCTCGAGCTCTACGAGTTTGATCTCAATTATCATGAACTTCATGTAATGCACAAAATTGATCTGTGTTGTGTGGGAATGGACTAATAGAATGTAATTATGAACAAATATGCATATGTTAAGGTGGATTTTAGTCATTTGTTTTTTGTTTTATTTAACAAATTATTTTTGTTATAGAAATTTTAAGAATTCATAAGTCCTATTTAAGAATTTTTTAATTTTAATTTTTATTTTATGGAATAATATGAAATTTTTATTTTTATTTTATGGAATAATATGAAATATTGAATATATAAGTAATTTGATTGTTTTAAATTAGTATTAAAGATTAAATGATCTTTTTCCTATTAAATTTACTTAAGACTTAAATCTTATATAATTTATTTTTGTATTAAGCTTTTGAATTGCAATAGATTATGTGAGTCAAATATTCTCATAAATAAACAAACAATCACTTAACATATAAGTTTACTTCAAAATTGTATAACTATATAAGAATATTTCCACATAATTATTTTTATTTTCTATGTTTAATTCCATATTAATTAGCTAGTTGTTTTTTTCTTATAAACTTTCAAACACAAAAATATTATAAAAATTGTCCTATCCAAAAAAATATTATTCATTTCTTCAAAATATCTCACTTTATAAAAAAGTATTTTCTATAAAATAAAACACTTTGAATTAATATACATTCATGTTCCCTATAAAGAAGCCCACTTCCTCAATAATACAAATATTATAGTAAACATGCCATTTAGTGAAAAACATTTTTAATCTAATAATAATAACAATATATTTTTTCAAATACGGGAAGAATTGTAAGTCCGAAATTTTAAAGAATCAGGGAATTGGAAACCGATATCATAAATACCAACTACCATATTTAAACTTAAATAATTTAATATGTTAAGAAAATACTACCTACTTTTTAATAAATTATATACTGGTGAACACTTAACATTAATAGTTGATACAGTTTTAAAAAAAATCAAAACTTGCATATTTCTAAACTCTCCGTACTATAAATAAGGCTTCTTCCACAAAAAATTACCACAAAATGTTAATGAAACCCTGCCATAATGTAATAAGTGAGGGCCCACTTGCCACATGGAATCGCTCAAAGGGAGGAATAACTGTCACATCAGCCAAGATAATAATTTTAAGTTGAACAAAGCAGTACAAACAATAGTTTTCTTTGTACAGAGGAAACTATTAAGAGTTTTTAATTATCTTGTAATGCTGGGCTTGGGGTCAATTTCTTGCTGGCCTCTTGCTGTCCTTTTCTCTGCTGCTAGTTTTTTTGCTGGTCTTTTGCAACTGTCTTGTTTTGTTTCCTTCTTGAATATCTTTTGAATGTAATCGGGTTTCGGGTCCCTTAAAACCTGTTTTTACTTAATCAAAAACAATAGTTTTCTTTGTACATATCGTTTATTAAATGTATAAAAAATAGAATAATTTTTTTTTGAAAGCTGAATTTTCTACATACTATTTTCAATATGATCCAATGAGAGTACAAAAAAATGACATTTTTATAATTACATAAAATATAAAATAAATATATCTTTATTGATTTGGAATTTTTTCTTTCTATAATATTAAATGTTATACTATTGATTTGATTGTGCATTAATGTTGATTTGATTGTGCATAGCAATTCTATATTTTTTGTTGAGGAAAATTAAATTTTATACCTATAGAAATTAGCATAGACCAATCAAATGATAAATAAATCTTTTTGTAACTATTTTTTGTTAAAAATTTTACATGTTGACTTTTGAAAAGTTAAAAATTTATTTTAGATTGAAAATTTTAAAAACTTGATTGGTTGTCAAGGACAATCACTGATAACCATTTAAGACCATGGTGGATGCATAAGTATTCCTGCCATGTGCAGGAACTAATAACAGAACTCAGCAGAATAGTTGCGTTTGTTATTATAATACGGTATCATTTTGGAATCAGAATAACTGCATCCAGAGAGGATAGGAAGGCAAGTCTCTTATGTGTCGTGATTTCAATCCTTCTCTGTCATCATCTACATTTAAGTAATATTTTTGTCTTCAAAACTATTAATGAGAGTCGATTCTCTAGGTCTGCACCGCAAGTAGTGACTGTAGTGATAGATCCCATGTTTCTTTAGTAGAAAACAAATTTCAATGTTAGTTAAGTCGCTTATTTTCATTAAGTAATAGCGAATTCTTGAATCATTCCTAATCAAACTATGTATATGTCCTCTCACCTACCAGATACACTTTTGCTTAGAATATTTCTAGTCTTTTCAAAAAATCCACTCACTGTAGATCTTGTGATTAGTGCATTCCATGATATGATTTCTCTTAGTAACATTTTGTCAAGTGGTTCTCTTAGTAACATGAATCATCTAACCTTCAGTTGTTTTTAGTTATATGAGAGTAAATAATTCATCAAAATAATTGTTCTATGTTGGTTTGTTTTAATTAGCTTGAGATATTGTTGATGGAAAGGTTCCTAAATTAATCTTTACCATATCAAAAGATGGTGTATACCATGAATTCGACGTGATAGGTGAGGTTTATGTATTGACGAATTAGAACCAAAATTAGAGCTAATATATTTTGAGTATGAGATAAATGGTTAGAAACTTAGATTTCTAAGGGTTATATTAGTAATCCTATTAAGTACCTTTAATAATACCTTATTGGAAATGTCATTATCAATATGACAAGAGTGATAGAGAAAGAGAGAACTCAAAAGTTTCATCTATAATATATTTTGTTACTATATTAACTAGGCCTATCTCCTATTGATCGTAAAATTAATAGGCTCGTATCAAGGTATGACAATTTTTCTTTTGTGAAATACATTTATGTGCATTTATATGAATGAAGAAGAAATTGTCCTTTTTTTTAGAATAACCATGTATGATTATTCTAGATGTCCTTTTTTTTAATATGCTTATAAGCATTATATTCTTTTATAAGACTCTTGTATATATCTTTGTATGATCGTATGTATGCATGAGTGCAATCTTGTGTTTCCTCCATGATGAGATAAATTCAAGTTATGTTACCTCTTGGAATAAATGTGGTTGAGATGGAAGTGAGATCTCAAAAATATTTAGATGGTCAAGAAATAATTGTTGCTCAAGCTTTCATATGTATGATGTATACATCTTATATGCCCATGATATCATTACATTAGTGTTAGAATGTGGCTATATCATGCTACACAAATTCCATTACTCTTGTCAGTATTGCATTGCTAGTCTTCCTCATGGTGGGCTGGGTATTTTTCATGTCATGAAAGATTCCGAGAAAGTGTAACTACTTCGTGGTAGGGTGGAAACGTGTTTCGGCAATGTTCTCGCTCATGATGTGCTCGAGGGAGATAGATGTCAAGATTTATTGTCAAGGTGGTCTTTATGATTTTTTCTCATGTATACAATGTTATCGTCCTTGTGGTATATTGTAATGGTATATGCCTCCCTATGTTTAGTCTTATTATTGTTGCTTACTCTAACTTTATGTCAAAATTTGTAATTTCATGTCTCTATCTTGTGTATTTGAACACGCGACATTAATGAATGTTTGTTGATGTGTAATTTGTGAATTATGTTAATTTGATATTATGGTGGTCCCTACATAATGATTCCTCATCTCGAATCAAAGTATGGGAATTAATGGTTAATAATTTTCCATCGACTAAATGGTTATGGGGAGGTGACTTTAACATGGTGGAAAATCATCATGACAGAAGCTAGTTTAGCCCTCAGATTATCTCCCAAAAAGAATTTGATGCTTCGATCTTTACGAGGAACTCTATGGGAGTTTCTAACCCCATTGTAGATAAAAAATATTCTCATATTAATCATTGGTTTACTTGGTCTAATTAAAGAGAAGGGGATTTAAGAAAACTTAGCCGACTGGATAGATTTTATATTGCTGATTCTATTTCCATTGTCTCATTTTCTCATAACATCCTTATTAAAGTTGATGCTATTACCTCTCTCTCTAATCACCTTCCCATTTTTCTATCATGACAACTTTCTTCTTGCTCATCCCAACCCACAACCTACCTTACAAGATCAACACATCCAACCTTAACCATCCTAATTGCCTCACAACCCTTATTTCCATTTGGAATGATGCCCATAGACCTCAACAAAATGCTAGTTGGTTACATTGGTGGAATGATGTAATTTTGTATTGCACTTCTTTTCTAAGATCCTATGGCAAGAGAATGGCAAAACAAAGATCTAGAATGGAAAAAACATTTAAAAGATACCAATTGGAAAAACGCAGAGTCCTTCTAAATTTAGCACCAACTAATATTGCTCTTCAACTTGTTGTGGCTATTGTTGAAACAAAACTTAGAAGATTTTAACTTGATCGAGGAAGAGGAGCTCAATTACGAGCTAAGCTTCATTGGATGAAAGGAGAGAAAGGTACAAAATTCCATTTTAGCTATCTCAAATACAAACACTCTCAAGAAATAAATTATATCTATCTATGATCAAGAGGTGCAAATTCATGAAAATCTTGATGAAATCAAGTCTATTTTTTTCTAGTACTATCAAGAACTATTTATTGACCCTATTGAAAGTGATTAACTTCAAGATATTATTGAGGATATGCTTGGAAATTACATTCCTAAAAAAATGATTTGGAACAACAAACCTACCTTGATTGCATGCTTACTCTTGAAGAGTTTGATAATGCCTTGAAGGATGTGGATGACTCAAAAAGTCTTGGAATGGATGGGTTACATGTTGAATTTTACAAAACCATGTGGCCTTTCATTAGGGAGGACTTCTATGAGGTCTATAAAGAAGCCTTACCACAAGGATCACTTGGATCCTCTATCAATCAAGGATTGATTAAATTAATTACTAAAGGGAAAGATGAGAACAATATTTCAGGATGGAGACTAATTACTCTTCTTAATATCTCTTACAAGATTTTAGCCAAAGATATTGGTAACATAATCAAACACACAGTGCAACAGATTGTAAAGCCTGACAAAACCGGATTTATAGGAGAAAGATTAATTCTTGACAACTTGGTGTTGGCTTGGGAAACTGTGGAATGGGCCCAACAAACTGGACAAAATTACCTCCTAATTAAATTGGACTTTGATAAAGCATATGGTAGAATTAGTTGGCAGTTTATACTAAAGATTCTTAATTGGTTAGGCTTTGGTTAGTCTTCTTTTCATTCAAAACTCTCAAGAAGAGCTCAATAACACCCTTGAAGTCTTGGACTTGTTTTGTTCAGCTTCAGGCTCCAAACTCTCTCTTAATAAAACTAAATTTTGGATGACTTCTATAGATCAACCGCCTCCTTAGACACCCCCTGAATGGAAATTTATTAATTATGGTATTATCGTAAGATACCTTGGCATCCCCTTTGGGATTGGAGTTTCTCTATCTCAAATGTGGAAATGGTTCATCCATAAACTTAAAAGGAAGCTTGATTCTTGGTCAAACAAATTTCTTTCTATGGCTGGACGCATTCAAATTACTAACAAAATCCTTATATCTAGTCATGTTTAAATTTCATCTTGTTGGCTTCCTTCAAAAGGCTATTATACTCAATTAATAAAACTAATCGAAGGGTTCCTTTGGGGAAAATGTAATAATAGAAAAGGTCATCCAACTGTCTCATGGCTTCATTGCAGCACAAAAACAAAGGGGGTTTGGGAGTCATTGACCCACTTACTCAAGGAATTTGCCTCATAGACAAATGGATTATCAGAAATCTTCATGGAGAAGCACCATGGAAGTCTCTCATTATGCACAAGATTTATATAGCTAAAGCCAAAAATGCTTGGAAAGAGGTTGGTTGGAAAGACAAAATCCTTATGGTAAAATATTTTAAACCTCAAGCTTCTAGTCAATTTGGAACATATGGAAAGCTTGGCAGCAAGTGTCTCCTCTTCTTGAGTGGAAAGGGTAAGATCTTAGTCATGGGATGAAATTTTCCTCTTCATCTATTTGGTGGAATATATTGATTCTCATACATGATCAACCTCTTGATTTGAATTCCGAGTTGCATAGTAATATTTTATTCAAAAAAGGAATCATGGAATTTAGGGACATTTGGGAGTTCTCGTCATTAACATGGAAAAGTGATTTGAAACTTAAAAATGACTTCAGATTGTTCAGTGCTTTGATCAATGACATTCATAAGATTCACGAGGTTGTTCCTCTATCACTTCAATTAAAACTGTCTACTCCAATCTCATGCAACTTCTTTAAGGATTGGAGATGGCATCCAAGCTATAATAGTGAAAATTTTCCTCTCAAGCTTATATATCAGAAACTTCTTCCTCCAATCCAGTTACAATCAAGATTAAATATGAAATGGAATATGAATTGGTTTGAGTCTAAGTGGTTCAGCCTGAGTCTTGTTGTTTGGAAATCCAAAGTTGAAGATAAAGCTCAATTGCTAGCTTGGAAGATCCTCCACAATATAATTGCTATTGGAGAGCGTCTCACTTTTCTCTCCTCCCACTCCTCCATATGTCCTTTTTGTCACAAGATGGAAACCATTAAACATGCTTTTTGGATGTGTAATCACACCCAACGAATTTGGAAATTAATTTTGACCTCTATTCCAACTTATTTTAACAGAAAATTAAGGTGGAAATTAGCTTTGCTAGGGCTGCATTGCTCTCAAAATGTGGTTTCAGAATCCTTTTGGCAATGTATCTTATTATATATTTGGTTGCTTTGATGTAAAGCAATTTTCTCTAATGTGTTTCCACCTACAAAAGTGATCATGCATGGTTTACTCTCCATTGTTATTTTGCAACAATCATCTCTTGTTAAAGTTTTGAAAGAGAAACTCCGCTTCAATGTAGAACTCAAGAATCAATTAACTAAAATTCAGTCCCAGCTGGTAGCTATTTCCAAAGATCAACTCTCTCATCAATGAGCATTATTGTAAGGAGATTGTTCCTACTACCCTTGAAGAAAAATGATCCTTTTATAATTCACATACTACAATTTCATAGTCTTTGTTTACGATGTTTTGTTGTTTTATTCCGCTTTGCAATGCCTTGTTGTCACTATTCTAAATATTTATTTTTTGCCTTCAAGATTCCTATCTTGAAGAGGCACTCTATTGTATTTTTTTCTTTTTGATTAACATATGCATTTTTCCAATTAAGAAAAATATGTTGATAACAAGCTACTAATTTTTTGGCAAGTATGCAAACAATCTGGGCATGTATATATGCATGGATGCATATGTGAAGTTGAAGTGTGTGCCATCATTTAATATATATTTGTAGATAAAAATAGACAATCGATTTCAAGGTGGAAGAGTACTAGAAGGTGTAGAATTTGTAGAAAGCATATTTGAGTAGATATATTCCTAAAGTCATTAAAGAGATAAATAAGTTCTCCATAGGAGAGAAAAATGAGGAGATTACAAGCATGAAACACCTAAAATTATGAGTATATCTAATGACATTGAAAGAATATGGATGTGAGGTAGAAACAAGCAATATGACATAAAAAGCACAAAAAAGGATAAATAAGATTAGGTTTCATATACATGTATAAGAATTATAATCATGAGATACATTATGAACTATCATGATTCCCCAGTCATATAAAACTATGAGATCAAAGGAAGGATATCGCATAACAATTGAGTAAAAATAAAAATTAGACCGTCATGGAAGAAATAGTAATGTCTAATCATTTGCTGGGTGAAAATTTTGTAAACTCGGGGAGGTTTACAAAATGTTTCACCAAAGTATGTGAGATAATATCTCTCATAAGGCAAGATACAACCCCTTTTAATAATTTGGGAAAGCTCCCCCTTTCTAATGCAAACTATGTTTAATACTAATTTACCTACTAACTTTACACTAATCCAAGAGATACAATCACTTTACTCTCTTTTTTCAGAGTAAATACTTTCCCAATTCTCTATTAGAATGGATTTATTTCCTTAAGACTAAAACAATTTCTCATTTACAGTACTACTAAAACCTTTCTTAATTGAGAAGCGAAGTTTCAATAAGAGTACAAAGCCTCTTGTTGCTTCTCTTTTTTGAAAATAACTAATGGGACAAGAAAGTAAAAACGAAGCTTAAAGTCTTCTTTTAACTATTGTCCTATTAACATTTAACAAATAACTCTTTTATGACATTTCTTTCAAAATAACAACCAAAACACAAAGTCTTTAGGTTGTTGTTCACATACAACTTATCAATTAACAATGTAGATAATAAGCAAAAGCTCAAAATCTTTAAACTATTACCCACACAAATTTCCTATTTTTAAATTTTCAAAGTAACATAAAGTCTACTTATATGAACTCAAACTATTCTTCAATATGTCACACAAATAACACTACTCAAATTAAATTTTCCAAGAACATATAACATAAATGAAATAAGAACATTTATATCATACACAAGATTGATTCCAACACAAAGTTTGAAAGCCAAACTTGTCTTCTCTTTGATTAAGCTTGCAAATTCATAATATGAACACAAAGTCTCACTTTTCTTTTCACTTCGGCGGAGCTTTGTTGCATAAAACAACAAGTGCAGACAATGTGACAACTTTGGGTCAATGAGATCTCCAACACTCTACAAAAGCTTTCCGGTTTGTAGCCTATACTCCTTTGCATGAGGACATGCAAATTGACCAATTGGGTGGAAATGATGAGCATACAAATTCCATTGTTTTTACCTACTCATTTTCCCTTTTTACCCTTGTATTTGTCTTCCTTCATGTCACCAATTGTTGAAGGAAATGTAATTTTTAATAAAAAGTGAAAAGAAGATTAGGATTGATAATGATATTGAAATCCATATACATGTTAATTGTTTTATGGTCGAAATGACAAGGGATGGTTAAAGAGTGAATGTGGTCGAGTGTACGTGGAGTATAGGAGACAAATGAAATAGGGTTGTTACATGTTGGGCAACCGATCATTTTTGTTTCATTCTCAGTTTAGAAGATGTTATAGCAGCCGGTGGCCTTAAATTAGTCTTAATATATCTAGCTTATTTTAATTTTTTGCATTCTTTGTTAAACAGTTTCAATATAGTGGCCTGCAGCCCTAATTGATTATATTTAGCCCATTATGTTTGTGTAAGACAACTGATATTGTTCTCAGACATATGATAATCTTAGTAATATAGTGTAGTATAAATATGCATGTATGCATAAGACTAGAATGTAATGAGATTGTTTATTTTTGCTTGGAAATCTGAAGTATTACTTTGCGGAAAAACTTCTCTTTATGCATGTGAGTTTGAAATAAATCAGAAGTACATCATTGTCAGGTAGTTGAGGAGGCAGGGCCCACTCCAAAGTTACTCGGTGATTGTTTAATTTTGTTGTGTGGTATGTGTTTGATTTGTTTTGATTCAGTATAGTATGAGGTTTATGAATATGAATTAATGGCGTGGCTTTGATAGTTTATCTACTAAGATTGGATCTGTTAGTTTACTTATTTCTTTTAATGGTGTGATATGTGCTCTTTTAAAGTATTTGTAAGGATTTGATTTTGTGTTGAATTAATGATTTATTATTTTTTGTATGCAGAGATTGAACATAGGTATTGTATAAATTAATTGTTATTGTTATGATAGTGACGGTGATCAAAGTGTTAAATTTAGCCTTTTAATTTTAAGGGTGTGTAATTAGTTGCATCTCATCTCACTTAAATCACTATCTTCATCCCTTGGGAAAACAACCACAATACCTTTCATAAGTTTACACTTCCTAGATTGGCACTTACTTAGGTATAAATTGGAGGAACCAATACTAAAATTCTCAATACCAAAGCTGAATATAAGGGCGATTCCTACTTCCAGTTATATTCCACAATTTTATCCAATCGCTTTTTAAGGAAAAGAATTTAGAGTTTCCTTTGGAGTGGATAAATACTATGTTTTACTTTCTATGACTTCTTTTTAGATATCTTTTTCTTCTTAATAAGATTTATTGACCTTAGATTGACTAATGACTAAATCTTATGAGTTGGAAGGCTTGACAAGGCTCATTGCAATCAACTTTTTCTATTCTTGAGTAAGGATTTCTAAAAATTGATTAAATCTAGGCATAGTATATTCCTTTCTCATAGAAAGTTGATGAGTATGAAACCTAGAAACAAAAAGTATATGAAGGACCTAGTTTCATTAGCTTATTGCCAATTGTGTGCCAATTTGTTTTTTTTAACTTAGGACCCTATTCTTGCATCCCAGCCCATCGCCCAACTTGCCTTGCCTTGGTCTTACTTACTGCCAAGTTGGGGCCATGAAGGGGTGATCTGAGGCGAGACTAAAATTATGTGTCATTTTTGTTAATACCACATTTTTTGAGTTACATTATTGGGTCGTTGGCCTTAGTGGCATAGTCTTCAATGTTGTAAAAACTATTTGGATTCAAATTTATTGAATCATTATCTATATAATCATACAATTGAATAATTTTTTTCCCAAACCTCCTTAGGTGTTTTACAAATTTCAACATAAAATAAGAGGTGCAGAGAAAAAATGGATGAAATATCCAAGAGCTTTTTCAACTTCATTAGATCACTTTCTTTCATTTAAGATCAACTAGTTAGGTTCAATTTCCAATATATATGCTTATGACATGACATTCACTCATTAAGTGACTCTATATTAATTTTTTTAGTAGAAATAGTTGTATGGAGTTAGATGAAGGATTTTATACCCAACATGAGATTAAGAAGACCACAAAGTAGAACAAAGAACAAAAAGAAAGCACAATCACATGAGCACTCCCTAAAATTACACAATAAAAAAATCCACTTTATTTAATGCATGTAGATTTGCCACTTACAAAATTCACAAAAGTGGGCTTTATGTAACACTTTACATATGCAAAAACAAGGGCACCATGTTAAAACTACAATATAGATTGTGTCAAAAGACTTTCTAGTGATCCAAAGCATGCCCATCTCCATCAAAGATTAAGGGTTCTTGTTTATGGCTTGATGTTGCAAGCTTGCTTTTGGTGATTGATGTAGTAAATTGAAGGCAACCATTATATACAAATTTGTCTAAAAAAGTTGATTTCACCTTTGGTGCCAATTGTGACTACAATAGTAAAATAAAATATAATATAATTTTTATTCCAATATAATATAATATAATACAAGTAATGAGAGTATATGTTTAAGAGTAAGCAATATATGAATATACATAGGATATGCCACCAAAAACTGTGAATACAGAAACAACATAGCTAAAGGAGATACAATCACATGAGTAGTATATTTTCTCCAAATTAACAAAGTACAACCATGATTATTGAATGTGTATATAGCCTACCCATGTAGATACATACCTAAGTAATCTTATCCTATCCTAAATGCATATTATACAATAAAGTAAATAAATTCAAGAAAATAAAATATTACACCAATAGTCTTTGGAGGCTTTTGTAGGCCCCTCTTTGTAAACACTGAGTCTATTCTCTCTAGCCTCCCAAATTCACTCAATATTACTTATACATTAAATCCATGTTTATAATAAAGTATATGGTAGATGTCCATTCTAGATATCAAAATCTTTTATCAAATGTCTTAGAAAAAAACTCAGCATAAAAAAAAATCATTAAACATATGGAAATACAATAAGATGTTAAAATCTTTTGCTAATTATTGTTGAAATGCTATTGATTATTAAAATTCTTTTAAAAATTATGTTCAAGAAATGCAGCTGCATATCAAAACTATTTCTCAAACATTTTAAAATTTCTATTGAATATCCAAATCCTATAAAGATAATAATCTTATCTCATAAGTAGGAGATATTCCCCACAACAAGTCAAATTATGATATTATTATCTGGATTTAATTGTGTAGTTTTCGAGCTCATTGACCCATGTTTCATGAGTAGTAGTTCACAAGAACCCATAGCTCATGATAATGAACAGTACACTCTGCACTCATTACATCTAAGCGATGCTCAAATAAAGCACACACTTGAATCTTGATATTTTATCTCTTAACAAAAACTTGTTTAAAACTTCCCAAATAATAATTTTTCAAATATCCACTAAACCATTAATTTACCTTTAAAAGAACACCAATTATTCAAACCCTCTATTTTATTTAATTTTTTTATTATCTTCATCTCCATCTTTATGCTGATGCCCATATTCATGTTCATGTACAATGTGCTTTACCCAATTTATTGGTAGCACGAAATCCTGGAACTCAGTGGAACCTGTCACTACATTATTTTATTCAGGTCTCACTTACTTCTCATATACTAAGACAAATTGTCAAATTCAACTTATTATAATCCTTTTTATGATCAATTTAAACTATTTTTTACAAATTTCCCAGCAAAATCATCAATCATTATTTATGTGAAGATTTTGTCCTCTGCACAGAAGAGTGATTATAATAGGCCTTAAAAAGAATGATTCAGTAAGCTCATGATATTCTGAGCAGTTGTCCAATATTGATTGAAAAATCATGATAATGACATAGATAGAAAGGAAACTTGTTATATGAAAATTGAGCTCATTTTTCACAAATTCGTGTATTATATATACTTAGTATAAAAACAATTTCCAAAGCAGTAAACTGCAATCTGGGATTAATGGCATACAACTTCTAAGTAATGCAGAAACACCCACATGTAGAGCAAGGACAAACCATTCAAATTGAGACAATAATATTAATTTAAAACGAACAGAGAAAATATTTAAACAACATAAAACAAAGAAAGAATAATAATACAACAAGGCTATGAGATACAAAATTATAGTGGTTCATCATAAAGGTTACGTCCACTTTCAAGCAGAGATAGTTTCTATTAATCGATATTCAATCATACATCATACATAGCTGCACACGGCTATTTATACAATTGTATTCAGCTATGAATGAAGAGTCTGGTGAATGTCAATGATCATATGATCATTAGACTTCACATTCCCAACAAACAATCATAAATATTAATGAAACAATAAAAACATATGAAACTAAAATACTTATCATATTAATTAAAAGGAGATCTCTGACCTCTTACACTCAATTTATTATGCAGCTGAAATATTATTAATGCCACACACCTATTTCCTACAAATATTTTTTGAAATGGGCTAGAATTTCGTGCTCTCCGCAGTGGTGAAGAAATTTTTTGATTTTGATGCACTGATTTTTCAGAAAATTATATAGGCAAGGCTAGGGATATGTGAGCACATAAACATGGCATGTGGCTCAATAAGAAACAAGGGTAGGTAGGAAATAGGTCTGGGTAGGTAGGAGAAATAATATAATAGTCCACATGAGGTGGATCACCCGCTGAATGTGAAGTGTAACAACAAGATCAACACCATAAAAGGTGAAATTTCTCCTACACACACTATCCCAATGTGGCACAAACACCCAAGTGTCTTATACCCAAACTACTATGAAATGCATTTCCTAAGTAAACTTAAGTAAGTGTAATAATATCCAAGATGAATAATTATTTACACCAACACACATCTCTTAATTCCTACACTACCTACCCCCTTCATTATTTTATTATTTTTTTTACCTACCCTCTAATCATAGCTGACCTCTTTTACACCTCTCAATCTTATCCCTCCATTTCATATAGTGTCTTCTATATAAGGAGATGCTTCCTTCATTATCAAACCCTGACTGGCTAATCAATTTATGCATTTGACTACACTACGCTTTTCATATGAGATCCTACTTGCAACCACATTCCATTCTTTGTTGAGCTCTTGTGCACATAAAATCTGAGAGCAAATATATCAAGCAAGATCAATGGAGATGGGAAGAATGGAGATTCAAACCCTATTGGACATGTGATGGTATAATCTTTGTGATTTCATTTGATTTGTATTGTCTTAGGTAATCTTCATATGTTATGGTGGATCTTTGTTGTTGTTAGGCTAGGGTTTTGTGGTTGAATTCATTTAGCCTTTCATCATTGTTGTGTCCATTTTCACCATAAACAACACCTATAACATGTTCTCATGAATCCGGCCTAACTCTTCCATTATTGTATTATCCTTTTCCTCTTGAAAAATTTCCACATCTTATGTTTAGATTAGAACTACTATTTTGAGAAGTTCCTGCTTCTCATTCTTGGCTATGTAGTCCTTATTTGTTTGTTGTTTCCCTATGTCTATAACATTCCTTTTTATATTAAATTATCTCATTTTCCATGTTAATTATGTAAATACATACATATATGTGTGTGTGTGTGCGCGCGCGCGCGCGTGTACACACACACACACATATAAGTATGTATATATATATATATATATATATATATATATACATATACATATACATATACATATACATATACATATACATATACACATATGTATATGTATACACACACACACACACACACACACATATATATATGTAATTATATATATATATATGTGTGTGTGTGTGTGTGTGTGTGTGTGTACATACACACACACACATATGTACATATATGTATGTATGTATTTATGTACATACATACATACATAAACATATACCTACATACATACATATATATATATATATATATATATATATATATATATATATATATATATATATATATATATATATATATATATATATATATATACACACACATATATAGACATATATATGCACACACACACACACATGTACATATATGTATATATGTATGTATGTATGTATACATAAACATATATACCTACATGTATACATATACATACATATACATACATACATACATACATACATATATATATATACATAAACATATATACCTACATACATACATATACATGTATATATGTATATATGTATATATGTATGTCTGTGTGTGTGTGTGTAGCTTTTCTTATTTGTTAAAAGCTAAATTGGCTGATTTACATCCATCCTTAGATTTAAAATCTCATATCATTCCTTTTGTTCTTCACTATTAAGTTTTGTGAATTGCAGAAGGATTAACAAATTGTTATGTCCTCCAATAGAGTAAATGATTTGGTGAAAAGTGTTGGTATTTTTGTACACCATTAAGATGAAGGCAACGAGGGTATTAATGATTCTATGAAGAAATGGAAATGGTGCATACATACTTTATTGCTTAGGATTTAAACTTGTGACCTTTCTTTTAAGAGTACAAATTCTCTACCATTAGAGCAACTCAAGAGTACCCTGATAGGGTCAATTGATGAGTAGGAAGGTTGATGACCTAGAGAGCACTTTCACAACACAAAGAAGGTGGGTTCTATCTAAAATATTCATTGTGGAGAGTGCATGCCATAATTTGTGATATATGTATATGTATATGTACACACACACATACATATACACACACATATATACACACACACACACACATATATATATATATATATATATATATATATATATTCAAAACTATGGTTTACGCAATCTATATTTTTGTGTGTGAAGAATATCGATATACTTTCTAGATTATTTTCCAACAATGACCTTAAAAGTCCTAAAATTTGTCAAATAGCTTACATTCTAATGACGGAAATAGACCCATATGTATTTTTAGAAAATTCTTGAATTAAAGTGAGGACATAGCAAGCTTTGGTAATTAAAAAGGATGGAAATGGTTCTTCTAGGTCACTATGAACCAATTCAAGGACTTGTGAATCTCAATAATACTTCCATTTTTCAAAGATCTCCTTGGGACAAAACTTAGGCATGCACTATATGAAAATATAATCTGAAGGAATCTTGTGACCATATTCTAATGGCTAAGCTATTGAAGATATTGGTTCTTCAACTGGCCCAACCACTCATACCAGGTCTTTCCCATAGTGTTAGAATGTGTAACAAGTGATGTGGATGGGGGATTAAGCACACTATGTGAGAAATAATACAAGTTGAATTCATGATTCATCTTCCCAACTATAATTTAAAGTATCATCCTTAAGCTCCTAAATAATAATTGAATTTGATTTTGTTGCCATTTCTAATGTAAGGGTTTTAGTAGATAAAAATAAATTTGGTGGATAATTTAAGTATATAAAGGAATTACTTAAATGAATCATCACTTATTTCAACTAAATCTCTCCAATTGTTTCATTAAATCCATTTGAATACATGATGCAGGAGCATCTAGGGGTGTATGAGCAATCTTGCATCATCCAAAAGTATTTATTTAATTTGGTTAAGTTTGATGAATAATTCTATTTTCAATAACGGCTAAATGCAAGTTATTGTAGGCATCCATGTACCTTGGAAAGTGTTTAAGGGGACATAGGGGGATAAAATAATTTAATGTTCATTTGCATGAAGTCAATAATTGGTGCCAATTAGCACTGTAACTCTAACAATCTAAGACCTCGTTTGTCTTCTTCTTCTTTCAACCTTTTGATTTCTTGATTGAGTTGTTTGGCCTTGATAGTGAAAGTTGATGTTGAATTGGTGAGAGGATCAAAAGAACTTATCATATCTTGAATTTCTTTTTGAGTCTCATTTCTTTTGTCTTCAAGATCTTTGATGAAATCGGTAAAACTTGAAGACTTGACTAGTAATTGACCAACTTCCTGAAGTATATTTCTAACTTCTTCTGTTAGGGTAGAGAAGGCAATTTTTCCAATTGATATTTGTTCCATTAAATTATCTCCTCTCTTTGATTCATATTGCCTTACTACAACCTTCTCTAGATCGGTTGCCTCTGAACTGATTGTTGTGACAAGAGTATTTAATTGATCAAAGATTGGGGCAATATTAACAACAACAATGACAGGAATTAGGTTAGAAAGAATTGTTTTGGCAGAATTGAGAATTCTTGCCTTCTTTTTTCTTGCTCTTAACTTAGCCTTTTCATCTTGCATTTTCAGTTTTCCTGAAACCTTCATCAACTGCTTGGGAATCATTTTATTTATATCAATGATCGAGTCTCCCTCTTCTTCCTTGTATGTTTCATCTTCCTTTTCTACAGTCTCAACTTCTAAACTAGTTGATGTGATGATTCTTACCTTCTTCTTCTCACTTTCATTTTCTAAATCTAACTTCCTCTTTGTTGGAGGAGTATCCATCATTGTTTTCTTATCCTCTTCTTTCTTCTCTTCCTCTTTTCCTTCCTCTGTTTTCTTCTCTTCCTTTTTTCCTTCTTCAAAGAGAATAGGATTTGGTGTCAATAAGGTTCTATGAGGTGTATCCTCATAAGGAATGTCTTCAACTATCACTTCATCTTGACCAAGAAGCTTAGTTTGATCAGCTTCCTTCACCGGTGAAGTGTGAACTAGTTGTTCGACATCCTTTTGTCAGATTGGGAATGTCTGACACAACATTTCCTATGATGTCCTCAACCGTGAAAGTATCAAAGTCTTCAGTGGAGTCTTTTTCCTTACCTTTCCCTTTGTCAAGGGCAGTTGCACCTAGGTCCTGTTTTGTTCCCTTTGCTATTTCTTCTTTAGCTTCCTTTTGATGATCCATAATTTTCTTGCACAAGGCAACACCTTCATCTTGCACTGCTCCAACTTCACCCACTGCCAGTCTCCTAGTTCTATTCCTTATTTTGAAATGTTGAATGCATGCTTCAGCCACTAGTGAAGTTTGATCAAGGTCTAATTCATGTTGCACTTCCATGAGTGCTTTTATTTTGAGTTCCTTTTCAGTAGCTAGAGTTGTTTTCCATCTCCCTTCAATTTGATCTTGCAAATCTGATGGGATTATGCCATATAATTCACTAGGAGTACTACAAAACTTGTGCAAGTTCTAGATCAGGGCTTCAATTTTCCTTTTGTCTTCTTCATTACTAAGGGAATATGTTCTCCCAACACCAAACAAACCTCCAAACTCTTTGATCCCATGGACCAATTCATCAATTGTTGGAGCTTTGTTTCTTCCACTCCTTCTAACCTCTTTAATTTCCACATCTGATTGGGTGTCAATGATATCACCCTCTTTCTCATCCTTTTTAAGCTTTGAATTAACCTTTCCTTCACTCTTCTTCTTTCTAGAATATGTCACTCCTAGCGGTTTATCTTTACTTGGGGATGATACAGGAGTACCCGAATCCTTATCTTTTGTATATGTTGCAGACTTGGTTGTTGCAGTCCCCTTTGGTTTTGTCTTTGACACTTTCTTCTTCTATCCTGTTAATTCTTCATCTTGATTTGGTTTGACCCTTGTTTTCTCACTAGCATTGGTGGAGGGAGTGACATTGGATGCTTCACCTCCATATTTCTTGTCAAGAGTATCAATCATTCTTCTCACTTTTCTTTTCATAATTGGAACCTAAAGTTCCTGTTTTATTTTGGAGCTTGCCTCCTCACAGGTTCCAAATCTATTTGCCTTTGAGTCTACCGCTTTGGACAGTAGCATATTGACATAAATTTTAACAATATCTACTGCAACCTCATAGCCCATAGGTGGAACCCAAAAGGTTTTGGGTCGAACTGCTTGAATGATACAACAATATGTGTTTATGAGAAAACAAATATTGTCTTTGTATTTCTGTACTATTCTGGTTGGAATTCTTTCCCTCTCGTGCATCCTAATTTGGAATTCCTTAAAGTATCCCCATATTGTTTCACCAAACTTATCTCACCTATCTGAATCATGATAGGTTTCTCTTCAGACCATACTACCTTACCCTTACTGAGGAAAAAATTTTGCACATAGAAAAATATACATACCAGAAGTGAGCCATATTTGAAGGATTGTTTCTTGTCCTCCTTAATTATTTCCATGTTCACCATAAATTGACTTTTAATCATCTCACAAATATCATAGGTTGCATCCTCCTTGATAATTCGATAGCCAACATGTATAGCACCGCTCGACACACTATTCATATGGCTTGATTGATAAACCATGTAACCTAGCACTGCAGAGGCAAATCTTACTTCAACATCCTCAATATGTGTGATTGTCATTGATCTACTATCACATTGAGATTTGGTTAACCATATGACTTCAGATGATGAAATCGTTCTTAGGGTTAATGCTTCACCGGTTGCACTAAACCCTGTCACTCTTCAAATTACCTCCTTTGTAATCTTGATCGATGCTTGAGCTTCCAGCCACAAAAATTGATCATGAACCCTACTCAGTGCATACCTAACCCAGTTGTCATGAAACTGATCAGGAAAATCAACAACATTAGCCAAACCCTTGGTCTTCAGAGAGAGAAATTTTGCCTTCAATTGAACATTAACACAGAATGCTTTAAACTCATTTTGAATGAACTTGTCTCCAAGTTCTTCGACCTTGCAATGAATGTAGGAGCGAATATCTTCTACCAACAATACACTAGAGGGAACAAATGATAAAGCACCGGTCATGTCGATCTAACCAGCTTTCATCAGATGCATCTTGAACTCGAGTTGGGGTTCTTTGATAGCTTCAACCAACACATGAGTCTATATCGGTCCTACCATGATGTCCTTCAAACAAGCTTAGACGAAGTTAAATACCTTCTCCTTAGAAATACCAAACACCACTATCGCTCTGCTTGAACTTTCCGCACAAATATTACTAAGCAAGATTCCAATCGCCTTTGATCGCACAGGAGCTTGAGAGATTTCACAAGAAAATAGGATAAATGAAAATGTGTTGACATTTCCTTATTTATCCATTGAGAATTATCGACATTATAATGCAATGGTTAGTTTTTAAACTTACAACTTAAAGTACACCGATTTGACTTTACCGGTTGTTTGTTACCAATACCGAGACACAAACAACTAACTCACAAGACATTCTTCAACCAAAAACTTTTAGACTAGCTTTTATGTATCACAACTATGCAAATATACATATCCTTATATTTGTTAAGGGGATTCAAAAGTAATCTTACCGTATGTGCTCCCCCTGGGCATCAGTATGCCTAGTTAGAAGAGGAATTGTCATCACCGATGGATGATGACTTGGTTTCAGAATGACCTTCTCCTTCTTTTCCTTCTTCCTTCTTGATCCATGTTTTTTTCATTTCATTTCTTACTTCTTCAATTGTCTTCTTTCCTTTCAGGTCATTTTTCTCTTTCTTCTTGCTAAACCGGTTCTTGTCTTCAGACCGGTTGTAGGATCGGTTCCTACACTCTTTGGCTAAGTGACCGATCTTATGGCAGTTGAAACATGCCATACCAGTTGTCCTCCATGGTCCTGAATTGTTTCTCTAGCCCATTCTCATTCTGTAATTTTCTGCAACATGACCAAAATTACCACACGTGGAACATGTGGCATTAAACTGATTACTCCTTTTGTTAGGACTGACCGGTTTGGACAGTGATCTTGATACATTTGACTTGAACCTGCATTCTTCAGATTTGTGTCCAAACTTATTGCATGTGAAGCAATGTCCATTAAATCTTTTTCTATTTGACATACTGCTAGATTGAGATCTACACTCATAAGCAGTGTGGCCATACTTATGACAATTATGACAGTAACCATCAAAGGTTAAAATCTTCTTTTGACTAACCGGTTTATTTCTACAGTCATTAGTCTTATGACTCGATTTACCACAATGATTACAAGAGGATTTGGAAAACTTCATACCTTTCACTTCTGAATGGTTCCTTTTATCACCCTTCATCTTTTTGGATTTAGATGATTCTCCAGTTTCCATAGGACCTGAACCAGGGTAACCAAGACCGGTTGTTTCCTTTGTTCATCTCTGAGCCTTCAACTATTTATTTACCTTCTCGAAGCTTTCATTGAATTTCTTCAACTTCTCATTTCTCTTATTTTCAGTTTTCAACTCACTCTTGAGTTGTTCAATCTCTTTCATCATCTTCTCCTTTTCTTTTGTGTTGTTATGCAGATGCTTATGTATATATTCATTCTCCTAAGTGAGAATTCAGATTTCTTCATCTTTCTCAATCATGATTGCATCATTTTCTCTCAGGGCATCTTCAGCAAGCCTCCTGGCTCTTTCAACTTTTGACGGATCTTCTTCTGCCTCCCTCTTTCTTTCATCAACACTTCTCCTGACTTCCAGTATCTCAGTCATTCTCAGGGCCTAACCTTCATGTTCTCTTTTGAGATGTGTGACTTCTTCGGTCAGCTTCTTGTTCTTTTCCATGAGTTCTGAGACTGCTTCATCTTTTTCAGATCCACTATGTTCAGAGAGTTGATTTATGATGTCCTGACTCTCATTTAGCTATTGAGCTAATTCCTTTCTTTTTGCAAGAGATTTTCTCAGTCTCTCTTTCAGCTGAGCAATAATTTCGTTTACTTCATCAATCTGCTTCTGATACCAGTATTCTTCCATGATCTTTATCTTCAAGTTGTCAAGCTTCACTCCAGAGGAATATGGCTCTGATACCAATTGTTAGTCCTAACCGGTGTTGAGAGGGGAGGGTTGAATCAACACTTTACCGGTTTTACTCAATTAAAACTTTTAACTCAAGTTTTTACTAACTTAACATTCATCAATATAAATAACCAGTGCAGTAGAATAAGCATGCATGAAAATATACACAGTGACACCAAGATTTATCTCATGAAAACCCAAATGGGAGAAAACCACGGTGTGAGTAGGAACTCACAAAATTTGTACTCTTCCGGAGTACGCTCGGTGAGGAGCCATGCCTGTTAGGAGATTACAAGGACACTGTTAGGTACCACCCGGCTAAGGGATTTTGTCTAAGGCCTGTTAGTGCCTTTACCCTGTTAAAGGTAGCCTTGTCAAAGGTCTTAAGATCATCAATTAAGATGACACCCTATTAAGGGAATTTTACAATGGGATCTGTTAGAGTCCACCCTAATAAGGGATTTTGGTTGCAATGGTTAGAAAGCAACAGAAGGATGATCTCCTAGAGTAGCTACCAATAGCTTGATCAGATCACACTGTAAAAACAAACTCTATCTGCACCAGTTGTATCTTCTCTGCACACCATCAGTTTCTTGTTTATACATTCAGCTTTGCACTCTGTTGGTTCTATATCCTTCGGCTTTGTACTTATGTTGATCCTCTGGTCTTCGGCTTTGTACTATGCTTTGCTCCCCCTGTATTCACACTTTCTCATCACACTCTCCGCATGAGCAACAACCTCATCAAAATGAATTAAGTGAATTTAATACCCTTTGGGTCTGTCGCCAACTTTTCCCTCCAAAACATTCTATTCAAAATTCTGTTACCGCGCCATAAATCACTCTCCGGAAATCATTCCAAGAATCTTTGCCAAAACAATCATTCATGCCGATAAGTCCGCCGGTTGACTGGAGAACATTGTCGATTTATTTGGATGTTAACTGAATGTTACTAGTATGTCGGTTACTGACTCTACCGGTGTACTGATCAAAATCTATTTACCAATTTCCTTTTGTATACCGATGTGTCGGTCTACTCTCTGCTTGTTGGTTGACCTCTTATATACCGGTCAACTCGCTGCTTACCAGTTGTCCTCTTGTTTGCCGATCTACTAATTGCTTAGCCTATCTACACACTGCTTAGTCAGTTAACCACTATATACTGGTCAACTTACTATCAAAAGATAGTGATGACTTGGGAAATGATGTTGCCAACAATGACAACCATATCATTCACCGGTCATACAAAATGCACCAGAATGCCAACAATTATAAGATATAATATGATTGCTATTCCAAAATAGAGGACATAATACAAGGAATGAGACTATATATTCAAGAGTAAGCAATATATAGTGCCACCAAAAGATGTAAATGCAACAGCACAATAATATTTATAATACATTTTCTCCAAATTAACAAAGTACAACCATAATTATTAAATGTTTATACAACCTACTAAAATAGATACCTAGCTAACTAATCTTATTATATCCTAGATGCATATTATATAATAATGTAAATTACTAAATGCAAGAAAATAAAATAATGTACCTATAGTCCTTGGAGGCTTTTGTAGGCCCTTCTTTGTAAGCATTTACTCTATTCTCGCTAGCCCCTCAAATTCACTCAATATACATATACTTTTAAGACCTTGTTTGTAATAAAGCATATGGTAGATGTCCTTTCTAGATATCAAAATCTTTTATCAAACAAAAAAATTAGACATAAAAAAAAATCATTAAACATAAGGAAATACAATTGAATACCAAAATTTTTTACTAATTATTGTTGAAATGCTATTAATTATTGAAATTCTTTTAAAAACAGTGTTCAAAAAATGTCTTTTTTAATTTGAATAAGAAAAAAAATATTATAAAGTTTATTAAAAAAAACAAATAACAGCAGGAAACCAGCAACATCTACAAAACTAAAACCAGCAGCAATAATTGGACAGTGCTGCCATGAATTACATCAGGAAAAACAAAGAAGAAAAGTGGAGTATAAATCCAAAATAACACACTTGCTCCCTACAAAAAGGGAGTGAAATATTTTGTAGCGAGTGAAATAAGATATTTGGTACTGCTAGGTTTTCAGCAGTACCAAACCCAACAGTTATTTCCACAACATTCAACAGCAACAGCATTATCAATCCTACAACAGCAGCTACAAATCCAGAAATTAATATCACAACAACCAGCAATTTTTACTAGCACTCCTCTCAGAGTTAACATTAAATCAATCTTTAGTGCATCAGCATGGTTAGCAATTGAGCCTGTATAATCCATCTTAAACACTCCAGCAGAAATGTTGTTGCTGCATATCAAAACTATAATCAAACATTTTAAAATTACTACTAAATATCCAAATCCTATATATTATTTGTAAACTGATAATAATTTTATC